>NW_017306472.1:333190-363773 GCF_000935625.1 Nanorana parkeri
GGGTGCCGGGCGGGTAGTTGTTTTCTACATTTAGCCCTGCTTTGGGCAAGCAGACCTAAATGTACAGCGCAGCCTGCTCATCCATCCTCCCCCAAATCCCCTCCCCCGCCATTCCCCACTCTCCATCCTGAAGAAAGGATCTACGGCCGGCGGCGAGAGAGGTAGCCAGCGGGGAGGGGAGAGGTGTGGGGGGTTTGGGGGAGGACGGATGAGCAGGCTGTGCTGTACATTCAGCTCTGCTTGCCCAAAGCAGGGCTAAGTGTAGGAAACAACTACCCGCCCGGCGCCCAGAACTTCAAGGCCGGGCCTCGGTTGGCCTTGTGGGAAATCTGCCCCTGCTTGTGGTCGTCGGCGACGATGGGAGACTGTGGCATAGCGCTGCCTCTGGCGCGTGAATTGGCATTGTATTTGTTTTGGGAGCTTCTTGCATATAAGACTTGATTCCCTATATGTTCTACCTTGTGACTGCCTTGCTTGCCAGGATTTGGTGTATGTGTGCTTATACAACCGGTCCTCCTAACATTGGGGTTGCCTGTCCAGATGGGTGATCTGACTTGACGTGTGAGTTCTGGTGCCTGCCACTCCTCCTTAAATACACACTTTGTGCATTGCTTTTTGAACTGACCTCCTCTTTCACGAGGGAGTGCGGTAATCATGTTATGGACGTATGACAGCAATTGTGATGATCATATTTAAATGTGAACAGATTTATAATCATGTGAGGGTGTGTTCTATGTAGGTTTTCTATGTATTTCTCTTACATCATGCAACAATATTTTTTAAGAACAATATTTTATGTATGGTTTTGAAATGTAATCAAATAAAATTGTGTTTTTAACAATACAATTCACGTCGTTGTGTCACTGGCTTTATCTTTTTACTTTTACATTTTCAGGGGGTGTGGGGCCCTTCCTAGGGCACTCAGAGGACCTATATGCAATTCAATCAAATATTGGAGCTAAAAACTTGAAACGCAGGGGAATAACTTAAGATCATGGGGGTCCCGATAGCAAACTTTTGAGGGGACACCCTGATGACTTCTCTATTGTCATTGATCGTAATATAATGCTTGTCTAAATCAAGGACAGGTAGCAGGATAGTACTTACCTTAGTCAGTACACTACTAGGGAGTAGAGGAGAATCCTGTGGATTGAATCGCCCAGGAAGAATGAGGCCACTATGTAGGTAATTTTTAACATTTGTTTGCCAGCTAAGCGCTATGTCCTCCTTAGCTCACCGGTCTTTTTTTAGCATCTCAGTTCTTAAGGCAGCAGTGCAATTTTAAGAACTGCACCACTTCTGCCACCACACTAAGCAAGTTCTGAAAGAAGTGGTATAGTAGTCAGTAAAAAGAACTCTGGGGTTAAAAGCGCTGTACGAGGAGAAGCAAAGTCCGTTGGGGTATTACATGCAATGTACTATACACTGTGGAATACAGCTCACTGAAGAGAAAATAAGGAATATTTTTGGCAATATGGCTTTCTCTATTGATGACTTAAATCTCTGGAAAAAGGGTGGAACCCCCTATGGTCACGGCACCTGTGGCTGGTGGTGAGGCTGGAACAGGGCCAGATTCACTATAAGGCAAAGTAGGCATGTCTCTACAGGCTCCCTCCATAGAGGGGCACATTGAAGGTACCCTCTCTGCCTAATTTCCGGTGTTGTGCCAAGATACAACACCGGCAAAGTGCACATAATGCACCCTCCTGAATGCACCCTCCTGCTCCAAGACCAGCGGTGCCTACAGGAACTGCCGACTTCCGCAAACGCATGGGGAAGGACCCTGGCACTGCATAAGCCTGCCCTGTAAAACACCAGTCTGATGAGGACAGGCATTTAGGGCATCCTTCTCTGGATATGTGAAAGCCAGTGGGTCCTGCAGCAGGTAAGGGTGCCTGCTCAGGCAAAACAGATTTTGGCACTTGCATAATTGACATCATGACCCACAATATGGGCAAGAAGTGACAGTTCCTGTGGGCTCTGGAGGCCACAAAAATGGGAAAGTCTGTAAAAAAGACCTAAAAACTAGTGAGATGAGGTTTGGGTTTATGGCTACCATGACTTTAAGGTGAATACAATGGGAGGGGGGGTTATCAAAACTGGAGCAGACAGAATCTTGAGTAGTTGCTCAGGGCAACTAATCAGCATCTCTCTTCAGTTTGATCAGTTAAGGTTTGAAAATGAAACACAGAAGCTGATTGGTTGCCATGCACATCTGCTCCAGATTTGGTCTGATCCAGTTTTGATAAATTCCCCGCTACGGGATTGAGATTTGCAGTCCCAGTGAATTTTTAAGCTGATTCCCCCTGGAAGAATTTATGTTCAACTATAATGCACTTCATGCCCTTTGAACTATGGCCAGCAGACTTAGAAGGGCCATTAGGTAGGCTTTGGGATAAGCCAATCCCTGTGCTATAGAAGTATATAACTTCTTTGCTGTCTTTTTTTGGGTAATATTGTGACCTTTTTGTCACTTGTAGCTGCTGCTCCGCCCATAGCAAACCTATTTTTGCTGCAAAGCTTCCTTTAAAATATCAGACTTTTGTTTTAGGGGGTGGTAGCTACATTGTTGCATTGCATGAAAAAATAAATAAATAAATAAATACAAGACCAGTGTCCAGTGACCAGTGCACCTAAACCACCTCACATTATATCAGTCACATTCATTGAACATCCCTAGCCTCATAGAAAAATTATAAGTTAGGCTTACATCAGTTGGGCCTATTATCCCTGATGAAAACTGTCCTGCTTCTGCCCACTTATTCACTGCTGTATAATCTTTTGTCTCCTCATTTTTTGTACTAGAACACCCGCCTGCACTTTTCATCTCTAGTAAATTTCAGACAATTCTCCATGATTAGCCACTTCAAGTCCGGCCATTATAATTAAACGGCCAAACGGTGTCTTCTTGAATGCAGGTGGACGTTTTAAAATGTCCGTTCCTGCTCATGCGTGCACACGGCGTAAAACTGTCATCATTTTAAGCAGCCAGCATTGGCTGTTTACAAACAACCGTTCACATACAATTCTACAGCCGCAGATCACTTGTATGTTGTGCCGCTCCATGCACCCCTCCACCTATCCCGGGCTCCACTGTGCCCTGTTTCGGGCTAGGGACTCTGTGAATTGGAGGAAATCGGAGGGGGACCAGCACACGATTTCCCGCTGATCTCCTTTTCGGTTTCTGAATGTGGAAGTGATGTGTATTACATCACTTCCACATTCAGCTGTCATTCTCTGGCTTCTATAGCCGGAAAGAAGCTGGTGAAGCAGATCTCTGGGAAGCAGATCAAAGGGAAACAGAGAGGGGTTGGTAAAGAAATGTGTTCAAGCTCGTCATCTATACCATCTCATGGTCCAGGCACTTAAAAAAAAATGAAATTTGAAACATTTAGAAGACCAGATAGGTCGATGAGCACCATGTATGGGTCCTCCACACCTCATTGGCCGGGGCTCAAAATCCTAACACGCCTGCAATGTCTTATCCGATTCTGGACACCGTGACCTGGGCCCTTCTGTAAAGCAGTTCTCATAATTGTCCCTAGCTGAATTTTATCTAATGTTAAAAATAAAACTGACCGACCTGGTCCGTTTTTTTTTCAAGGATTACGGCCGACACAGGCTGTTGTGAATTAATTTACAGCAAATAATTTCATTGACGGTTTTATGGAATGACTAAAGCAAAGATTAGTGGCACACGGTTAATGCCGACTGGAAATATTAATAATTTTAATGTGGGATCGCTGTTATTTACAGCAAAATATGTCTGTGAACGTGAAGGTTAATTGACAGATTTCATATTTGTATGGTTTAATCCACAAGTAGCCGGTGTAGGCTTTTCCACATAATAAATAAAAAAAAGAAATTAAGGTCACTTCCCGCACTGCCGTTAGGAAGCGGCGAGCACAGGTGACGTGACTGACAAATGAAAAGGGAGTCATGTAGGGAGGCGAAGAAAGAACATTTTTAAAATACAAGTTATGAGAAAAGATGCAGAAGCGGGAAGCTGAAACAGGTTGTGTTTCCTGCTGGAGGCAGCCGTTGCATTGATGTAAAGGATATTTAAAGGCAAAACTTCTTTTACTTTGTTTTGCATAAAATGATTAAACAATTTTTAGTTTCCCGATTGCTTGTTTTTGCTGCCCGTCCTATTGGGGAGATTGTTATTATTATACAGGATTTATATAGCACCAACAGTTTGCACAGCGCTTTACAATATAAGGAAGACATTACAATCACAATACAATTCAAGACAAGATGGTAAGGAAGGCCCTGCCCGTGAGGGCTTACAATCTAAAAGGGAGAGGCCAGTGATACATGAGGAGGTAGCTGTGTGGGGATGAATTGTTTGAGAATGTGATGGTTGAGTGGTTAGGTTGAGGTGGGATAGGCTTCCCTGTAGAGATGACTGTTAAGGGATCACCTAAAGGAAGTCAGAGTGGGAGATAGACAAGTTGGGGTAAAGAGTTCCATAGGATGCGAAAGACTCTAGAGAAGTCCCAGAGGCAAGCATGGGAGGAGTTGATGAGGGCGTTGGAAAGCAGGAGATCTTTGGAAGAGCGGAGGGGACATTTAGGGAGATGCTTTGAGATAAGGTTTGAGATATATCTGGGGGCAGAGTTGTGGATGGCTTTGTAAGTGGTTGTTAATATGTTGAATTTTATCCTTTGGGAGATTGGAAGCCAGTGTAGGGATCGGCAGAGGGGGGTTGCAGACACTGAGTGTTTGGTTAGGTAGATGAGTCTAGAAGCAGCATTAATGATAGACTGAAGGGGGGAGGAGCCTGTGTAGTGGTAGGCCAATGAGTGGGGAGTTGCAATAGTCAAGACGAGAGATAACAAGGGAGTGGATGAGTAATTTTGCGGTTTCATTGGTGAGGAAGGGGCGTATTATTCTGTACTACTTGTTACAAAGTCAAAACAAGATCTGCTGCAACTATAACATCTGCAGAATTGTGTGTGGGGCTAACCATGTGGCAGAGATTTAAAGGGAACAGGCAACACAACTTCTTTAACCCTTTCACTGCCATCAACATATGCCATACATCGGGAGCAGCGGGTCCCTGTAATTATGTAGATATAGCAGCCAGCTGTCTGCTTACTGTGCAAAGCCAACTGTTGGCTTTACACTGGAAGTGATTCTGCAGAGCCACCAGATCGCTTCTAGGGACCAGTAACTTTCCCCCACATCATCCAACAGTCCCTGCCTTGCTTCCCGGGCTCTACTGCACCTCCTGTAGGCCCAATACCTGCGTCATGGGTGTTGGCGGGTAGCAGGGAGAGAGACCAGCGAACGTCCATTGATCTCCTGAATGAAACTGGAAGTGATGCTGTTTGCATCACTTCTGATTTCTGAGCTGTCTTTCCTCGGCTGCAGGAGCCGGGGAAAAGGCTAATCAAGCACGATCTCTGCTTGATCAGTTTCAATGGGCTGCAAAAGCTAATAAACCCCTAATGTCACCTTAAAGAGAACCCTTCACTACTACTATGCTATCACATAGGGGGCTTTGTAAGATCTCTGCTTTATCAGCTTCTCTGGGGGTTCCTAGGTGACATTAGGGGTCGCTGGGCCTCTGCCTCTGCTACTTCCTGCCCGACTGACCGACCAACCGACAGGCCCATGATGCTCCTAAGCTTTTCTAGAGGCATTAAAAGGTTCTAGTAGATCAGCCTTTCTCAACCAGGGTGCCGTAACACCCTGGTGTGACTTCTGGCTTCCTTGGGGTGCCTTAAAATGTTGTGGTAATGGGACTGTGATGAGTGTAAAGGGGGAACGTTGATGTAAAAGGGAGGGGGGAACTGATAATAAAGAGGGGCTTCTGATGTGAAAGGAGGGGCTACTGATGCAAAAGGTGACTCTGATGTGAAGGGGGGGATCTTGATTTGAAGGAAGCACTTAAATGTAAAGGGGAAAACCCACTTTTTTGTGCCTTCTTGCATGGGGTTCCCCATAAAATCATAACACTTTAGACTGTGGTCCCCCAATATTTTGCATACTTTTAAAGGGTGTCATGATGAATAAAAGGTTGAGCAATTCTGCCCTAGATTATAAAGTGTTACCTAATAAATTGACCACTGGGCATGTGGTAGATTATTAACATCTCCACTGATAACGCTATTCCTCTTCCACTTGTAACAAGAGTTTGCTGGCAGATCAAGAGTTACCCATTTCAGCTGTTAACAGCAACTTTAAGTCATCCAAATGTATCTGTTTAATAAAAGTTTTCATGTCTAATTCCAGAACGAATTCCGCCTGCCTCTGTTTTTTTATTTTTGTTTACTTCAATGAGCTGAGTTCATTTTTTAGGACTGCAGAAAAGTGGAGCCAGGTAGGGCAGATTGATGGACCGTTATAAACATAATTACACTGTAAGTCGAATGCTGATGGAGTGTAAAATGGATTGATCAAAGAATAAGCTTTACATACGCTCGTGGCTGGGGCCGAGCAGAGAGAAACACTACGAAACGCTCTATAGCCATAAATTCGGTTTTCTCAGATGAAATGTGCAGAGGCGTCAAAAGGAAAGCAAAGATTTGTTTCCAGATCGTTTCAAGAATACAACTATAAATATTTCTAACTTTAAAGATATTGTACTGAAAGTAGACTGCGTGCCCTCAGGTCGCCATAATACCTCATGTCTGCTATCCAGTCCCCCTGATACCTACAGGAAACAGTTCAATTGACTACACAGAGGGTTTACAACATGTCATTGGTGTCCTATAACAAATACTTGTAAAGTCGTAATTGAAATATTTCAGGTCTTGTTCAACCAGTCAAGCCAATCCGCACCTTGGGGGCACCCTTGAACTATTTTGCACATTGCCTTGCCCATGTGCACCTTGCATCTTTAAAGGAGAACTATGGGGTTAGGGCTTTTCCCCATAGTTCTCCTAAGGGTAACGGGAGGACACAAACTAGCGTCCTCCCGTCACCCTAAGCTCAGTATACCACAAGCTACAGCTCGCGGTATACTGATACGCCGCAGCTGAAATTGATCCCGACAATTATGTCTGGATCCGCCCAGCTGCGTGAGTGACAGCTGGCTCTGCCTATCTAAAGGCAGAGCCAGCTGTATACGCCCCTCCCCAGTCCATTCCGCCAGTCAGGGCTGGAGGATCGGAGTGGGGAGGAGGGAATCCAGTCCCCCCTGTCACGACTCTCTGCCGTGACAGGATCGAGAAGTAAGCGAACGCCGGTATGTGTTCGCTCACTTCCTGATCTACTGAGCCGACCTGTGACAGTCTCATTGTCACAGGTCGGCTAGAACTATGAGGATGAGTGAAAAGCACTCACCTCAAAGTTCTCCTTTAAACAGATCTGCGTGGCTGCCATCTTTACTTTTTTGGATTTGGTGCAGACACACACTGGAAGTCGTCAGCTGCCTTGTAAAGGTAATGTTTGGGCTTCTGGGGTGGGTGTACATTTTCGGATTTTTCTCTAGTCTAGTCTTGGAGCTCAAAAATATCGGTACATGTACTCGTGCTTGTACCGAGTACTATATACTTGGTATCTGTGCAACCCTAATCTATATGTACCAATAAAGACGAATGCAAACTAATCCGAATTCCCGATTTCCCGAAATTCGTTAGCGGTAGTCCGGCCGAAATTCTTTTATGGACAGAAAAATGACATTAGGAAAAAAAATGAATTTTTTTTTAGTCAGCAGAAAATGAAAAAAAAAGCGTGAGGTTCCCCCACCAATTCATACCAGACCCTTTAGGTCTGATAGGAATGTTAGGAGGGACCCCCCCAGTTATAACACAAAAAAGTGTGTGGGGTTCCCACCAAAATCCCTACCAGACCCTTTAGATCTGGTAGGAATTTTAAGGGGGAACCCCAGCCCCCAAAAATGGGGGGAAAAACGTGGGGTCCCCCCTAACAGTCCTACCAGACCCTTGATCCGAGCATTGGGAGGGTGTCCCCATGCCGATGGGGACAAGGGCCTCTTCCCCACAACCCTCACCCGGTGGTTGGGGGGGTCTGCGGGCAAGGGGGCTTATTTGCATCGGGTACCACTTTAAATAAGGGGCACCCAGATGCCGCCCCCCCATGTGAATGAGTAAGGGGTACTTGTACCTCTACCCATTCACTAAAGGGTTAAATCAAATAGTTAGTAAAAAAGTCCAGACTTTTGACAAAATCCTTTAATTGGAAAAAAAAAAAAACAGTTAATTTTTGACTATTCCTTTAATAAAAATTTTTAAAAAATGGCTCCATCGATGCAATCCAGAGTCAGGATCAGGATGCAGCACCCCCGCCGACCCGCCGAAATAAAAAAAGTCCCGCCGCAGGACGCCTGTCCAATCCCGACGAAAACTCGCTGCAAAATGACATTCAGCCTGAAAATAAACAGATGGGCGGAGCGAGCCATGACGTCACGGCTCGCTCCGCCCATTTGACATTCTCAGCTGTCAAATGCTATATAGCATTCGGGAACTCCCAAATACTATTCATGAGTTTCCGAAAAGGCAGACAATCAAGAAGTCCAACATAAAATAGCTTGCTGCAGCAGAATACATATATTAGCTGAGTTGTTCCATACACTCACGGTGTCCCAGTCTTTTAATAGTTCTCTCTTGCACCACTGCTGCTCCGGCCTCAATCCTCAGAGCCACTGTCTGGTTCTCCCAGACAACCTCAATAACTTGCCAATCCTCACAACAGGCTTCACAAACCCGCAGCACCCTGCTGCACTCGCCTCCACACTGACTCCAGGGTGGAGCTCTACTGTCTCCCAGGTGGGGGCACTGAACACATTCCAGCACACTCTTCATGAGGGATGTACACAGGTGCACAATCAGGTGCTGGTTGCTACTAAAGCATGGACCCAGAAATGGGGATTTCATCCCAGCCAGAGCTCTAAGAAATCTCCCGGTTTCAGGATCCCAACTATGAACCAGAAAACATGGAAAGGACTGAGAAGCTAGCTCTTTCCTGATACAAGCAATTGCTTCCTGGAGCCGCTGGCCCCTCTGGCTGAGAATCCTGGGTTACTTTGAGGCCACAGAACACCGTGGCAATGCCACAGTAAATATATAAAATTCAGTTTGGATATTTTGTTGTTACGGAATTCGGGATTCGGATCTGAAATTCAATTCGGGTTTCAGATTTGGACGGAATCCGAATTTTCATTAGTTTTGGATGAGTTTACGAATATTCGTTGCGACTATCACAGACAACAATATACAGATACCGTGTTTCCCCGAAAATAAGACACTGTCTTATTTTATTTTTTTTTCATGAAAAAAGACACTAGGTCTTATTTTCGGGGGATTTCTTACCTGGCTGCAGCTGTCGAGCTCTCCGCTCCGATGCAAACAGGTGTGCGGGCAGGGGGGGCGTGTTGTGTGGGCGGGCATGTGTGCGGGCGTGTTGTGTGGGCGGGCATGTGTGCGGGGGGGCGGGGAGGGAGCTGCGGCCGCTCTTAACATGTAAAAATCGATTGCATGTGCAGCTACCCCGGAAGTAAGATCTATCTTCAGGGATTTCTTTAATATAAGACCTACTCCGAACTAGGTCTTATTTTCGGGGTAGGTCTTATATTACAGAAATCCCTGAAGATAGCGCTAGGTCTTATTTTCGGGGAAACACGGTAGTAATACTAAAGCTGAATCTCCTAGACCCGAATGGCAATCGGGATCCGAATTTCTGAATTGCATCCAAGAGCTCCCCAATGCCATCCGGGCCTGGGAGCCTCAGCTTTAATATTATATGTATATACTGAAAATTTGTGTTCAGACCCATTCAGATGCATTAAACCGGAAAACACATCTGATTGGCCAGTAAAGTCACATGTCCAATTCAGTTTAGTTTCTGAATCGGATCCAAAATTCGTAAACAGAAATTCGGATTCGGATACATTCGGATGCATTGGGATTCGGAAATTCGGATGTGTCCGAATGTCTGAATTTTGATTTGGAACGAAACAAATCGCACATGTCTACTGCCTGCCTCCCCCCCATGTGACCCATAGAGATGCGGCCTGAGGCAACAGCCTTAAGCCTCATTGAAGGAACGGCCCTGACTGTAGGTTCCATGTAGACATTGTGTCTGGAGTTCTTCTCTAAGCAAAAAAGAAAATGTTCCACCCAAGGAAAGCAGATTTGCTTATACCGCAAACTACCGAGCAAGGACAGATACGTCAGCGTGAGATGACACAACCGGTGATGGATCACCTTCACCGACAGATCTGAAACGCGTTAACTTTCACATTTGTAAATAACGTCTTGCTTCTCGTTGAGCTGAAAAAGGTGTCACATCACTGCACTCAGCAGGTTAATGGAGGAATAAGTGACAACACATGTAACAGATGCTGCAGTTAATGCCGTGACACAGAGACAGCGGAATCAAATATACACTAGAATTAATGTGCTGTAATCTCTTCATTTGATTTTTTTTCCTTTCCAGATGAGGATTTTAATACCATGACTGTAAATATTCATCTCTACGGTTCTCTCTCATCTCCGCGGTTCACACATTTCCCAAGATTTATTGAGACAAAGAAAAGAAAATAGTTGCATTGCATTAATGAGGTCTCGATTGGCAACAGTTTACAGATGGAGGCAACTGAGTGCAAAATATTGTGCTATACATTGTCGACCTTGGTACCTCTTCCCGCCCAGACAAAGACTCTGTCAATAAATATCTTCACATACAAATACATTCTAAAGCTTTACAATGTGACCGAGCTATAGAAACTTTACAAAGCCCCATAGAAAATACGCCAACTGACCCTTTGTGTGCTCTCATATTTATATTACAGAGATAATCTTTCTGATTTAAATACAGATTTTTTTTTAAATGATTAAAGTGGATCTTTGCTGCAAACAAAGCACCAAAGCTGCGGTTTAATGGATAGAAATCTATTCAAGAAAAAAAAATAAAGCATATCAGTGAACTAAAAGCTATCCAGTAAACACTACAAGGGCAATTTATGAACAATGTGCAAAGCCATTTGCCTTGTGAATCTCTTGTGAATTATAATTTTTTCTGTGCAAAAAAAGCAAAAACAAACACTCTTAGTATAATTCCTTTTTGGGTCGCATGTAATGTAATACTGAATAACGGCCACTAGGTGGCACTGAGGAGTATGGTAAATAAATACCTATTTCCCATACTTCAGTATACTGTGATGTCGGATTATGGCCACTAGGTGGCACTGAGGAGTATGGGAAATAAATACCTATGTTGCATAATTGAATATACTGTGATGCTGAATTATGGCCACTAGATGGCACTGAGGAGTATGGGAAATAAATATGTATTTCCCATAATTGAATATACTGTGATGCTGAATTATGGCCACTAGAGGGCACTGAGGAGTATGGGAAATAAATGCTTATTTCCCATACTTCAGTATACTGTGATGTCAGATTATGGCCAGTATACTGTGATGCCAGATTATGGCCACTAGGTGGCACTGAGGATTATGGGAAATAAATAACTATTTCCCATACTTCAGTATACTGTAATACCGAATTGTGGCTACTAGATGGCACTGAGGAGTATGGGAAATACATACTTATTTCCCATAATTCAATATACTGTGATGCCGCATTATGGCAACTAGATGGCAATGAGAAGTATGGGAAATAAATACTTATGTCCCATAATTGAATATACTGTGATGCTGAATTATGGCCACTAGATGGCACTGAGGAGTATGGGAAATAAATACGTATTTCCCATAATTGAATATACTGCAATGCCGGATTATGGCCACTAAATGGTACTAAGGAGTATGGGAAACAAAAATACCTATTTCTCATACTTCAGTATACTGTAATACCTAATTGTGGCCACTAGATGGCACTGAGGAGTATGGGAAATACTTATTTCCTGTGTTCCTTAGCACAGTCTAGCAGCCATAATGCTGTATAACATTACTTTCACACTGGAAAAACAAATATACTAAAAGGTTCTTTTTATCCTCTAGCCGCACAGAACAAGTGTTTACAGAGATTCACAGGGTGAGCAGCAAATGCATTGGTTTAGACAGACGAGCAGCTCTGCTTGACCAAAGCAGGGTTAAATGTACAAACAACTACCTACTTGGCGCCCAGAACTTCATGTCCCGGGTGTCAGGTGATAGGAATCCCTGCCGCCCCTCTGCTCCCTGCCGCCCCAAGGCCGGGCCTCAGTTGGCCTTCTGAGAAATCCGACACCGCCAGATGCCGCAAAGTAGAATTTTGCAGCTTCCTTCATCTTCTGATATATATTTAGTTTGTATTTTCAAGGTTTGTGACTAAGGAGGAGTGAAATTAGCCCTTTTTTTGCTTTGTCAAAATGTCAGTTCTATTTTACCATTTTGAAAGACATTCAGGTGGGTAATATGAAGATGTTTTTTGGTGGCTTTGCTTTAAATAGCTCCTGAGGGCTTTTTTTTGTGTGCTTTGCCTTATTTTTGTGTATATTGTTGTTCACTGATTGTTTTCATATAAAGAAAAAAGATGGTAAAAAAAGGTAACATGAAAAATTTAAAGCAACAGTACAGTTTGTGTTTGTTATTTTAGTAAAAGCAGTGTTTCCTTTTAATGCGGACCTTTTCCCTTATCTTTAAAATAACAACAAGCACACCTTTAGATATGTCTAGCAATGACAATCTACAAACAAATACTTCTATATAATTGCCGGCTTTGTATTCTTTGCATTCCTTATTTCTCTTTTCTTCCCCAGACTTCTGACAGTGGCCATGATTACTAAGGGCAGATTACTAACTCTCCTTTTAGTTCCTGGATTTCTGGCACATGTGACTAGGACATGTGACCATGCACATCATCTCAGGGGAAGCAAATGCCTTTCCTTCAGATCTCATGAGATTACAGATGAGATTTCGCAGCAATAGGCATGTGCATTCGGATTCGGACGAACCTAGCAAATCAACGAAATTCAGTTGATTCGGTGGTTCGTCCGAATACGAAATAACAAATTTATTATATGGCTGAATATACTAAAACTAAATTGGGGCATACATATATTTGGTTGCAGAATGCGAGGAAGCCATATTGGCCGCCAGCACATTCTGCGCAGACGCTCCTCCGTCTTTGATTATATCTTGGTATACCCTATTATATGGGTGCCACCATCTTAGTATATGCCAAAATACACTCAAATATGGCAGCGTGCAAGCACAGAAGGCGCCGGCGACTGACATGGCCACCGCTTGTTCTGCATTTTCAGTGTCACACCACACGCGTAACCAGCGATGGCCATATCATCCGCCGGCACATTCTGTCCAGGCGTGCTGCAATCTTTGAGTATAGCTTGATATACACCAAAATGGCGGCACCCAAACATACAGGTGCCGCCACCTTGGTGTATACCAAGACGCACTCAAAGATGGCAGCGCAAGCACAGAAGGCGCCAGCGGCCGACATGGCTGCTGCTTGTTCTGCATTTTCAGTGTGATGTCACACGCGTAAGGAGCGGTTGCCATATCAGCTGCCAACGCGTTCTGTGGAGTATACTCCATCTTTGAGTGTATCTTGGTATACACCAAGATGGCGGCGCCCGAACATACAGGCGCCGCCATTTTGGTGCATATCAAGATACACTAAAAAATGGTGGTGTGCAAGCGCAGAAAGCGCCGGCGGTTCGTATGGCCGCCACTCGTTCTGCATTTTCAGTGTTCGGATTCGGATTCAGAGGCTCGTTGCCACAGAATCAGAAACAGCAGAAAAATGTGTTTTCCTTTGATGAAATGAATGGAAACATTTTTCATTTTCATTTGTTTCGTCAGGAAACAAATATTTTTGCACTGCACACGTCTACCCAGCAATGCTCTTCTGGCAATCCCAGTGTGCATTGCTTTGGCAAGCTGAAGTAATTTTGCCCTTTCAGGAAGTGAATGCTCTGCAAGTGTTTCACAATAACAGCATTTTACACCTGACATGTCTATGTTATTATTAATCATCATACAAAGAGGGGTGCATTGGTAGAATTAGATTTTTGAGTGTAAAGGTCTGCTGTAACATTCCGGCTCACCCCTGTGAATAGACTATGCTCCATTTTGAGCTCGCTCATTGCTTTCTTGGGGAATATTTCGTTGAGGGAGCACACGAGTAAGCCACGCATTGCTATTTCTTTTTTTACTCCGTCTTTCCACTGTAATGCTGTTCTCTTGGATTCTTAATAGAAAAACGTTAAAAAAAATACATTGGGCTTATAAAGTACAATGCAGAGGGGAAGAGTGAAGATGGAGAGGAAGGATAAGCAGAGATTTACTGAAAATAAACAGGTATAAAAAAAATGAATTGATTTTGCCGCGGCTATTCTCCGGGGAGAGAAGTGAACACCGAGCCAGTGATGAGGCTCTACTTCACCGTAAATGACATCTACAGTTCCCCATTTCCCAATAAACAATACGGCGTAATATTGTGAGCTTAAACTCTCTCCGGGTCTAACAGAGCACCCGCTGTTATGAAATATAAACATGCCAGCCGAGTACACAATTTAGTTCCCTTCGCCTTCCTAGAAACAGATGCTAAGTCTGCCGAATGACTGCGGTTGTGTTCTGACTTACATCCTGTCATTAAAATTGCTATGCGGCATATCAGTCTCCCTTCAGACCCGGGCGCTTCGTTATGTGTTTACCCAAATATGTTATGGTTGGAGTTTTTCATTCTCACCGTATTGATATAGGATAAACACGTGCGATTCGTTTCGTTCCGAGTCAAAATTTGTCAGAATGTTCAGAAATCCGGACGTTCAGACATCCGAATTTCCGAATCCCAATGCATCCAAATCTGAATTTCCGTTTTCAGATTTCGGATCCTGTCTGAATTTCGTTCAAAAATTAAATTGAATTGGACATGTGACTTTTCTGGCCAATTAGATGTGTTTTTCGGCATCTCAATGGGTCTGAATCCGTATTTTCGAATGCCATTCGTGTCTGGGAGCCTCAGGTAGTTTTATGTATATGTGGGTCACAATGTTGCCGCTACGAATATTCGTTCGTATTATAGAATACTACTTATATATACATAATACTAAAGCTGATGCCCCCAGACCTAAATGGAGTCCTAATTTCCGAATAGCATTTGAGAGCTCCCGAATGCCAATCAGGTCTGGAAACTTCAGCTTTAATATGGCTCCCAGACCCGTATTGCTTTCTGGAGCTCCCGAATATTCATAAATTCGGACTCCTGCATGCCTTTCAAGTCTAGGAGCGTCAGCTTTAGTATTAATATCTGTATATGTTTTTTTGTGGTATTCGCAA
Organism: Nanorana parkeri; assembly: GCF_000935625.1. NCBI lineage: Eukaryota > Metazoa > Chordata > Amphibia > Anura > Dicroglossidae > Nanorana > Nanorana parkeri. The sequence continues at coordinate 348,408 of NW_017306472.1, forward strand.
CAAAAATTTGTAAACTAACGAAAATTTCAATTTCATCCGAATCTGAAACCCGAACTGAATTGAATTTTGGATCCGAATCCCGAAATATACGAACCGAACCAAACCGAATTTTTACGCAGCTTGCATGTCTGTTATAAGATCTATTGTATGGGGCTTTCATAGTGTGGAAGTGCTGGAAGTGCTGGTTGACACATGGATATGGCACGTGCAGGGCCAGATTTCCCACAAGGCCATCTGAGGCCCCGCCTCAGGGAGTAGAGGGGCAGCAGGGGTGTGGAATTCCTATCTCCCGATTTGGGCAAGCAGGGCTAAATGTACAGCAGGGAAGCCTCCGCTTGTCTTGTTCAAGTGATCTTGGCGATGTCGCCGAGATCACATGTATGCAGCCTGCATACAGGGGGGGCATTGAGGAACCTTGCATTGGGGCAGCAGAGAGAGTAAATCCGACCCTGGGTACGTAACACTGGGAGAGTTGGGTGACATATGTTAACGAGTTAGTGAGTGGGTTAGAGGTTGGCACTCCAGCCTTGTGGCAATAGGGTCCTAGGTTTGAATCCTAGCCAGGACCCTATCTGCATGGAGTTTGCATGTTCTCTCTACATTTTGTGGGTTTCCTCCCATACTCTGAAGACTTTTATTATAAGCTCCTTGAGGGCAAGAACTGATGTGAATGTACAGTATGTAAAGCGCTGGGGAACTTGTTGCCACTAAATAAATGCCTGTAATATCAAATTAAGAGTGACAGATAGCCCAGAGGGTTTAATTAGGAACAAGTGGGTTTTGCTCACAAATGGAAGATATTGCAGCCAGTCAGAGCTCTCCTGGTGAGGCAGTGTGCCTGAGGATACATCAGCATGATTGACTAAGGAGCAGGGCTATCTCTATAATGAGGGAGACTGAGATGGTTGTCTTAGACGGCATCTCATTGGGTACACTTGTTGCCCCCTTTCCAGCCACAGTGTTCTAGGTTTTTAAAAGCTCTTAGCAACCTGGGACGCTCTGACTGGCATCCCCCCAGCTCCTGGCAACCACTGACATCAGTAAGCTGGGCAGGACACCATGCACCTTGAGCAGCACCACCGCTAAGAACGTCCACCATAAGCTGTCCCACTCGGCGGAACATCCACCACAAGCTTCGCCCCCCAATAAATCCCCCTGCCAAGAGTGCACCAAGAGTAACTAACCATCCCAACACCACCCCCTGGAACATGCATCTTGAGCACCCCCAAACCCTCCGCCTCAGGCGGCAAGACGTTTACGGATGCCCCCAATAAAGAGGCACCCAAGTCAGACATCTGACCAAAGTCTTCCTGCTGTACAATTCCAGCCCTAAAGGAGATTTGTGTATTAAATTATATGTAGATTCATTTGGTTATAGTATCTTCAGCGTCCAATCAAGTCCTTATGTCACTCTAAGCCCTGATGAAGGGGCAGAGTTGTTGCCTCCAAAACGCATTGGCTGTTTTTCTTTGATTGAATAGTGAACCATTAAAGCCATTGTTATACTTTTTCACCTTTTGGTTTGACATCCTTTATTTACTGAGTCACTTCTGAGAACCCAACAAGGGAAGCCTGTTATGTTTGGGAGCTGCCTTGGCAGCACCAGTGAGGTTATTTGCAAATGTTCCCACATCTGGACAATTTGAGTGATTACAGGAACCCCAGCTCCTCTTAACCCTTTCACTGCCAGTGCTGGCTGTAGGCCCCTGTAAACAGACTCACGGTCAGGACTCTGTTTACATGCAGCCAGATTGCTTCCACGGGGCCAATTAAGTGGTACCCCCCTGCCCAGCATCCCCTGCCTTGCTTCCAGCTTCTTGGAAGTTGTCGGGAAGCAGAGAAAGAGACTAGTGAATGTCCATTCACCGATCTCTCTGCTGAATGAAGTCGGGAGTGACGCTGATTGCTCTTCAGCTGTCATTCCCTGGCTAGAGAAGCCACAGAAGAAGCTATTCAAGCAAAATGTGTGCTTGAATATCTTCTTTGAAGTGCAATGTTGACACTAGGGGTCTAATAGACCACAAATATCATCTTAAAGAGAACCTGTCACCTCCAATGTGCTATCATATAAGGGGCTTGAGAGCCCCCTTATGTTATAGCAATAAATCTAAGTAAAAACAAAGTTTTAAAAACAAAGTTAAACAAAATTAATGTAAAAATACCCAAAAAAATTAAACTCTTCTGCAAATGCACGCATACTAATGTAAAATTACGATTGCACTACACATGTTAGGTATTACCCTGAGCAGCAGAATGAGAGTAATAATCTTAGGGCCAATATTTACAGTTAACCAATGACCTGTATGAGCATTTAAAGTGTCACTTATGGACAATTTGGGGTACCGTAATATGTCAGTGTTTCACGGGTGCATGCAATTTGTAAGCTTGATATGTTGGGTATCTATTAACTCGGCACTACCTCACCTTTTATATTTTACTATTTTAAAATTCTGCATTATATTTTGTTTTTGTGCACTAAAATTGAGAAAAAATCGGGCTATGCCTAAAACTGCTTCATAATGTCAGCTACTAAGTTATAAATGACATTACAAATTTCAATTAAATGTATACTATATGGGCAAAACTATGTGGATCCCTCTCAAAATTATCGAGTTTAGGGGTTTCCATTGAAGAGTATTGTTAATACTACAACAAAGACATTTTAGACAATGGTCCTCATACGACCTTGTGGCAACAGTTTAGGAAATATGCATTTACCTGTTCAAGCATGACTGCCTGTGTGTACAAAGCCCACTGCATGCAGACATGGTTTGACCAGCTTGGTGTGGAAGAACACATTGACCTGCACAGAGTCCTGATCTCAACCCCACTGAACACCTTTGGAATAACCCATTTGTGATGCAGGTACTCTCATCCTAAAACAGTACCTTTTGGTTTGTCCATATGGGTGAATGGGCACAAATTACAAACAACACACTCCAAAATTTTGTGGGTTTGATAAGAGTTGCGCTAATATCGCGCAACGTAAAAATTTGCAACTGTCATCATTTTATTTTACAGGGCCTGTGCTTTCAGGAAATATATCATTCTAAGGGGTTTTACATAATTTTCAGGCCTAAAATGTGGATTATGACATGTGCAAAACCCACAAAAAATGCCATGGCAGCAAAAGGATCAAACATGTTTCTTTGCCATCTGACCAAATTCAGGCATCAGTCACACAGACGGAGGACTTTACCTTCTGTAAAGTGATCCATGGTGGTCACATTCAAAAACACCGGCAGACCACCACTGAAAAGCGATCCTTGGCAGTTTTGAGGTGTTCAGAAAATGATACTGTGGCCTTTTGAATGTCTGTTATCCCTGTACAACTTGTATTGCTTGCTATTATCGAACTCTTCATTACGGTAGAAAAATTGATCCAAGCAGCAGGAACATTCTCCATCTTGCATCGTATGAATCGTTTGCATTTCTAAAGTTTAAGATAAATGGTATGCTTGCACAAAAATATGTGTAGCTGGGAAGCTTATCGCAGACCTAGCATCAGATCTATTTTTAACTTAAGTGCAGCATGCTAAGTAACATCAACGTAACTCTCCCAGGTATTTATTACCTCTCACAGAGATCACAGTACTCCCCCTGACAATTCCTTCATCTGCTTTTCTCCACAGAAGGATGGCATCAGCTTTGTTCAGCCATCTGTAGAAGACTGTGGAAATGCTTCCTGCTATCTGCAGCAGACTGATGCCATTTTCTTAGCATTGTTGACTACCCTGCTGGGCTACAGAATTCAGCCTATCCCACCGTTGTCTATTCCACATGCATACTGTCATATACCTTGGTATGAGCGTGAATTGACGAGGAAGGCCTCCCCTTGCAGCTCCGGTCTGAGTACCCCTGGAGATGGAACAGAAGGTCTGCAGACTGAGAGAGGCACGAGTGCTTGAAGCTGATGCTGTACACGGTAGGGTAGATGTTGCAGAGATCTGGATGCTGGATGCGGTAGAAGAAGCCGACCATCACGTGAGGATGTCAGCAGTGAGTGGGTAGCACCAGGAAAGGCAGAAGAATCAGAATCAGAGAAGGACCTGTTTGGTAACTTGCAGGCAGGTGAAGTACAAAGTCAAGAAGCAGGGCAAAGTCGGAAGGCAGGCCGGGGTCAGCAATGTGTGAGCAGAGCAGTACCAAATCGGAATCCAAAAGAATGGTCAGTGGGTAAGCCGGGGTCAGAAGGCAGGCAGCAGGATCAGGAAACAAGCTGGGTCGAACACAGATTCAGGAGCAGAGTTAGACAATAGCATGATAACAGCTGAAGAGCTCTCAGCAAAGTGCAAGTGTAACAAGTATCCTTAAAAAGCCCATTTGGCGCCACTGGCAGGAATGTGTGTGTGCAATATTTGTACCGTAACGCTTTCTTCGCGCATCTTTATGCACAGTGGCTCGTGCAGCAATAAGTGCAGGAGCTGCACTATGGACACTGACTGAACTTCCCTGACACATACATTGATTTTTTTTCCCCAGCAAAACAATGCTGGTGCCTTGATTCTCATGAGCCTGCCTACATCTTGGGAGATGTAATTTTGGTGGTGTCATTAGGAACTAATTTAGGGCACCCTGCTGACCCCTTCTCACAGCAGCTGCTCCTGATAGAATATTTGAAACCTGGCGATGATGGCAAAGGGACTAATAAAAAGGTGTTTCTTGCTATAGGAACAAAGCAAAACAAATAAATAATGCTGGGACATTATTATTATTATTATTATTATTATTATTATTATACAGGATTAATATAGTGCCAAACAGTTAGCTCAGTGCTTTACAATATAAGGAGGGCATTGCAGTCATCAAGTCATCAATCAAGACAAGATGGTAAGGAGGGCCCTGCCCGTGAGAGCTTACAATCTAAAAGGGAGGGGCCAGTGATACATGAGGAGGTAGCTGTGTGTGGGATGAATTGTTTGAGAACGTGATGGTTGAGTGGTTAGGTTGAGGTGGGATAGACTACCCTGAAGAGATGAGTCTTTAGGGATCGCCTAAAGGCAGACAGAGTAGGAGATAATGGTGCAGGTTGAGGTGAGGAGTTCCAAAGGATGAGAGAGACTCTAGAGAAGTCCTGGAGGCGAGCATGGGAGGAGTTGGTTGATAGGGGAGCTAAAGAGCAGGAGGTCTTTGGAAGAGTGGAGAGGACGGTTAGGGTAATACTTTGAGATGAGGTTGGAGATGTGGTCAGGGGGCAGAGTTGTGGATGGCTTTGTAAGTGGTTGTTAATATTTTGAATTTTATCCTTTGGGTGATTAGAAGCCAGTGGAGGGATTGGCAGAGGGGGGCAGGGGATGGAAGCCAGTGGAGGGATTGGTAGAGGGGGGTTGCAGACACTGAGCAGTTGGTGAGGCGGATGAGTCTAGCAACAGCATTCAAGATAGACTGCAGGGGATAACCTGTGTAGAGGTCGGCCAATGAGGAGGGAATTGCAGTAGTCAAAACGAGGGATTTGGGGGGTAAATTGAGGTAATGCCAAGACGCACTCTCTCATAACAAGTCCAATTAATTAATATAATTGTCAATAATTATTTTAATCTGATAGTGATGAAGTACCAATACAAATCTTGTAGGGTATTTTGCAGCTGCAATGTATACAATAAACGAGGGCACGTCAGAACTTATTTTTCCTGCAAACACGAAGCCAAAATTGCCCGCAGAGGCTTAATGTTTACTCCAATTGTAGCTCTGCCCATCTCGACCTAGATAATGTGCTTGAAAATTTCACTATCAATTACAAAATTGGTCAGAACACTCCAACATTTTTTTCCTGGTATTTTTCAACCTCAATGTCACCTTTGATTTGTTTCATTTTATTACCACAGTGACAATGCGATGTGACAAGGTGCTGTGTGTTTTATTATGTGATCATTCAGCAGAGATTGACTGAGAATGAATATGGATGTTCTGAAGTTTGGTGCTTGTGTTTAAATAGAATGTATCGTGATTTTGTATATATTTCCTGTTTGTTTGTTTACTATCAGCAGGAGGTAAACTATATAAAGATTGTAATTCTGTTTTTTGTCAATGTGTAGGTCTAGATAAAACTTTTTCTGAGAATATTTCACTTTATTATCAATGCAAAATACTACAATTTTGAAAGATCAGTAAGAGGTGCTACTCGGTAAACACAGGAAGAGGTGGGATTCAGCAGGAGCAGGAAGAGGTGGGATCCAGCAAGAGCAGGAAGAGGTGGGATCCAGCAAGAGCAGGAAGAGGTGGGATCCAGCAAGAGGGAGGACTCAGCTAGAGCAGGAAGAGGTGGGCCTCAGTAAGAGCTGAAGGAGATGGGTTTCAGCAAGGGCAAAAATCGATGGGACTCAGCAACAGCAGGAAGAGGTAGGACTCTGTAAAAGTAGGAAAAGGTCGGTCTCAGTAAGAGAAGGAAGAGACAGGACTCAGTAAGAGTAAGAAGAGGTGGCGCCCAGCAAGAACAGGGAGAGGCAGTATCATCAAGAGTAGGAAGAGGCAGTACTGTCGAATGATCCAGCCAAGTGCCGTATAAATGGATGAGGATGCCGGTGGAAACTTCTCCTTCCCACCCCAGTAAGAGCAGGAAGAGGGAGACTCAGCAAGAAAAGGAAGAGGCAGAACGCAACTAGAGCAGGAACAGGTGGGACCCAGCAAAAGCGAGAATTGGGCAGAATTCTGCAAGAACAGGAATAGGCAGGACTCAGAAAGAGCAGGAAGAGGTGGCACCCAGCAAGAACTTGTAGAGGCAGGGCTTGGCAAGAGCAAGAAGAGACAGTACCAGCAAGAGCAGGAAGAGGCGGTACTGTTAACTGCTCCAACCAAGCGCCATATAAACGGATGTAAATACCGGTGGAAACTTCCCCTTCCCATCTCAGCAACTAGTCAGTAAGAGAGGAAAAGGGAGACTTAGCAAGAGCATGAAAAGGCAGGACTCTGTAAGAGTAGGAAGAGGCGGAACTCAGCAAGAGCAGGAAAAGCTGTGACCAAGAAAAAGCAGGAAGAGGTGGGATTCGGGAAGAACAGGAAGAGGCAGGACATAGGAAGAGCAGGTAGAGGTGGCACCCAGCAAGAGCAGGAAGAGGCAGGGCTCAGTAAGAGCAGGAAAGGGAGACTCAGAAAGAGCAGGGGAGGAAGACTCAGCAAAAGCAGGATCAGAAAGAACAAGAAGAAGCTGACCTGTCAACTCCCCCAGCCAAGCACCGTATAAATGGATGTGGGTGCTGTTGGAAACTTCCCATTCCCATCCCCCAATAACTTTTCATAATTTACACCTCCCCCTCCCCTTCCTGGTCTGTTCCCTTCTCCATCCCTTTACCCTACTATCTCCCCTCTACCACTTGTTTCCATAACTCCACTCTACCAGTTCTATGTTGTTGGTATCCAGCACATCTATATAATTAACGCCTATACAAAGAACACAGCAAGGTATTGAAGCACATAGAAGGAAAATAGATGAGAGAAATAATTATCAACATACATATAGGCTACAAGTGTACTTTAGTACCTAAATATCACATTTACAACCTTGGCATAATATTATTGAAATAGTTAAAATCTGATTTAATACACATATTACTTTTGGAATGCTGTGAAAAAAACCCAAAATAAACAAAGCATTAAAAAAAGTACATAAAACTGCATGATACGTCTGTTTCAATGCATTTACCCTCAATTTAATGGGCCTGCTTAACCACTTGAGACCCCAGTGCTGATTTAAAATGGTTATTTTAAAGATATCAGCTATTCATGCCAGGAATGTTTTACATCATTGGGCGCTCCCAGCAGCTCTGGCAAACCCTGCCGACACTAGCACTGGAAATGCCAGCTGTCTTTGACAGTTAGGGTCCAGCACTAAGCCAATGAGCTAAGACGATCAGCTCCTGGGTTTCCAATGCTTCTACAGTGTGCTCCATATGAGCGTGATGTAGAAGCAAATGTCAACAGACTGCTTTACGCATTCTGTTTACATTGGGAGCGCATGAAAATCATGGCATCCCAGTACAGAGGAAGTGATCTCCTGCTGCACAGGTGCATGGGGTCTGGATCAGTTCTTCACTGACCAGATGCACACCCCTGATGAAAAAAAAAATAAAAAAAAAGTGTAAAACAAAATAAATTAACAGTATATACATATAGGTATGCATTTATATATGTACATCTTACAAATAAACAAAAATGATTCCCTCAGCAGGTTAATCCCTTCCCGACCGATGATGGAATTATTCCATCACGATCATTCAGTTCATTAACGGCCGTTGATGGGATAATCACGTCATGCAGTACAATGAGTGCTGGTCTGTGAAGGGACCATCCCTCATTGAGTTACTGCTGTTGATGGGTCCCTTATGGTCTGAGGCAGACCCTCAGCAGCAGATTAGGTGATCAGAGTCCTGTGATAACAGTGAGAGCTGATCGCTGTGATCGCAGAGCCGTGACATTCACAGAGCTGGCAGCAGCTCACTGTGTTTTGTAAACTGCTAGCCGACTGTGTGTTACAAAAGTGATGCAAAGTATCTCTGAGGAGAATACTGTATTCTACACAGAGATACTAAGTATCAAAGCCCCTGTAAAAAAAAAAAAAACCTTAGTGCCCCCCTAGTTAAAAAAAAAAATGAAATGTAAAAATAAAAAACAATGTTTTTTAATATTTTACATGGTTTTAATAAAACAATGTAAAAAAAAAAGTTTAATAAAAAGTTGGAGCAAATTGAACCATGCTTCATATGTTTTTTTTGCCGTCCTCTAGGTCAACAGGGGGTTCTGTTTAGGCTATACTTCTCTTTTTTTTTAACTCGATGGACTTGTGTCTTTTTTGAACCTGACTAACTATGTAATTATAAGAAAATATAGTCCTGAGGAGTCTAATAGAGATAGGAGTCAAACATACCACATTATGAAATTGTTCCACAGTAAAATTGTATTTCACACCTTGTATTTTGTGACCTACAACTTCCTAAATAAACTGAAAACCCAGACATATGACATACCCTATAAATCAGGACAAATCAAATAATTTATTATGAATTACTTTCTGTTACCTACACTAATTATGGACACATTATTATTGCCAAAGTTGTTAAAAATGTGTATGGTTTTTTATTTTTTTGCAATTGTTTTTTTTTTTTATTAAAAAAATAAGAATTTATATATGCATATGTCACATCAAATGAAATCCCATTTTGTCATTTTAAAAATTATATATAATATATTATAGGTGCAATGCACGAGGAAGATGGAAATGATGGTTAAACAAACTCATAGCAAAAATGGCAAAATTGCTCCGGTCTCCAGAAGCAAAACACTTTTCTGAAGCTGTGTCACTAAGGGGTTAATCACCAAGTCTCAATGATGTTGGATGATCTGGATGACATTTGCGTTTACTGCCCAAAAAAAAAAAAAAAAAGACCACCTGGATTTAGCTAAACAAATAGGTCAGAGCCTTCCATTGGATAATTACAAGGTTCAGCAATGTTATGTCCCCAAAAATTGAGGTCAGCTGCCTGCCTACCTGGAAATACTGAATGATCATTTGTGTATCACTCGGCTGTAGATCCTCAAATCATCTCTGAATTGGTGCTGACACTGTCCTTCCTTCTGGAGGGGGGGCTACTTTTGCTCCCCATGGGCCCTGTATGTGTTGGATCCCATCACAGACTACAATCTCAATACAAAGTAGTAAACTAAACGTGAGATTGTAGTCCATCACAGGAGCGAGCTTGGAGCGGTGACTACTTTACAACACACACAGGGACCATTGGGAACAAAAGTAGCCCCCCTACAGCAGGAAGGACAGTGTCAGCACCAATTCAGAGATGATTTGTCACCCCAAAACAGGAAGTATCAGAACAAGAACCTTCATGGCAGAATCATCAGGTATTACTTTAAGGAAAGCTAAAGATTTAAAAGGATTGAAAGCAACTTACTTTTGACATTACAGTACATTGACATTTTGAAGATTATAGGGATTGGGTTTTTCATCTTTCTTAAAGACACATTTTAGGAATTTTTATACAGCAGAGCAGTTCCACCATACAGGTATATATAATACTAGATGAAACTAAAATGCATGGCCAAAAAAAGTCACCACCTGGGTTTAGCTAAGCAGATAGGGCAGAGCCTTCCAATGGATAATAGGTCTAGGTTCAGCAATGTTATGCCCTCCAAAAATGAGGTCAGCTGCTTACCTGAATATACTGAATGACCAGGTTTTTCCATTATTTTTTTTCCCTGATGGCACATTGGGCATATTCCAAGATGACAATACCAGGATTCATAGGGCTCAGATTGTGAAAGAGTGGTTCAAGGAGCATGAGACATCATTGTCACACATGGATTGGCCACCACAGAGTCCAGACCTTATCCCCATTGAGAATCTTTGGGATGTGCTGCAGAAGACTTTACGCAGTGATCCGACTCTCCCATCATGCTACAGGACTCTGCCCTATCTGCTACAAGATCTTGGTGAAAAATGAATGAAACTCTGGACGGAAATAAATGTTATAATTTTGCATAACAGTTTTTAAATTATGCCACGGAGAATGTGTGCTGTAATCAAAGCTAAAGACGGTCCAATTAAATATTAGAGTGTGTGACTTTTTCTATTGGCCAGGCAGTGTATTTTAGCTATGCTGTGTGAATGGGAACACATAGCAAACATATAGTTGGGATTCCTGAAAGTTGAGTGCAAAATTCCCATAAATCATCCATTATTTAAAATAATAATTGTCGTTGACCTTTCCTACCTGACTTGACAGCATTCCATTTCCTCCAAAGGTTGCAGGTGCTCTATATACATAATCACTGGGTTTATGTTGACTGCACATTGTTGACTCAGATCTGCTTACTGCGTTGTGGAGTCTCCTGTCACAAAGCTACGGAGGGAAAGAGACAAGCCATCAATTTCCCTAAATGATACAAGGTTTTCTGTGACTGCAGAACACAGGAAATATTTCATTCCAGATTAGAGAATTACGCCATCAACATCCTAACAGACCATGAAGGGAAGTGATTTGAGGATGACACGAGCGTATCACCACATCTGTAAGTGGGGTTACATATCTTGAATAGACGTTGCCTTTGCATGATGACGGCCGGGGGTTCTGCGCAATTTTCTGTGGAACGGAAGCTTCGCGCACATTACTTTAACTCAGCAGAATGACATGTAATAAATTCTGCAGCTGGGACGGGTGATGCAAATAAGCTTGATGTTACTGCAAGGATTGCATTTAGCAAGTTGAAGATAATGTAAAAGCAGATGGCATAGAAAGTTTTCTTTTAAAGCTAAACTTCAGGGAGATCAAAAACACTATTTAAAGCCCCTCAATGATGCAGAGAATGGCATTGATGCCATTCAATGTGTTGGGCACCATACAAGCGATTGGGCGGCTATAGAGCCACCCGAACACTGATATGTAACAGCAGTTACCGGCTGTTTACAACTGTTAGTGTGTTCTGCTCCTCACAAACTAGAGGGCGCTAGAGCAGAAAAAAGCCATATATTTACAGTGCCCCAATGGAAGGCACTTGTTGTCCATCCGTTTATTTACAATGGGCGGATAGAAAGTAGTTCAAAATATAAAAAGTAAAAAAAAATCTTAAAAAAATGAATAGAGCATATATAATTGTTGTACAAGCTGTTTAGTTATTTAATGTTATTAAAAATTACCCTTAACATTGTAACCTACAGCTTCTGTAATGTTCTAAATCTGTCAACAAAATTCAGTGGAATATGGTGACTCGGAGGCATTCCATAAACAGTTGGTGTACGGAACGCCCCCAGAAATGTCACTTCCTGCTTCTATGATTGGCTGACTGATTTCCCCAGAAATCTGCACTAGAATACACGTTTTTGGCATATCTTGCAATAGGAATAGGACCACAAGCTGATTATATTGAACTCAGACCCTCCCATTCAGGGATCAGACCCTTCCATTCGGGATTCAGACCCTCCCAGACCCCCCATTCAGGATTCAGACCCTCCTATTAAGGTTTCAGACCCCCTCCCATTCAGGGATTAGTTTGGAAAGGACATGCTGCAACAAACAGCTTTTTCTTAACAGAAACAGGTAGGAAACTGCAACAAAGTTTGTTAAAATCCTTGTAATGTGCACTGATCACCCACAGAGGATTTATGTTTTTCTCTTTTTGAAGAATTATCTTTAATCAGAGTTTTTCTTTAAGCAGTTTTGTTTACATCCATTAATCTTTCTTTCCTCAATTTAAAAAAAAAAACAGTTGAGATTTATTTTGAAAAGAATAAAATAGCAGAAATCGTTTGCGCATAAATTCTACAACTTTTCGCTTTCCCTGCAAGTTGCTTATCGTGTAATAATATCAGAAAATTCACTAACTAATATAATTAAAACAGATTGGGCAAGGTCAGCAAATTTGTGTTTACTGCACCGAAATGCCAGAGCCATAAATGTTTTTGTTCCGATTTATGGCAGCAAAATAAAATAAAATAGAAAAATATTATCTATTATTCATAGGCAGCGTGACCTTAGAAAAATTTGTGTTCCTCTTTTTTTTTTTTTTACCGTGGTAATAAAGTGGAATCCAGTTTAACCAGACGGGATTTTAGAGACGTCTGGAGAGGTACAATAAAGTTGTGTGATTAATTGTTTGGACTATCGTTTTTTTCTAGGGTTTAGCACGCTGCATACTCAGGCTGTGCCTTCAGCTTCAAACAGACTTCTTTATTGCTAAATTCTGCCAGAAAGCTTTAAAGCTGAGCTCCGGCCTTCCCATCAGTCTTGTACAGTTGTATGGGCTCCTCTCCTGGAGTGAAATGGCTTACTCTGATTTCAATGTATACTGCGAGCTTCTCACAATGTGCATTAGAAGCATCAATAAGTTACATACAACCCGCCTCCATTCCTGGATTTGATAATTTTTTAGTAAAGTGGCATACGCTTTAATCATTCAATGGATTTGTGTCAACATTATTGCATCATATGCTTCAGCATGACCCAATCTGAAATGTACAAAATCTTCTGTCCCTCAACATTTCTCAGTGAACTCTTGCAAAAAGTCTGTTTAACTTTTTGTAAAATTAAAGGTATAGTAGAAAGATGAATGGAAGCAAAGCATTCTATGTGGTTTATTCCAGCAAATGTGGCCCCAGTTTGGCACTTGCTCAGGGCTACAGTTTATCTATAACTGGCCCTGCTTAGGGATTCCTCCAGCTGACCCCTAGGTCACTACCTTGTACTTTTTGTTTGTTTGTATACATTTTAAAATTATGCTTTAGGTTACAAAGCTTTTCTCTGACACCCACCTCACCACTTGTCCCCTGGACCCTGTTCCCTCACCACTACTTAGGTCACCTTCTTACTCTATCCTACACCCTCTTACTCACATATTCAATCTTTCCCTCTCTACTGGCATCTTTCCCTCCCCTCTGCCAGTCCCTCCACTGGCTTCCACTTGCCCAAAGAATTTGATTCAAAATATTAACAACCCCTTACAAATGCATCCACAACTTTGCCCCCGGATATATCTCAAACCTTGTCTCAAAGTATCACCCTAACCGTCCCCCGTGCTCTTCCAAATACCTCCTGCTCTCTAGCTCCCCTGTCAACTCCTCCCACGCTGGCCTCCAGGAAGTCTCTCCCATCCTCTGGAATTCTTTACCCCAACCTGTCCGTCTATCTCCCACTCTGACTGCCTTTAGGCGATCCCTTAAGACACATGTCTTCAGGGAAGCCTATCCTACCTCACTTAACCACTCAACCATCACTCTTTCAAACAATTCATCCCCACACAGCTACCTCCTCATGTATCACTTCCCCCTCCCTTTTAGATTGTAAGCCCTCATGGGCTGGGTCTTCCTTACCATCTTGTCTTGAATTGTATTGTAATTGTAATGGATTCCTTGTATTGTAAAGCAATGTGCAAATATATATATTTTTTTGTTTTTATATAATCTTCTTTCAAAATTAACATTTAATACAAGATACAGGATTCACAGAGCATTAGGACTCATTCAGACCTGACTGCGTTCTGGTCCAGGCGACCATACTCCAGGTGAGGGGTGTGGCTGCAGTTCTATTGACTTAAATGCCCCAACACGCCCCCTCCCGCTGCAGAATGCAGGGAGACCATATTTGAAAGCTCCTGAATGCCATTTTGGTCCAGGAGCCTCAGCTTTAGTAATATATGTATGTGGCTCCCAGACCAAAATTGCATTCGGGAGCTCACAAATGCAGTTCGGAAATTCGGATCACGAATGCCATTGGGGTCTAGGAGATTCAGCTTTAGTAGTAATATCTGTATAAGGTTGTCTGTGATAATCATAATGAATATTCAATCGTAAACGTATCCAAAACAAAAGGAAAATGTGGATTTTGTGTGAATCCGAAACCCCAAACCGATTTGAATTTCAGATTCGAAACCCAAAATATCGGAACTGAACCAAATTTTTCCTCAGCTTACATGTCTATTTTTTTCTTGATTGAAACTGGTATTGAATATCCAACTTTTCATCTATAAACACTTGCCAATTGTTTTCACCTTGCCTCCTCCTGTGCCCAATTATTTTGTATCCAGCAAATTAAACAAATCGTTGAAAAAACAAAAAATTGTAAAATAAGCGAGAAAGAATGGACATTATTTTTTTCCACTCGGTTTCAGAGCGACGTGTCCTAAGTGTTAGGACACGTCGCCTCGCTAAACCTAATATTATTGTCCTTGGGTTTTATGTGTTTCCTGAGTGCCAACATTTCCCAGTAAATGCGGCACAAAAAAACCTTCCTCCACCAGCTATTTATCTAAGAAGTGTCCATTATTTCATATCATTTGTTTTAGCTGAGTGAAAATCTAATTACGCCGGGCATCTCTGGCATTCGGAATAATTTCATTTTCTGCTTTGAGAGCAGCGTCTGAACTTTCTCCTCTTCGGAGTTTCATCGGAACTGCAGACATTTCAATTTACGGAGGTCGCAGCATGAAGCCAAAAACAGAATCATCTAAATTGTGTTTCTTATTTATTGTTTAAAATCCATTTGTGCCCTCGGTATGTATTAAACAGGTGTCCCGGTAACACAAGCCGAATCAGGCTCCATTGTGTTCCATTCTGTTTTTATACGAATCACATCGCTCGCTGAACATTTGAAATGGATACATTCAAAAAAGAGATCTTAAAATTAATGTGCCGTGTAATTAGCTTCGCAAGGTGAATGTGCAAAGCTTTGTTAATTGTAATTATTAATTTTCAGATCAAACATTAAAATTCCTGAGACAAAGCTAGACTTACATCACTGCTACTTGGAGATGAAAAGGCTGTAGAGACTTAAAGGGAAACTATGATGATTTTGGGTTGATTTCAGGGTTTTTTTCTTGATTTTTACGTTTGGTTAACAAATGTTATTTTATATGTATATATATATATATATA
>NW_017306472.1:363786-364572 GCF_000935625.1 Nanorana parkeri
AATGTTTTTATTTTAATTTTTTAAGTTTTAAAATATTTTTTTTATAAACTTTTAATTTTTTTAATAATTTTATTTATTTATTCATTTTTTATTAAATATGTATATGTTTTATTTTACTTTTAAGGGCTTCGGGGAAATATTAGGGGTCTAAACAGACACCTGACATTTCCCTTTTAAAATAGAAAAAGAGATTGAGAACACAGAGTCCTCAATCTCTTTTTCTGCATCCCCTGTTATCAATGAACAGGAATCCTAACTTGAGAATATAGTATGTTTACTATAACCACAACTATCAATGAACAGGAGTGGCTATAGATCACTTCCCATTCATTCATAACTGAGAATATAGTACACATACCATGTCCTCAATTATCTACAAACACTCAGCGATCACTGATCACTGAGTGTTTGCTCTCGCTCTCATCTCTGACACGCTGTCACAGAAGGCTGAGTGAGCCTTTTGTGACAGCGCTGTCTCCGTCCCCACACCGCTCTGCCGCGCTGTGATAGGCGGCCGAGCGGTGTGGGAGGAGAGCCACCGGCCGCTCACAGCGCTCTTGTCCCGCAGCCATCTTGTCCCGCAGCGCTCGGCCGGCTGTCACTTTCTCTCCTCACGGATGAGCTGATGTATCAGCAGGAAAATGGCACTTTCAGCATTTAGCCAAAAGTGCCATTTTCGGCCGATATATTGGTGCATCCCTATATACATTAGTATGGTGATGAATTTGCAAGGATGCATGTGCCTTAGTTTGAGTTCTTAACACAGTTTCACTCACACTGGTAGTC
>NW_017306472.1:364636-371156 GCF_000935625.1 Nanorana parkeri
TATATATCTATCTATATAGATAGATATATATATATCTATATAGATAGATATATAGATATATTTTTGTCTGAGATTTCTACACATAGATCACAGTAATTTGTGGACACTTTGATATACAATTTTGTGTTTGATTTGAACATCGATTAATTATTTAGAATTGTAGAGTTTGGTGAAAAGGGTATAATGATAAGGGGAGATAGCTCGGTGTAACTTTTTTTGTTATTGTTTGCCATGGGGTGTTTTTTCACTTCTTGGTTTTTCACTTCACTGTCGCTTTTTTTGTAATTTTGAAGGGTGGAAAAGACAACAGCGCAAATATTTTTGTTTATTATATGCTTCATGTCTGTCTCTCATTAAAACCTCAGGCTAGTTAGCTGTTAAGCCCTGTAAATATGTGGAAAGGAACTTAAAGCTCCACTTCATGGCTCTAAAGGAAATGCTCAATATTTAAATGCAACGTTTTATAAGTACCTAAAAATACGAGGCTTTTATTTATATTGTAAGTCTTAACCATAATTAATAAATAAAGTATAAAATACAGAAAACTAAACAACATTCTCTTTATTAGGTCAGTCTCTGACAGTCTTTAGGATTGGTTAGCCCATAGAGAAATGGTACTCATGATATATTAGGTTGACAGTAGTTTGTTAGTTGCTGCAGGGCTCACCATGACAAGGGAACATAACCTGTGCCACAGATAGATCCTGTTCTGCAACCACAAGGTGATTAAAGATTCCCAGAAGATACAACTGTATCATTTCTAAATAGATATAACTGTAAAGAAGCCTAGAAAAACCAGCCAAAGTCTCCGATTTACATGTTTTGGGAGACAGAAGTGCAAACAAGCCCTGGGATTCACTTGGAATGAAAGTTTACTGTTTATTAACACATGCTGGATGATACATAAAGGGACTCAGGGTACACAGGCATTTCAATAACTGGGGAAAGCACATAGAATGAAAGTTTTGAAGGCCTTAGCTTTGTCCCCCCTAATATTAGAACCTATCACTTTAATTTTGTACTCCAGCCTTCAGATATCAGCCACAAGCTTTGCTCTCACACTCTCACAGCCTAATCCTTCACCTTCACGCAACACAAACCCTGTTTCTAGAGAGGCTTGTTGCAAGACAAATATGCCTTTACTTTATGTTTCCTATGGTATGCTATGTTGCCTACTATTGCTGCAGTGGCCAATAGCAGAGAAATAGCTGAACCCTAGAACTCGTCAGATCATCTCCTCACCTGCAGAGGTAAGCACAGCTAATTTTGCATTTCCCTGAAATTTCAGTAAAATCAGCAGAGTTGGATGACATTTCGCCATTTTGAGAAAACATGTTGGTTTCATTGGGAGAAACAAAATTAAAGTGGTTTTGGTGGATTTTAAGGGCAAAATAATATTTAACTAGCTGATGTGGGATTCAGCTATCTTGGACGAGTTCTTGTGCCAAAAATCGGCTTCCTATTAACCTCTCTATTTTGCAGGCAGCAGCAGAAAGTGAAAAAAGTAGAATAAACATTATAAACAACAGCGTTATGTAGTGATCTACGGAGGAGCCCTGGGGCCATGCTAAAAAATATATGAAACATAATTCTGTGTTTAAAAGTCAGAATTCTGAGATTAAAATCTCAGAATTCTGTTTTAAAAATTCTGATTTTGAAACTCAGAATTTTGGCTTTTAATCGCAGAATTCTGACTTCCAAACACAGAATTCTGACATTTAAACACAGAATTATGTTTCATATTGTTTTTAGCATGGCCCCAGGGCTCTTCCCTACGTACTTCCATAATGATCAAACACAAAGAAGATACAAAGAAACCGAAATTGAAAGTACCTACTCTACACCAAAAAAATAAGAACCATACCTTCTAAATAAGCAACTCACTTGGAATTGAGAGTATATTTACTCACCTGCACATTGGTGATAAAGAGAAAATCTGGACTGGAGTTGTCTCAACAACTAGCCCTGTACTACCTCCTGTAACATTAGTTCTACTTGTAAAAAAAAAAAGGACTGACTCACAGTTTGGGTTTTGGCTGCCAATCCATCTCATTAGTCATGTTAAACCAAAAGCAACAGAAAGAAGATAACTATTGCACATGCCTCATGTAATTGATCCCACCAGACTAATTGTTGTCCAAATCCTTCAGAAATTATATTTTGTAGGTACGTTGGTTGTCAGTGATGGCAATTCCCAGTTTGGTGATTTGGGCCATATTATCCAACAACAAACTAAGCCCATTATGCAAAGGTTTCTAGTTTATTGTAATCCCCTAGCGCAGGGCTCAAAATGTCAAGTCCTGAGTTACTAGCAAGGGCTTAAGAGTTACTCGCCACTAGTTGCCCCACCTAACCCCTACCCTGCCCCGACCTTAACTCTGCCCCTAATCCCTGCGAGCCCCCTCACCTGTTCACGGCTTTGCAGTGAGGAAGCTTGAGGAGGATCAATCCCCGGTTATCTAGGGTGATTAGTGAGGTCTGCAGACCTCACTAATACATCCCTGCTTTTTTGGCGGGAGCTCAGAACTGTCAGAGCTCCGGCCGAAAGAAGCCGGAGCCGACAGGAGCTGCTCTGCGGTCTGCATCTGAAACAGATGCAGACCGTGGAGCTTCTCCCGCAAGTCAGGTACGCGGTCTGTGATCGCGTGCCTGACATGTCAGCTGTCTGCGAGCCACATGGTACCGGCTTGCGGGCCGCAGTTGGCCCGCGGACTGGTACTTGGAGACCCAAATTTTGAGCCCTGCCATAGCTGATCCAATGCTGGCTGCAGTGTTATAAATACCTTTATTTATTTTTGTTCCCTTGATATCAATGCTTGATTTCCTATATTAAGTCGTAAGACATCATTCCCTTGGATTCCCAACTGGCACATACATGTAACGCAAGCTTCAGCAACTTTTACACTCCCATAAGATAAAAATAAAACATTGAAAGGTTATTAATGTGTCTTAACAAAGGTGATAATTAGAAGAGATGTGATAAGACACGATAGTGAGATATCATATGTTCTTCTCCTTCTGCTACTAAAGACATTTAACAAGTACCAGCAATTATTTCCTCTGTCAAGTATAAGGTATTTGTTAGCCATTAAAATATGAAGCGCAGATAGCACAAGATAGAGAGGTTATGTTTTCATTTTCTATGTGGTACTTCCAGTAGCCCTTAAATACGAATTCCATTCCAAGAACAAAGCGATACAATCTGAACAGTAAACTAGTCTTATGTCTTCCTTTTTATTCTGTTAAATATAGCATTAAAAGTATATCTGTAAAACATAAATCAAGGTAACTGGATTGGCTGTATTTTTCCTAAAGAAGTTTCACTGGCCATCCAACCAGCTTTCTCAATTCTGAATTGCCTTGATTTATTTTTTACAGATATACTATTACCTGGACAAATGAGAACCTTCACAGATATACCATTGAAAGTGTTTTGTTATATCTGTTTGATAAGTGCAATAAAGTACCTGTTGATTCTGCCAAAATCAACTGATTTAGAAACATTCTCCAATTCAGTTCACTTTTCAGTTCAGCTATTTTTTCCTAGATTGTTCACTTCTCCTGCCTTCTCCAAACTCTTCACCCTTTAGTGAACATCCCTGCAAGTCTTGCCATGTGCACTCTGCAGTGTAATTTCAGCTTTGTGGAGAATAGAACACTTTGCCCCTATGTTATGGAGATGAAGGGAGATGTCCTGTGGTTCCAACTCACTTCTTGTCTTAGGATGAAAACACTGTTCCTCAATAGAGACAGGGTGTGGGGAGTGAGTGTATGTATGAGGCTGCCATGAGCAAGGCTCGTCAATTGGAATGAATAGGGCTGCAGGGCCAAGATGTTTTCCTTACAAAGCTTATGCAGTGCTGAGAATGACCGCACAGTGAAGATTGCTGAAGCAGAGAGGAAGGGAAATTATTTTGCCAGATAGGCTGCACACAGGTGAGTTTGGGGTTTAATTTTTTAAAAATCAATTTTATTAAGTTTTTTACAATTTACATTTTTCATTTTCCGACACTATTCAAGTTTGCCTGTGAATTTCCCCACAGTCACGCAACACTGTAACATTTTTAAATGTTTGTATCATTGTTTAGGACAAATAGAGCTTTCTTTTAGTGGTATTTAATAACAGCTTTTATTTTTCTACAAAGAAAAGTAAAAAAGACCCCAACATTTAAATATAAAAAAGCCTGTTTCTCTTACTTTTATTTATAAACCATAGCAAATAAAAATGCCAGGGCAGTATAAAAATCCCTGAAATTACCCCTTTTTAGAAAGTAGATACTCCAAGGTGATCTGATTTTTTGTGGCAATTTTTGGGAAATGAAGAAAGATGCCGGTATTGAGGGGGTTAAAACATGGAGCTTGATAATAGTGCTCAAGATACACTAAATACACAGGTCATAGACCGAGGGAGGAAGGGGTAAGGGGTTTAATGTACAGGTCACATACAGTGGTGAGGATGGAGATGAAGGGGTTAATGTATACATGTGCAGTATAAGGGAAGTGGAAGGGTTAATATACAGGTCAGAGTATAGACATAAGCAAGTGAGGAGGATGTTAAAAGGGTTAAAATATTTCAAACTTTATTTTGCTGCTACTGCAGCTTCTTTCCATTGCCACTGTAAGCAATGAATGGATGACCCATCCATTCATGACTCACTTTATGATGTAGGAGGAAGGGGAGGGCTTGGCAATGTAAACATTGCCATGTGATAGTTGTGATAACCAACCACAGTGACCGCAGGACACAGAGTATGGCCACAAAAATATACCAACATAAGGACAGCTAGGTCTCCGACAGAGAAAAGTGATGCAGCATTCACCCCTCCTTCCCCCGCAAAAAAAACATTCCCCTCCCCCCATACCTAAGACTCTATTATTATTATTATTATTACATAGTATTTATATAGCGCCAACAGTTTGTGCAGCGCTTTACAATATAAGGAAGACATTACAATCACAATACAATTCAAGACAAGATGGTAAGGAGGGCCCTGCCCCTGAGGGCTTACAATCTAAAAGAGGAGGGGGAAATGATACATGAGGTAGCTGTGGTAGCTGTGGGAATGAATTATGTGAGAATGTAATAATTGCTGCAGAATTAGACAGGGGCAAATCTGATAAATCTAGCCAGGTCTAGCCAAATGATATGAGCGGGGCAGGCAAAATTGAAAATGTCCAGGTCTAGTTAAAATTGGGAAAATAATTGGGCTTGGATCCAAACAGAAGATATATTAGATATAGATGCTAATTGACAAGTTTGCTAATAAAACAGCAGGGCTGTGCCAAGACCCCAACACCTAGAAAAGAAGATTTCAGGTTATATGCATGGCGTACCCGGGTGTTCTACTGGTTGCCCTACCTTGCTGAAGTTTGACTACTCCTGTCCTACGGTGACAATGCTGCTTCTCCACAGATACAGTGAGTGATAGTTGTCACCCTAGTGCAGGAGTAGTCAAGCTTCAGCCCTCCAGCTATGGTGAAAGTACACCCTTTCATACATCTGCCTCTGTGACTCATGCCTCTGGCTCTCCGAGTCTTTCAATGCCTTATGGGATTTGTAGCTTCACCACAGCTGGAGGGGTGAAGTTTGACTACTCCTTTCCTAGGGTGACATTGCTGCTTCTCCACAGATACAGTAAGTCATATTAGTCCCAGTAGGACAGGAATAGTCAAATGTCAGCCCTCCTGGTGTGGTGAAACTACAAATCCCTTTATACATCTGCCTCTGGAAGTCATGCCTCTGTCTGTTAGAGTCATGCAATGCCTTATTAGATTTGTAGCTTCATCACAACTGGAGGTCTGATGTTTGACTACTCCTGCCCTAGGGTGACAGCAATGCTTCTCCGCAGACACAGTGAGTAAGCGTTGCCATTCTAGGACAGGAAAATTGTTACTGGCAGGATTGCCATGGAAAAAAAAAGAAAAACAAAGCCTTAAAAAGGAAAACTAATACAGACACCATATTTAAGACCTGGTAAGCTGCAATATTTTTGGAAGGGGTTTAGATCTTTTTTAAGCAGTGGAACCAGACATTGTGCATGAGCCATGTAACCAGCAAACTGTTTCCAGGAGCACTAAGGTTTATTTTTAAAGAAGCATAATGTGGAAGCTCAATAGCATTTGACAGAGGCGCTATTTCATGTCTTTCCATTAATAGGAAAATGTATGGAGACAATCAATAGTGTGAGGAAGATGCATGCAGTGTACATACTGTAGATGGGCAGACAATGCAGAGGAAAGAATATGTATTCTGTATATTGCTTGAAACAGCAGAAAGACTGCCAGCAGCTAATGCAGGAATATTGCCTATTATTTTACCGCTGATAATATGGAACATACTCACATCAGCAATACCCTCAACGAGCGAAAGGGTTAGAGAAAGTTTGGCATGCTGTACAGAGAATGCTAGTTTGCTGCCAGCTAGAAATTTGCAGAGCAAACTTTATTTAAAGGGAATCACACACACACACACACACACACACACACACACACACACACACACACACATACACACATTGCA
>NW_017306472.1:371166-371390 GCF_000935625.1 Nanorana parkeri
GAGGATAAGGAATATATTGATTCTCCTCTTTATGCGACTGGTCCCTCAAAACTGCTTAACTTTGCAGCCCAGTCGATAGCAGCTGTCTGATATGACAGCAAGGCCACCAATCCAGGATGTCAGACAGCACAGGAGAGCATTGGCTGCTGAAGAAGCAGCCAATGGGATAAGGGATGTTATGGGAAGTATTTGTGCTTATTATCTTTCATCCTATAATATATATG
>NW_017306472.1:371526-381461 GCF_000935625.1 Nanorana parkeri
TATATATATATATAATGAAATTGAATAAAACCATCATAGTTCCAATTTCTTTAAAAGCACAATCTTACTTTTAACTATCCTTGTCAAACATCCATAAAGTGGGCTAAACACTGGGATTTATGGCACAATTGGGCAAAGCACAGCAAACAATAAACCGGTTATTTCCCTGACCTTCTGTAAGGCCTCTAGTGGCCTTCTGTATGTCAGACACTGCAACAGCATCCTACATGAATGTGAAAAGTACACACAAAGACACATGTCAGGATTTTCTGCATTATTTTGGTTTAGCCTTTATGTCCTATTTTGCTCCAATTTGAAATACAGAGACAGAAAACTAATCTCTAAACAATAAAAGACGGTCTAGAGAACAACAATGTATTCCAATCTTCTCCCTCCCCTCTATTCCTTCCCCATTCCTTCCCTCTAACCTTTCATGTATAGAGTAGGATATTAGGGAAGAGAAAGGAATAATTGTAAATTTGTTATTGGAGTAATTGAACTGTCGTATAACAGACAACGTTTGTCAATGGAGATGAAGTAAAAAGCCGCAAATAAAGTGATTTATTGCCATCTCTATGAGTTCTTAAAAGCAGTGATACAATTTAAGTTTTAATTGTCCAGATTTTGACATATCAGCACAAGTCCTTTCTAGTGCTACTGAAAATTATATATTTATTCCCATTAGGAACACTTGAAGACCAAATTGAATAATGAGTCTGCAGATGAGAGGTTGAGGCAAGCAGCAGATAGAAGAAGTTATATCATATCATGTCAAGGCAGGTGGAAGACACACAAACAACAGAAAAATAACGTAGTAACTAGTCATGATCATATCATGAGAATCTGTAAATTGACAATTTTAATACTCCTGAATTTACGTGAAAGTCATTTATCCAGATAGGTCATAGTAATAGTTAATCACAGTCAACTGGTGTGAAAGTGTGGAACTGTTTTAGTTGTACAATCTCCATCCTTAGTCAGCCTGACACCATAAATGGGATTATGTAACTCTAACAGGGGAGTTCCACACCTTTCACACCTCTCACCCTGTACATAGACATCTTGCCATGGTGACTGAATTAAAGTGACACTAAACGTAGGAGCTAAATCTTAAAAATGATAAACAACAATGTATCTTATTTGTGTATCACTCGGCTGTAGATCCTCAAATCATCTCTGAATTGGTGCTGACACTGTCCTTCCTTCTGGGGGGTGGCTACTCTTGTTCCCCATGGTCCGTGTGTGTGTTGTAAAGTAGTCACCGCTCCAAGCTCACTCCTGTGATAGACTGCAATCTCAGGTTTAGTTTACTAATTTGTTTTGAGATTGTAGTCCATCACGGGAGCGAGCTTGGAGCAGTCACTACATTACAACACACACAGGGACCATTGGGAACAACAGTAGCCACCCTCCAGAAGGAAGGACAGTGTCAGCACCAATTCAGAGATGGTTTGAGGATCTTCAGCGGAGTGATACACAAATAAGATACATTTGTGTTAATAGTAATGTTACTTGAATGCATTTTTAAGATTTCGCTCCTGAGTTTAGTGTCACTTTAAGGTGTCGGTGACACCTGTGTGGATATAATTGATGAGGTATGTTCCTGACCCTCATTGTAACTGAAGAAGTACTGTTGATAAGCTACGAAACATCTTCAACACTACAGAAGTCCAGTTGAATGTAACTAACAACTGTTTGATAATGAATATTTAAATGTAGATCTGCCTATATTGCAAATCAAAAAGAAACCCAGAAATCCACGCTATCATAAGTTATTGATGAATCTGCGTGTTTATATTTAAGTAAATCAGAAGAAAAAAATCTTCAACTCGCTTATTTGACTGATTTGAAAAATCACTTCACTTATCCTTAATTTTAATCAAAGTGGCAACCAGACCTCATAAATCTGGTACAATGGGCAGCAGAGCACTGATGGACATTTTGGGGGTTATTGGGACTCCTGAAGTGGAGAAACCTTAATAAAGGTGCACAGTGGATATGCTAGGAAGGACAGCAACATGTGTTTAGGGTACAGAGTCTAGAGAGGCAATAGAGAGGACTGTGATGGAGTTCATGGAGCAGTGAAGAAGAGACTGGAATGCAGGTTAAATCCCGATTCCTCCTTTATTTTTCCATAGAACAAAAACAAGATGACGGCACTATAAAAATAAAAAAAGACATCTTTCACTACAATTCTCACCTACTCTGTGGTACTGTATTTTGCAAACTCACCAGTCTATAGTTCAAAGCTGGTCCATCTCCGATTTCAATGACACCCGGTGTCATCCAACCCACTGCCTGTGAGTTCAGACAGTCATAGACATTGCCATTAAGACTAGATGGCAGGACAAGTAGCAGGTCCAGATTTTGAGACATGGACAGAAGCCAAAGGTCAAGTCATTTCAAGAATCAGGAATTTCTGCAGGTTAAGGCTCAGATGTCCAACACACAGGAGTCAGTAACTGAGTGAGTATTCCAAGCAGAACAGTCTAGGTTCAGATAATACAACAGCAGTGGCTAGTCGTGTAGGGCAGTGTACGGCCGAGTAGTCCCATATAGAAGGACAGGGGCTGCATACTAATTACACGCAGCACCTGTCCTTCCCGGGAGCTGCACGATACGGCCGTGCACGTTTCTCTTGTGAATGAGGCCTAACCCTCTATTTCCACACCTCTATCTCATCTGTTCCTTCTTTGTGGTTATTTAGGGGCTTTCCCCGACTAGCCACCGCTGTTGTCCTTCCCGGAAGTTGCCCGATACGGCCGTGCACGGAGAACGGAGCTGTACGTGCCTGTCGTTTCTCGTGTGAATGAGGCCTAGAGCTCCATACAAGCAACCAATAATATACTGTTTTGCCGAAAGCTTGTGGACACCTGACCATCACACACACATGGCTAATAGTTATTGAAACCGCTTCAAATGAGTGAGTTCAGGTGTTTCTAGTGAACGAGAACAATAATGCTACAGCATACAAAGACATTTTTTACAATTGTATCATTCCAGGCTTGTGGTAAAAGTATGGAGAATGCCCTATTCTGTAAGAGCATGACTGCCCCCAGTGTACAAAGCCAGCTCCATAAAGCCTTGGTTTACTGTGGAGGAACTTGAGTGTCCTACCTCAAACCGCCTGAATACTGTGAGAGAAATGTAAACATTTTTAAGCCTTTTACATATGTATTTAGATCAACCATTTTGTATGCTTTGCACACCACAATAATCTTGTTTCTTCTTTTATAGACTAATTCCCCTTTGCTCTCTATCATATACGCACATTCCTGCATTTTTCTCCTGGAATTCTCTCCTCTGCTTCTATATTATGCTGAATTGCAACTTAATTTCCTATTTTACCTTTAAAGTACATGTTTATGTTAACAGCTGCATAAGAAGGAAAAAAAATCAAGCGCGTAGCAATAAACTAGAACAGTTTGTATCACAACCTTGGGCGTCTGTGTGAGCCTGTTCCCTCACCCCGTTGATATTATACCAACTTAATTGGAAGCCACTAATCAACTCTTGGACACCTTTTCAGGTATATACTGTAGATAAAAATTACACAACACCTTTGAGGTACTTTGGAATGCCAATTATGAGCCAGATTTCCCCATCCAACATCACAACCTGACCTCACAAATGTTCTTTTGATGGAATTGACACAAATTCCCCCAGACACACTCTGAATTTTTGTCAAAAGAGACTGTTAGACCTGAAAGTGGGGACCAACTTCATAGGAAGGCCCATGGTTTTAGAATAGGATATCCAACAAGTTCATATAGGTGTAATGACTAGGTGTCCACATACTGTTATCCATAGGAAACAAAAACATACTGTGCATTTGCATAATGAGCGCTGTGATGTCATTGCAGGAGGGGTCCCGCTGCAAATGTTGGACAGTGGACACCATTACACCTGGCGGAGATATAAAAGGTGGTTGCCATGCTGCATGTCCACCTCTGACACTGTGGTGCAAGAAGGACTCCATTTAAATGCAGTCTAGCTAGTCAAATTAGACTACTCTAGCATTGGATACTTTGACAACTTAAATAGAAAGCGTTAGGATACGTCTTATGTATTGTTCCCGACTATAACTATTTTATTTAGGCTGCCTTTGTATTCCATATCCATTCATGGCCACTTTTAATTGTGACTCCATTACTATTTTTTTTAAATTTCTAACAGAGTTATTTCACCAATAAACAGAAGTACGGGAGATACTCTATTTACTCTTCCAGGGTTCCAAATTTATGATCTGGTCTTACCAAGAAATAAAATCTTTGACATTCAATCTACCGAACAATATTTGAACATCACTGACCCTTTATGACCTTTTGAGAAGATATTGTATTTTCTCCACTTCCTATTTCCAGGTAACTGCCACATGGGTATATTATATACTGTATATATACTCCACACTCAACGTTCCAGTATATATTTACAATTTGTTTCGTATGATGGTGGCCCGCCCCATAAGACATGACCTTTTAAACTCTCCATGTTACTCATACATATCAATACTAACAGGGTTATTAACAAAAGGGTGAAGAGTTTGGAGAAGGCAGGAGAAATAAACAATCTAGGACAACATAGCTGATTTGGAAACATTCTCCAATTCAGCTCACTTTGCAGTTCAGTTATGTTGTCCTAGATCAAGGGTGCCCACAATTTTTGTATTAAGATATACTTTTCAAATAAAGAACTACATGAGATCTACCAACTGTCTCTCCTTGCTCATCCTACTGGCTGTCTCTCTTCCCTCTCCTGGCTATCTCTCCGCTCTCTTTTTCCTTACTGTCTCTCCTTGCTTTCTCTCTCCTGGCTCACCTTGCTGTATTTTGCAAACAGTGTAGTGCAATAGGCTGCGTAAACTAATATTCTTTGATGTAATACATAGCACTTCAACTACCAGTACCCACCAGAAAGATGTCAGGGAGCTTGGCTCAGCAGACTCGGGCTAATAGGTAATCATGTGTGCACAGCTAAATAAATATACCAAAATGGAATAAAGGGGCCACCATTCACACCCTGCGTGATCTACCAGCATCAGCTTTGAGAGCTACTGGTAGATCACGATCTACCTAATGGGCACCCCTGTCCTAGATTGTTCACTTCTCCTGCCTTCTCCAAACTCTTCACCCTTCTGTAACCGTGCAGGTGTCCATGAACACTACAACTAGTCCCTATGGTGAATCAAGATACCACATCCCATGTATATAGAGCTAAACAGGAAAGTTTGTGTACATTTTTCAAATAAATATTTATTAAATGTAGATGCTTTTAACTTTAACTTTCACTCAGCTCTGAAAAGTCCCAACTGTGATATATATATATATAGAGAGAGAGAGAGAGAGAGAGAGAGAGGAATTTATCAAAACTGGAGCAGTTGTTCAGGGCAACCAATCAGCTCCTATCTTCAGTTTATTCAGTTAAGATTTGAAAATGTAAGAGAGATGCTGATTGGTTGCCATGCACAGCTGCTCCAGATTTTGCCTGCTCCAGTTTTGATAAACTCCCTTCACTGTATATTGTGAGATAGTGTTGCTCCCCAACAAGAATGACCTTCTAAACTCTCCATTTAGGTCATACATATCTACAGTATACTAATTATCCATGAATTCTACAACCAGTCCTTTCGATGAATCAAAGCACCACATTGCATTTATATTATTGCTAAACAAGTAATTTTTAATAAATATTTATTAAATGTAAAGACTTTTAATATTCACTCAGCACCTAAAAAGTTCCAACTGGGTTGTGCCTATATTTACAATTAATTATGGTGGTACTCACCCATAAGGAATGACCCTTTAAACTCTCCATGTTATTCATGCATATTTATACTAACTGTCCAAGAATACTACAACCAGTCCCTTCGATGACTCAAGATACCACATCCCATACATATAGAGCTAAAAAGGACATTTTGTGTAAATTGTTTTAAAATAAATATTTCATAAATGTAGATGCTTTTAGGTTTCACTCGGCACCTAAAAAATCCCAATTGGGTTGTTGCCTATAATTACAATGAACTATTGTGAGGTGGTGGTACTCAACCATAAGGAATGACCTTTTAAACTCTCAATGTTGCTCATGCATATTTATACTAACTGTCCAAGAATACTACAACCAGTCCCTTCGATGACTCAAGATACCACATCCCATACATATAGAGCTAAAAAGGACATTTTGTGTAAATTGTTTTAAAATAAATATTTCATAAATGTAGATGCTTTTACGTTTCACTCGGCACCTAAAAAATCCCAATTGGGTTGTTACCTATAATTACAATTAACTATTGTGAGGTGGTGGTACTCACCCATAAGGAATGACCTTTTAAACTCTCCATGATGCTAATGCATATTTATACTAACTGTCCAAGAATACTACAACCAGTCCCTTCGATGACTTGAGATACCACATAACGTGCTAAAGAGGGAATTTTGTATAAAGTGTTTTAAAATAAATATTTAATAAATATTGATGCTTTTAACTTTCACTCAGCACCTACAAAATCTGAATTGGGTTGTGTCTATAATTACAATTAATGATTGTGACAGTCCCACATAAGGAATTACCTCTCCTTGTTGCTCATATGTATCTATACTAATTGCCAAAAAATACTGCAATCGGTTCCTATGATGAATTAAGACACCATACCTCATGCATATAGAGCTAAACAGGAAATCACTTTAAACTGGGAGTTTTAAGGTGTCACAAAGTTATAACTAGACAAACTCATATCATAAACACGTCACTTTTTATTTGTCTAAAAACACATCTAAAATACATGAGATATAGAGATATATTATAAAGAGGCATCACAAATTATGCACCCATACTGATTAGCCTTCAACTATCCACTAGATCAAATTTATATAGCCTGCAACTTTAAGCTCCCAAAGCATGGAGGGAATGAACAAGTGGAGTGGTGGAAGCTCAGTTGGTTCATCAAAAAAGTATGGGAAAGCATTCAAGGATCATATATTCTTCATTGTCCAGTCACAGGCTGGGACAGGTCACTTGCCAGACTGCACTTCTAAGTTGCTAAGCAGTCCACACGGGGTCCGGAAACTGGCAGTGATAACTTGTTTTTCCAGCACATCCCACAAATGCTCGATTGGATTTTGGTTTGGAGGCCAAATCAACAACTCGTTGTTGTGTTCCTCACAACATTCTTGAACCATGTGTGCAGTGTGGTAGGGCACATTATACTGCTGATAGAAGCGACTGCCATCAAGGAATACTGTTTTCATGAAGGGGTATACTTAGACAGCAACAATGTTTAGGTCGGTGGTACGTGTCAAAGTAACATTCACATGAATGGCAGGACCCAAGGTTTCCCAGCACACATTGACCAAACTATCACACTGCCTCTGCCAGCTTGCCTTCTTTCCATAGTGCATCCTGGTGTCATCTCTTCCCCAGGTAAGCGACACACACGCACCTGGCCAGCCACATGATGTAAAAGAAAACGTGATTCATCAGACCAGGCCACCTTCTTCCTTTGCTTTGGGCTCCAGTTCTGATGCTCACGTGCCCATTGTAGGCACTTTTGGTTGTGGACACGGGTCAAACTGCAATGCTCTATGTGTTCAGACATTTTTCAGTTGAAACGGCATTAACGTTTGCTGCAACTTGAGCTACAGTAGCTCTTTTATTTGAGCGGACTACACAAGCCTGCCTTTACTCCCCATGTACCTCCATGAGCCTTGGCCACCCATGACCCTGTCATCGGTTCACCGTTTTTTCTTCCTCAGACTACTTGTAGTAGGTTCTGACCACTGCAGACCGGAACCATGCCACAAGAGCTGCAGTTGCTCTGACCCAGTTGTCTAGCCACCACAATTTGACCCTTGTCAAAGTAGCTCAAATCCTCACACTTGCCCATTTTTTCTGCGTCTAACATATCAACTTTAGGGGCAAAATGTTCACTTGCTGTCTAATATATCCCTCCAGATGTCATTGTAATATAACCCCTCCCACACACACACATACACACACACACACACACACACTACCAGGTGTCATTGTAATATATCCCCCTACTTCCAAGTGTCATTGTTATATATCCCCCCCACTTCCAGGTGCCATTGTAATATAACCAGAACAAACTATGAAAGCGCACTACTGGTACTTGAACACACTTTTTCAAAATTACAATATACTGAAGAGCGCGACTACCTGTGTAACTACCTAGTGTGGCTGGCAAAATGAACTGAAATTAATAATATATAATATGAGACTTAGAGTTGGGAAGTCATGGTGTGTGTCTTGAAATCCCCAGTGGTATGGCCTCGGAAGTCTTGTAAACTTGTCCGGTCCGCGGCAGGTGATCGATGGCTGCCGGACTGAATCTGGGGTACCGGATCCGTCGCTAACCCACGTACTCGGCTGGACAGGCCGAGCCGCGGCAGCTGGAGACGGAAAGTAGACATGTGTGATTAGTTTCGTTACAAATCGAAATTCGTACGAATTTTCCTGAAATACGGAGAGTGGTAAATGTCGGTCAGCTGAATGACACACCTCGCCATGTGTCTCAGCACCGTGTTCGGGAGAACTGTCAGGGGTGCGCTGAAATATACGGGTCAGTGCTCGATGTCAGAGGGAGATATGCTCTGATGTGAGAAAGACCCTAAGGCAGGATTGGCGGCAGGCTACGCGCTTCGAGGGTTACCCTCTTTGTCAAGCCTCAGGCAGATGTAGACCGCAGGAAAATGGTCCACTATTGAAAAATGACAGGGGGAAGAATCAAAATGGGATTGGCCCCGTGATAGGCTGAGTATCCCGATGGGGGAGGGACTATGAGTCTGTAGAGCGCCCAGGGGACGGGCCAACAGTGTCTTTCATAGCTAGATCCGGGTGTCATTATGAGACACTTCAAGACTGTATGTATAGGCATATTTTGACCTTCATTGCTGTTGTTACCTCCAGGGGGGTGCGTGTTGGTGGGCCCCCAAAAAGGAACCAGCCCCAGAGAATGCTAATGGATTATATGTTAAATTACAAAAAAAATTATATATTTTTATTTAATACATTAAAAACATTAAAAGCAACGCATGAAAATGCTGCATGATATGAATAAAAATTATTATGCATGACTCAGATAAAAATCGGAATAGAATTAAAAATAAAACATGGAAGTCCTTTACCAGTGTAAATGGAATCTGTGTGAATAAATTAAATAAGAAATTACTACCTCTCCCAGATGTGGAGGGTGGGGGTAGCATCAATTTGATGCACCATACAACTAGCACTTTTTCCAAAAGAATAATAGATTTGTGTACCTTGAAATTTGCATTACGATTCTTTCTGCAACTGAATGCACAAACGCTATAATGTACAAAGCATGGTGCGAAGGTCTCTCTCTCTCTCTCTCTCTCTCTCTCAGCAGCCTTATGTAGTGTGCTGCAGGGACTTAGCTGTGAGACATGATTGGGCAGAGTTATCATGACTTTGCCCAATCATCTCTCTAAATGTGTACTGAGCCCTGATTGGCACAGTCTTGCACCAGAGCTGCGGTCAGGTGCAAGACTGTAGCCAATTACAGTTTCGGAGGGCGCAGTGCATTGTGGGATGTTCCGCGAACAGACCGCGAACATCCCACAATGTTCGGCATTCAGCATTGCTAGAACAGGCTATGTTCGATTTGAACATGCAGCCCATCACTACCGATGACTTCCCAACTGTAAGTCACATATTATATATTATTCATTTCAGTTCATTTTGCCAGCCACACTAGGTTGACCAGCACTTACACAGGTAGTCACGCTCTTCAGTATATTGTAATTGTAATATAACCCCCCACTTCCATGTGTCATTTTAATATATTCCCCCACTTCCATGTGTCATTTTAATATATTCCCCCACTTCCAGGTGCCATTGTCATATATCCCCCCCCCTTCCAGGTGCCATTGTCATATATCCCCCCCCCCTTCCAGGTG
>NW_017306472.1:381529-399148 GCF_000935625.1 Nanorana parkeri
CCCCCTACTTCCAGGTGCCATGGGAATATTTCCCCCCCACTTCCAGGTGCCATTGTAATGAGATAATGAATGTTATGGTCCCCACACACCTTACGATAATCATATGATAATCGCAGGAAATCCCGCGATCGTACGATTATCGTAAGGTGTGTGGAAGCCGTGCGACCTCTACTACTGTAAGGTCGCATGACTTTAAACTTACGGACATGTTTCAAAACCCGCCGAGCATCGTACGATGTTCGGCGGGTGTGTAGCATGTTCGTGAGATAAAAGCCGGACGGGTCGGTGTGCGCAAGCGCACACTGCCCGTTCGGCATTGCGGTCATCAGAAGCCCGTCCCTCAGGGGGCGTGGCTTGCGATCATCGCAAGTACGATCTGCCTATGCAAGATAGGCAGATCGTACGTTTTTTTAAGTACCTTACAACCATCGCAAGACAAAAATCTTGCGATGGTTGTAAGGTGTGTGCCCAGCCTAACTCTCTTCATAATTGTATGGCTGATTGGAGTGTGTGTGTGCTAGTGTTTGTATATATATATACATTTAACTGTATATTACATAGTTCAATTTTAATACAATCCTGGGATTAAGAAGCAAGAGCTTTACCCTCTGCGGAAAGATTTCAGTAAATCACAGCAATTTTCCCCAAGATGCCCTGAAATTAAACATCCACCACCGCACAAAGATCTTTTATCATAGGATTTCAGCTGACACGTTTGCGTTTTATCGGTAATGATTTTGTTCAATCACATGACCAATTTATGAAATGGCTGCAGGAAATAAAATAAAAAAAAGCCCAAACTGTCTGAACTGTGTGAATGGCTGTTATTAAGCTGGAACTAAAAGCAGCGTACGGCGGATCTATACTTTGTCATTCCGCGTAATAAGAACCCATTTACGGCAGGTGGACTCGCAGGATACAGCAGGACAGCAAACCGCTTATTACGCCTTACAGCCTGCAGACTCGCCAGGGCTAGTAATCTGAACTGCGCCAAACTGTTAACACAAAGAAAGCCGAGGACAAGACCGATACTTTCATCAAATACTTTGAGTTAATAATGCAGACAACTCAATGATAATTGATGGAGCAAAAAAAATAAAGTCAAACTCTACAGAAGTTACTGTCCTCGTAACTCTATTTTACTGAGATTTAAAGGACCAGTAACCTAAAAGAAAACAATTAGTTAAAGTTGAACTCTAGGCAGATATAAAAGACACAAATGAATGCAGCCCTGTAATCAATAATACATTAATAAATGTATTTTTTTTACATGCAAGGGGCGTAGGTACTTGCACTTGATCTGGTATCTGTTGCTTGCAGTCCCAGTACAGCAGGGATGGATGTGAGAAAAAGAAGCAGCATAAGGGTCCAATCTGGTTATGCACTGACAAGAGCATGCTGATTGGAGAGAACAGAATGGCAGAGAGATGAGCTCGTGACTGTGCTGCTTCTCCTTTCACTTTCCAGTCACAGGCTGGTTGTCCTGGGTTCAGAGGAAGTGCTATATTGATGCCCATCAGACTGAGTTCATCCAGTGGTAGAAAAATAGTATGGTTTGGGTAATCTTTGGATTAATCGTGAATATTTCAGCATAGGCTGGTTTTGTTACTTTATCCTTTCATGGATTATTTTTATCTTCTTATTTTGGCTGGAATTCTGTGTTATGTTATGTGACTGTAAGTTACTTTGAACGTTCACAGCTGCATGTGTATATTTAGTATCAACAGCTGTACGAGAACTAAAATGTATGACATTTAAAGGAAAACAAATGTATAAAACATACAATTGCCAAAACAGGACATTTTGTGATTTAAAGGAAACCTGTATTTGGTTGTTGAGGACTAAGGGGGTTATTCACTTAGCTGCCTAAGGCAGCCAAGTGAATAACTGAGTCCAAGTGAAGTGAGCGGCACGCTGTTGGGCTATTCACTTCTGGCTTGTACGGCTGATTTCAGCTGTACATCCGCTAAAATCTGCCGTGCATCGGCTGCCTTCGGTCAGCCGAACATGCTCTGCATGTTCAGCTGAGCCGAAGTGCAGAAGGAGTTCAACTGAGCCGATCCAACATCTGGATCGGCTGAGCTAAAGCTTCGGCAGCTCACTCGCTGACGTTCGCCCCTATTCTCATAGGGGCCGAACAGCAGCAAGTGAATAGCTGAATGCCGCCGAGCGGCATTCTGGTCGGCTATTCTGCTCGGAACATCCGAATTTAAAAAAAAAAAAGTTGAAACATTATTTTAAAAATGTAAAAAAAATAGCAATATTAAAAAAATATATATTTTAAAGAAAAGAAAGAAGAAAAAAAAAGCTGCACGCTGACCCGACCACACGCGACAAACTCCCGCCGCATAATGAAACATCTGACAGATGCCTGCAAAATAAAAACTTGGGCGGAGTTAGCGGTTTCCTATTGGTCAACACCTAAAAAAGAGTCTACCTGCCAATGAATGACAACTGGGCGGAGCCGGCCAGCTACGCCCAGTTGTTATGATTTAATAACAGATTGGCGCCCCAAGGTCATTTGAGGATGCTGATCTGTCATTACAAGTGGGCAGAGCGAGCCGTGAGATCACAGCTGGCTCCATCCAGCCGTCATTTGCATGGAGATTGGTCGGCTTCGGCCGCTCTTTCTCCACGTTTCGGGTGTCACTCGGCTGAGCCATTCGGCTGCTGTACGGACTATTGTGCATAGCCCTACAGCAGCCCTGCAGTTTGACTGAACCGAAGGGCAGACGCGGCCGAAGCGAGCCGAAGGATAAGCCGAAGCTAAGGCTGGGACCTTCAGCTCTTTAGTGAATTAGCCTCTAAGCAACAAGTTTATTTGAAAACAGGCCCCTCTTTGCTATTGGTACTTACCTTCCAGGCATTCCCCCACTGTCCTGTTTGCCTACAAGAATTAAAAGACAACTCTATCACTTCCTTAGAATGGAAGAAAATATGACTCTTGTCCTTCATTTGTCAATGTGTGTCACCTATCTCTGTCACACGGGGTTAGGGGAAAGTTCCTTAGCTCTGTGTAAGCATCGAATTATACCCAACTTATGTACAGAAATCTACCAAATGCTGATTGGTGCATTTAATAGTTTTATGGCTTTAACACTATTAGAATCAGTAAACGCCACAAAGGTTTAACTGTTACAATGGAACCAAACTTAGGTTTTCTTTATCTCAATGCCAAGGCATTTTCCATACCCCATTAGGTTTACCTGCCCTTTCTGTGTAATTTAAGTTGGATTCGATTACACAGAAAGTTGGGTTGCATGGGGAGCAGGAAGTGAGCATAGCCATGTGGCTTGGTGGAAGAGAGAGGACACAGCCATGTGGGCTGAGGAGGAGGACACACAGGGCGATACCTATAATGAGGCAGTATGAGGCTTTTGCCTTAAGAGGCAACTCTTTAGCTCATCCCAGGTTGGTAAGAGCTTAGCAACCTGGGACTGTCTGGCTGGTGTCCTGCCCAGCTCCTGGTAACCAGTGAGATCAGTGAGCTAGGTGGGCCAGAGCTGGGTGGTGCACCACCAGGACCCCCCGAACATCATCACCAGCACCAAACACCACCACCCGTCAGCAGGGCCAGATTTACTCTCTCTGCTGCCCCAATGCCAGGTTCCTCAATGCGCCCCCCTGTATGCAGGCTGCATACAAGTGATCCGGCACGACACCGCCGCGATCACTTGTACAAAAAAACATTTATCCCAAAGCAGGGCTAAATGTAGAAAACAACTAACTGCCCGATGCCCGAAGCTGCATGTCCCGGGCGTCGGGAGATAGGAATTTCACACACCTGCTGCCCTCCTACTCCCTGCTGCCCCAAGGCCAAGCCTCGGTTGGCCTAGTGGAAAATCCAGCCCTGCCCGTCAGGACGTGACCACTAAGGTCAGGGGGGTGCTACAATTGTATTGCAGTACATCGTGGAAGAGTTAGGGGCCAAACTATTAATGTTCAATGCACCTACATCCCATAAATGTAATAATGAGTCAAAAGTTTCGAAGATTTGGGAATTTTTTAATTCATTTTTATATTGCATTCCAGCACCTCACTTCGTCTGCTGTATTGTAAGGCTGTGTCCCTGACATTCTCTGCTGTGCCATATTTAGGTACCTTCACTGTTTGTATGGCATTTTGGAAATCCAATTATACACATTGTACATTCAAACATAAACTCTTAGGATTGTATTACTGCTTTATACAAGACTTGCACAATACTGCTTTGTGCAGAATTCCCTCTGTATGTCATGTACCTCTTAAAATATCACGTTAACCTCGGTGATGCACTGATAATTGGAGACGGCAGCAATCAGTGTGGTTACTAATTATTCCTATACCAAATTATTCAGCCTGTCTACCCACTGTTTTGCTAGACAAACTTTTACAGCTATTTGTTTCTCTGATTCTTGTAGTAAAGCCAAGGAAACGGATCCCAGTAGTATTTGACGTGCTTTACTATAAAAAAAAAATGCTATGTACATAAACTGCTTAGTTACAGGGAAAGCAATACAAAAAACCATACAAACGGCATATATATGTACTTACATACACATCTACCCAATAATCTATCTAATAATGATCTACAAATTCCCTATTGAACATGATTTTGTGGCGGTTAAGCTCTCTCAGGAAAATAGTGTCTGGTTGCAGTCTCTCTCAACATACGGTTATTCACTAAAGAGCAGAAGGATCCAGCCGTATGATTCTTCAGCTCTCTTCGCCCACCAGAGCCCTTCGGTTTAGTCGAACCAAAGGGCTGCTGTATGGGCTATTCACAATACAGCAGCTGTATGAAGCCGACTGATGTCCACACAAATGACGGCTGGGCGGAGCCAGCCTTGATCTCACGACTGGCTCTGTCCAGTTGTAATGACAGATCAGCGTCCCCAAATTACCTGGGGGCACTGATCTGTCATTAAACAATAACAACAGGGTGGAGCCGGCCGTGAAGTCACAGCCGATTCTGCCCAGTTGTTATTCATTGTTAGAAGACTCTGGTAGGTGCCGGTCAATAGGAAACAGTTGGGGCGGAGCTAGCTGTCACCGCTAGCTCCGCCCAATTGTTTTTCTTTTTTTTCCTTTAAAATATTTTAATGTTTTTAAACTTTCCTGTGTCTTAATATTTTTAAACTAATTTTTCAACAGTTTTTTTCCTTTTTATTCTTTTCACTTCTTTTCTATTCTGCTCGGTATCTCGGAGGTACTGAGCAGAATAGCTGAGCTGAATGTCGATCGGCATGATTTGGCTATTCACTCAATGCCTTTCGGCCCTTAGGCTATTCACTCAATGCCTTAGGGGCGAACAACAGCGAGTTAGCTGCCAGAGCTTCGGCTGAGTCGAACTCCTTCTGCACTTCGGCTCAGCCGAACATTCGGAGCATGTGCAGCTGAACCGAAGGCAGCCAATGTACGGCTGAAATCAGCTGTATAAGGCTGAAGTAAATAGCTGAACAGCATTCAGCTCACTTCACTTCGGCTGGGTTATTCTATATGGCTTTTGTCTATCCAACTTTTATTCTTATTTGCCCCATTTACTCACATGAGGAATACATGATTGGTCCAAAGAACACAATCATATCTTTCTCACAACAGTGATTGGATGAAAACTGAAATCTCTTTGAAGGTGACAACCTGGGGGCTAATTCTCCCTCTGTGAACAGTTTTAGATAAATATGATATTGTAGCATGCATTAACCCACATCTGTCCCCCTCCCCACGGGAGAGCAGAGTTCCCTGCTAATGAATGTGGATGTGTGAATCCTTTTTAAGGTAACATGTGACTATTGCAAAACAAATGATTATCCGCGCTATAGTGCTCTACCCCAAACTCCTCAATAACAGCCTATTGACAGCTGCAGAGATAGAGAAAAGCTATATAAACTTCTCCCACAATATATTAAACAAAAAACACTGCGCTATCTCTAATATTATAAAACTCTAAGTGCATATACTTAGTGACAATTATACAAAATGTTCACTCTAACTTACCTATATATAGTCCATATAAAAATATTCCCCAAATTGATATGATCAAACAAAAATGTGATGCAATCCTTGTGTTCACTTTCTTTGCATCAGTGAGTTAAATAATCATTGCATATAAAGTTCCACAATCACTCGTGACTTCTGTGCTTCAATTTCTTGTCAATTAATCACCAGTGATCCACCTCCAGGTGCACAAACACTAGCACACTCACCAGATAATTCTGACCACCCAGGTGGTCTATAAACGCTCTGCAAAATACCCTGGTGTCCGATGCCTCCCTCTCCACTGAATCACCAACAGCTGAAAATGATGAATCTGCTCGATGTCTCTCCCAACTCTCTCTTATCCGCTCAAAATAGAAAACCAGGATGCCACATAGTGTAAAACTGCTAGATGATAGTTTATTCATAAAAATCAGAACACTTACATTTAAAAGGGTTTTTCAGCGCTGTAAAAACATAAAATCGGCTTGTATGAGCTCAGCTCTGTCTTCTCGACTCCATACACTAGCGTCAGCGTGTAGCTCCTCCCCTACATGTTTCGTCCAATGGACTTTCTCAAGGGTAGCATACACACTGACTCTATCTCCTTTTATATTTCCCAGACACCACATATACATACCCAGATACCACATTTACATACCCAGATACCACATTTGCATACCCAGATATCACATTTACATATCCCGATGGTAGTTTCCTTTGGTCCGTAGAGAAAATTTCATGTATTCCTCATGTGAGTAAATGGGGCAAATATTAGGTAATATCTCTATTACCTAATGTGTATCTTATAAAATCATTAACTAAAAACATCCTACTATAAAACATGTATAATATTAGATTCAAGATCTACAACCCCCTAGATGGTACTATAGGTCATTGGGATCTTTGGGCTCATAAATAAATTACCATAAAGTAGCATTAACCCCTCATGATAGGTATTCAAATTAACACATATTGTTATCTTACAATCATCACTATATGTCATTGGAAACTAGTAGACCCATAATTAAATTGACATAAACACCTCAAAATGGGTTTTCAGGTTACCCCACGTGTTTTACCTTATTATTTCACGATCATAAATCAGAAACTATATTCCAAACCTCCCATCAGATGTCATTCTATCCCATTTAAATCTAATGGGCCCACACATGAAATATAATGTTATCCTCTGATAAATAAATTGCATAATAACCTCACATTTAACATAATACTGGCCATCTTGCCAGCATGGCAACCTAAAGATAGCAACGAAGGGTTTCTTTTTTACGGTTATTGCCATTAACATTATACGGGTGCACATTATTACTGGTGCAGTGAGCAGATCATTTCCCTCAGTAGTAATATTGGTGAGCTGCCTATCATATTCATTTCCTACCAAGTGGCCCAACACAGTTCAAATCTTGGTTTGGGTGGACCAATTTGTATATAACTAACTTTCATATTTGAACATTGTTAACAAAGTAGAGCCAACTCTGAGCTACGCCACACCATGTGAGACAAGGTAGAAGGTTGCAGCAAGGGGTGTCTCTAGCCTATTTGCCACCTCAGACAGGGTGGGGTGCTGGTGGTTTACGCAAAGGGGGCAGGTGCATCATCTCACCACCCAGTTCTGGCTCTGGTTTTGGTCGGCTTCCCGCCCAGCTCACTAACATCACTGGTTGCTGACCAGGATGCTGGCCAGAGTATACGTCTGAGCTCCTGGCAACCAGTGACATCACTGGTTGCCAAGAGCTGTGCAGGATGACAGCCTGAGCTTCTCAGGATGGTAAGGGCAGAGTGGAGAGATGTGTATGGTCCTTACACATCTCCCCGTCCAGTTCTTAGCAACCCAGGATTCTCTGGCTGGAAAGAGGGTGGCAAATGTGCAGCATAGCAGCCATGTCACTGTGCTTGCCCCCCATGTAAGCTGCTTCATTATAGGTGTGGTCCTGGTTTCAAGGCCCAGAATGAAGGATGAGCTAGAGAAAATCCAGGTGTAGTTCAACTAAGGAGCATTTTTCCCTCCCAAGTCTATCCAAGACCAAAAAAGGAGAAGTTTTGCCTGGAAATAAGCTTTAAAAGTAACATTTGTATAAAAGTGAATTGTGACTGACTGTAGCCCAGACCCACACACCTCCCTTATAAGTGGCCCCATTGTACGTAGAAGTCCAATATCAATTTCAATTCCCACAGAGCCATTCATTACAAATTGATTGCAATTAAGCCACTTATGTTCAGATTGCTTGTGCGTTCTTTTCTTTCTCTTCTGTTCAGACTGATCGGCTCAATCAATACCATAAATTCCATCTACCTCTCTGACTAAAGGGGAAACCTTTGTCGGTTCATCACAAAAGAAATCTATGATTCATGCGCCAAACATTTTTTTTTCCTCCTAAGGGAATGTTGAGAAAACTGAATGATGACCAGATGGGTTTTCTGCAAGAACTCAGTGAAATAAGTTTAATAAAGAAGATGTAAACCCTAAATGGCATTTAGTTTGCTCTGTGCATTATGTACCATATACAATTGCCATGCTTTTAAACAAAATCTTCGTTTTCACCTTATGTTCATCCAGTATTGCGTCTCAGTGCTACTGATCTCTTGCAATCTCTTTGCAGCCACTTCCTCTCCAGGGATGGCTGCTTGGCATTTCCCCAGGCTGGTTTCCTAATGGTGACAGCAGTGGAGCATCTCTGTGCAATGCGTGTTGAAATGGCCACTTGTTGTCCCCACTGGAAGCCCATATGACAGGGTGACAATGCGGGATCACATAAGGGAGATGAGAACAACACGATGTGTCTGAACATGGACTTTCATGGCGGGATCACTAGGGACTATTTCTATGAGAGCTAAAGGTTCAAAACAATTGAAAATTAACTGAAATTTCATGAACATGCTAAATCTGATTTTTTAGTGATCTGGTTTACGGCTGCACCGCAGAGTTGTAATGACAGATCGGCATCCCCAAATGACCTGGGGACGCGGAACTGTCATTAAACAATAACAACTGGTCTCCGCCCGGTTGTTATTAATTGGCTGGGACCTGCTATAAGACTCTAGCAGGTGCTGGCCAATAGGAAACAGTTGGGCGGAGCTAACTGTCACTGCTAGCTTCGCCCAATTGTTTTTTGTTTGTTTTTCTTTTAACAAAATCTTTTGTTTTTTAATATTTCAATTTATTCACATTTTAAAATTATTTTTTCAACTTTTAAATAAACTATTTTCATTGATATGCTATTCTGCTCGGTATCACGGAGGAAGCGAGTGAGCTTCTGGAGGTTCGGCTCAGCTGATCCAGATGGTCGGCTGACCGAAAGCACAGCCGAACGTTGTTCAGCTCACTTCACTATGGCTCGGTTATTCACTCGGATGCCTTCGGCAGCTTTGTGAATAGCCCCCTAACTCTTTGTTATTCTGAACATTGGGCAATGCGCATCAGTTCTTGACGATGCTTGGAAATATATAGCAATGCTTCATGAAGTCCTGCACAGAAACCTCTAGGTTTCAAAATGCGACTTGCCTGTCTGAAATGCTGATGTTTTGGCTTACTAAATAATAACAATAATAATAATAATAATACCAACATATATACAAAAAATTATAATATACAGTATATAATAGCCATAGTATATATGCAGATTACCTTGCATAGAGATCACAGTCATCCCTGTGACAATGACTCCAACTGCTTTTCTATCCAGAAGGACTGAGACATTTTTATTCAAACATCATGCAGGGTCACCATCTACTTCCTGGACTGGGATGCCAGCTCAGAGATGACACAGTCGTGTAAATTTTGGTGTCTGAGCAGGCCTTGTGTCAGTCACCGGATCTGAACCCAGGGCCTATGCTGTAGCTGGCAGTGGTTCTACCTGCTGAGCCACCTTAGAACCTTGGACAGCTTTTTGCCTGATTTCCAGTGTAATCCTCATTTGCACCTAATCTCTGCTGA
Source organism: Nanorana parkeri (assembly GCF_000935625.1). Taxonomy (NCBI): domain Eukaryota; kingdom Metazoa; phylum Chordata; class Amphibia; order Anura; family Dicroglossidae; genus Nanorana; species Nanorana parkeri. The sequence goes on from NW_017306472.1 coordinate 391,440, forward strand.
ACTCTGAACTCCTTGCTCCTCCCTTGAACTTCCTATTTAAGCCACGCCTCTATACTTCCTGTTTGCCAGATTATTGTGCTCCTGCCAATATCTTGCTTCTCCTGTGATACAATTCGCTCATACTGCTACCCGTGTACTGACCTTTGGCTGCTGATTCACCGACTACTCTCATCGTCTTCCATTTCATACCTGACACCTTTGGCTACTGATCTCGTCCTATTTGACTACGACCTTGCCTGCTGTTTCAGCTACTGGACTCTGAGCCTGAGCCTGATCCAGACTGTGACATCTTGGCTGTGTTCACAAATGTCTGACACAGTTCAACCCCTACTCTCCTTGTGACTTGCTGGGGGAGAGGAGACTGAGGAAATGACTCCTCCTGCCTGCAGCACACTGATGACATCATCTCAGCCTAGGCAAAGTTAACGTCCCGGAGCCCAAGGATGGCTTTTTAATGATCGAAAGGTGGAACTTTAAAAAGAAAAACGATACTGTTGCTGTACATTGGGACATTGTTTTCCCCATCTTTTTGAAATGTTCACTTTAACAATTAGAGGTAAGTGTAAAGTCATCACATTTTGGTAATTTTTTTTTTTAACCTTTGGCACTGAAACTTTAATGAGACACTATCATGAAGGGCGTTTCTGCACCATAGTTGAGATTCAGCAGTTCAGCAGCTCATCGAGTGTTCCTGTCTCTTTAATAAGTACAAAGTTTACAGCCTAAGAAAAAAAAACATGTTGCTGATTCAGAATAACTTTTTCTCCATCTTTAATAGAGATGACTGCTATCCTCTATTATTCCACGCTCGGCCATCTAACCAAAGCTGACCGTCCTCTAACAAAAAAAAAGGGGGGGGATTAATCAATATTCTAATAAGAGCTTCCATCACGGGCGTTGTGAATCAGTTGCCTTTTGAACAATAGAAGATCATACTTACGCTGAGCTATCGACCGTCACGCTGTTCGGACTCTCTCTCTCTTTATTTCACATTGATTTTACGAGCACAAGATAATACCGAACATTCTTAAACAACTTCCATCATCTTCCGCCACAATAGCGGCTTTGTGACTTACCCCACTTTACATTTTCTTCGTGTTTTATATCCCTCCGACCGGCTGCTAATTATTTTTCTCCACATTAGAAAGGTAATAGTGATTTCAGATTATTTACTTTAAGAAGAATCTGAATTGCATTTTCTGTGATACAATCTGTTTTTTTTTCTTCTATCTAGTCTTACCTCGCCGATGAGCTTTTACATTAAAATCTAGAATGATTTTGTTTTTGTGTCTCTCTGGGTGTTCGTAAAAAATGGCATAAGGACCCTGCTAAAAAAATATGTAAGACCTCATGTCATGGATCGGGGCTCACGGGTATAAACTTGAATCCGGTATGTGGACCCTTCATACTACACAGGCAGGGATACTTAGAGAAAAGGGTCCAAGCAGTGTAGGCTGACGACTTGCAGAACTGATAGACTATTAGGTTAAGGTACTAAGCAGTAGACATGTGCACCGGCAAAAAAATTGTTTTGTTTTGATTCGGATTTTGCGTTATTTCGTGATTCGGGTCCGAAAGTCAATTTGTTGCAGGATTCGGATTTGGATGAAATTCGTTAGCAGTAGTTTGTATGAATTGTCGTTTCGGTTTCTTTTCATTCGTCCGTTCGTTGCAGCAAAGTGACATTTGAGGGAAAAAAAATAAAACATTTCAGTATGCTGTAGAGAGAAAATCGCAGGGGGAAGGGGACGGTGTTGGGTAATGAGTGCCATACCCCTAATTGTTTAGTTAGAAAGAGACAATGGGGAGACATTGGGTTTTTTAGGCACTTTGAACAACACTTCGTAAGAGTGTTTTAGTATAAAAATGTATACATTTTATTCAATACATGATTAAAACAAAGGAACACATTGAATAGTAAAAACCACAGGGAGAACACCTCTAATCTCCACCAGTACCCTCAAACAAGGTTAACATAATTGGTTAGGCTAAGTGGTACACCTATATAATTAATTTGTAGGCCTTAACTCTGATTGACACAGTTAAATTGATAGGTAGTCTATAGCAATTCATCAAGTGGAGTATTAGATGTGTACCAAATAGTAACTACATTGATGTTTGGAACCATCAGATAAGTCGGAGTGAGTTCAATATCGAGCCCAACCGGACCTGATCCGATTGGTTTATCACGGTTGCTTTCAAATAATCCATCTGATCTTTGGTTGCTATTCTGATTACGTCAATTGGTGTGTCTCAACCAGTATATCAAGGTTATATGTAAATCATGGAATAGACGTGGCCGTTCTCCCCCAATTCATACCAGACCCTTTAGGTTTGGTAGGAATGTTTGGAGTGACCCCCCCAAGTTAAAAAGTCTGTGGGGTTACCCCCAAAATCCATACCAGGCCCTTTAGGTCTGATAGGAATTTTAAGGGGGAACCCCAGCCCCCCAAAATGGGAGGGGGGGAAACGTAACATTCCTATTAGACCCTTGATCCGAGCATAGGCAGAGCAGGAAAGGGGGGATGTTCAAGCGCCCCCCCCCCTGCGCCTTACTAGTCCCTAGTCCACGTGCCCTTGGCATTGGGAAGGTGCCCCCATGCCGATGGGGACAAAGGCCTCTTCCCCACAAACCTGACCCGGTGGTTGTGGGGGTCTGCGGGCAAAGGGGCTTATTTGCATCGAGGTACCCATTGAATTAAGGGGGCACCCAGATGCCACCCTCCTGTGAATGAGTAAGGGGTACTTGTACCCCTACTCATTCCCTAAAGGGTTACATTCAAAGTAAATAAACAAACCACACTTTTAGAAAAAATCCTTTAATTGATAAAAAAAACAAAGATTCCATTTTTGACTATTCCTTTAATAATAGGAAAAAAATGGCTCCATGGATGTAATCCAGAGTCATTCATGATGCAGGACGCCCGCCGATCTGCTGCAATAAAAAATTACTGCCGCACAACGACCGTCCAAACCCGACGAAAACTTACCGCAAAATGACATTCAGCCCAAAAGTAAACAGATGGGCAGAGTGCTCTGCCCATTTGACATTCTTAGCTGTCAAATACAACATAACATTCAGGAGCTCCCGAATGCTATTTGTGATCTCCCAAATGCCATTCGGGTCTGTGAGCAGAGGTGTCATAGTACTTTTCATATGTAACGAACGAAATTCGTACCGACTACTGCTAACGAATTTCAGAATTGGAAATTTGGATTTGTTTGCATTTATTATATCTGTAATTCGGAATTTGGATACAATTTTGTCCGAATTTCAATTTGGAATGAAACAAATCACACATGTCTACTAGGCAGGGTGCTGCACTGCTAGGTAGGTGGCATGGGGTCCCCCAGGATGTGGAATCTAAGGGCCAGCCGATGTTCACCAGAGCTCCTGATGGTGGAGATGGACTTTGCTGCATGCTGACCCCAGGTCACAATCCCTAGGTTCACCCAACTCGCCTAACAGCCAAGAATGTTGACAAGGCCAGAGTTCTGGACCGGTTGCAGACACACACACACTGTATTTGCTCTATAAGAAACCTCTGTAATGGATCTACAGCACACCTTGAATATCTAGGGTCGGTTGCTATGGGTTACGACAACTCCAAAATCTTTCAGTCTAGGGATAGATTCACTCGCTTTTTCCCATCAGCCTTTACCGCCCTTTCTGGTGATTGATTGAAGTGAGGTCAAGACTGTAGTTAGGATGCTCAGAACTTTTATTGCAGAAGTTCAGGGAGAGAGGTGGAGGGTTAGGATCATCTAGGCAGATGTAGACTCCATTGCACTGCAGAGTGTGGTTACAGCTTTCATGCACCGCAGGTAGAACACCTGGCAGAGCACGACTCGAGGTAGAAGTCACTAGTCAATGTCATCAGTAGTAACCGCTGGACCTGCTGCTATCAGGCTCCAGGGTCATTACACGGCTAGTTGTTGGACCTTCTTGCACAGCCTCACAGAGAAACACAAGCACACAGTCTGATATGCATGCTGCACATGGCTTGGAAAACAGGAAGGAAGCCACAGCTTTATTCTCTACCTTATTGAATACAACAGAGAATCTACCATAGATATAACAGAACTTATAAACACTGCCATCTAGTGACCGAAATTGTATACTGCAGGAGTTATTGCTATAAACACAGTAATGTCCCCAGGCTTCAGGCCGAGCCATCTCAGACAATCCATGACAGCCTCCCCACAGGCAAAGCCCGGGGGAGGAAGAGAGAGCTCACAAGTATTTATCTCCTCCCCCAGCATGCACCACTGGCCATCATGTAACAGTGATTGGCTGGGGAGGGATATCCACTCACAGCAGTCTCCCACTGGTTGCTCTGTTCTGTGACCAGGGCACACCCAGCAGTACACCTCGCAGCAGACAGGTGCAAACAATGACAGACTGTTTAGGGGAAACCAAATGAACCCAGACTACAAATCAGCATCAGACTGCATCCAATCTGATTATTACTAAACTTAATGGCACTCTTTCCAGTAGGGTGCTACATGTGTGTATCACTTGGCTGTAGATCCTCAAATCATCTCTGAATTGCCAGGCAAGAGACAGACATTTCTGTGACTTAAGTCACCTTGAGAAATCGGTTCTTCTTCGCTCTGAAACATCGGCCCCTTGCCCTGTTTTATTGTACATAAAACAGCAATATCTTTACAGCTCTGACACGCTGGCTTCCCCTATGATGCCGACATGCACTTTGATGCATCTCCATTGATTTAATGGAAAGTGCATTAGACAAAAGGACAAATGTGTGTTCCCAGTCATAGACCTGTCACCCAGTTACTAATGCCCCTATTTTCTAGCAGAATTTGCCATGCAGTAAAACTAAAACACAAAAGAAGACCAAAGGCAATTCATTACACAGAAAATTCCCTCCTTTTTATCTTTCAAAAGTTGTATTGTTTTCGTCAAGACATTACAAACATTTAACCATTGGCCATCCAATACAACAACATACAAAACGACCAAAAAACAAAAACAAAAAAAAGCCAACATTAGTCTCTCACATCCCCACTAATTTTTGTACATAGCATAGCATAAATAATTACCTACAAACTAGTCTGAATATTACAACACCGATTGAACTTCATGGCTCACTTCCCATCTACCGCAGTGCCACTTTAGTAAAAACGTTGACTTAAGCCCAGTCTCGTATCGGTATTGTATACCCTAACTTTTTAACTGGAACCTATCCTAGTTGCCCGGGAAATATTCCCTATTATGATGCACAAATTCCCTCTTTTTATGTATGAAAGCAATCAGTTGCACTCAGGGCTGGATTTACTCTCTCTGCTGCCCCCAGGCCAGGTTCCTCAATGCGCCCCCCTCTCCCCATTAGTTTTAATTTTTGTTTATTGTTTCCTTGGTTTTTTCTTTACTTTTTCATCACTTTTTTTTTTTTTTTTTTTTTTTTTTTTTTTTTAAAATTTTTACATTATGCAACAACGGAAACAATCATCTATTATTGAACTTTTCCACCCTATGCTTCGAGAAAAGGAATATGACATAAAAAATCATATTTCATGTCATTTTCTTACACTTAGCATCTTTTACTTGTTTATTTTTTGTATCTTATTATTTTTTATTTATTATCTTTTAAATATTTTTTTATTTCGTATTTTTTACTTCCTAATCACCTTTTTTGATTATTTTTATTGATTCACTTTTTTGTATCAATTTAGTTTTTTGTTTTTTTAACTTAACTTTATTGCTATGTCACAGGAGCTAACAAGCCACTGTGTGATAGCATTTGGAGGTGACAGGTTCTCTTTATTAAACCTGTCACCTCCAATCACCTCCAATACAGGAGTTCTAGCACAGTGCTGTGAGAGCGGAAGGCTGGCAGTGCGTGCAGCTCTCCCCTCTCACTGTTTACTCGGAGCAGAGCGGAGGGGGGTGGAAGGACAGAGCCTGCAGATCTCCTCTACAATCTCATATGATGCCAACATGCACTTTGATGCATCTCCATTGATTTAATGGAAAGTGCATTAGACAAAAGGACAAATGTGTGTTCCCAGTCATAGACCTGTCACCCAGTTACTAATGCCCCTATTTTCTAGCAGAATTTGCCATGCAGTAAAACTAAAACACCAAAAAAGACTAAAGACAATGAATTACACAGAAAATCCACTTTTTTCTAGGTAGGAAGCAATCTCTTGCACTTACAATAAAGAGGAACTGATCAAGCAAATCAACAGGTTGTTCCCCCTGCAGATGTCACAACTCAAAGTGGTGTGATGATCAGTCCTCTACTACTATGCCTGCAATATAAACTGATAAAAAAAATTAAAGGAACACCCTGAAAACACATCAGATTTCAATGGGGAAAAATATCATGCCGAATATCTCTTGTATACTGGACTGGGTAATGTGTTAGGAAGGAAAGGATGCCGCATCGTTTGATGGAAATGAAAAATGATCAACCTACAGAGGGCTGAATTCAAAGACACCCCAAAAATCAAAGTGAACAAATGATGCCGCAGGCTAGTACATTGTGCTGAAATTTCATAGCGGCAACTCAAAATGGTACTCATTAGGGATGCACAGATACTTTTCGAGTACCAGTGCAGATACTTGGCATTTTCATGAGAACTACCAGGGTTGCAGTGGTTGCAGCTGGGACCCGGCTCTGGCGCTCCACCACTGTCCTGAAATCATTAGTCTGTATTGTTTTAGAAAAACTGTCACATGACAATAAACAAAAATGTATCAGTAAGTACTCGGCAAGTACCAGTACTCGCAAAACTGGTATCTGTGCATCCCTTTATTTATATTTATAAAAACAAAATCATACATTAATACAGAGATGTATAAATCCCGGGAGCTCCGTGTGCTCCTTACAAATGACAGCCGCCTCCTAATTTTTGAATTTTTCTCTAGTCTAGTCTTGGAGCTCAAAAGTATCGGTACATGTACTCATACTTGTACCGAGTACTGTACTTGGTATCTGTGCAACCCTAGTACTCATCAGTGTGTATGGCCCCCATGTGCTTGTATGGATGCAGCAATAAAGTTAAGTTAAAAAACAAAATTGATACAAAAAAGTAAATCAATAAAAAAAAAGTAAAACAAATAAGGAATAATTAAAATAATCTAAAAAGGTGATTAGGAAGTAAAAAATATGAAAGAAAAAAATAAATACAAAATAACAAGATAACAAAATACAAAAAATAAACAAGTAAAAGATGCTAAGATAAATATAAATTTTTAAAAGTAAAAAAATAAAAAAGTGATGAAAAAGTAAAGAAAAAAACCAAGGAAACAATAAACAAAAATTAAAACTAATGAATGGGGAGAGGGGGGCGCATTGAGGAACCTGACCTGGGGGCAGCAGAGAGAGTAAATCCAGCCCTGAGTGCAACTGATTGCTTTCATACATAAAAAGAGGGGACTTTCTGTGTAATTCATTGCCTTTGGTCTTCTGTTGTGTTTTAGTTTTACTGCATGGCAAATTCTGCTAGAAAATAGGGGCATTAGTAACTGGGTGACAGGTCTATGACTGGAGTGAGCACGAAACGTCGAGACAAATATTCGCTCCCATATTCTCAACCATCCTTATTCATTTATCTATTATTCTAATCATGCTATTAATTAGCCATTCTATCATGTATTCTTGAATGGGATGTTCATAGGTGGAGTGAGCAAAGCCTATGTCCCTCCACTTTTTAATGAACCCAAATTAATTTTTCAATCA
>NW_017306472.1:399257-421990 GCF_000935625.1 Nanorana parkeri
CCCCCGAAAGGGCAGCCGGATGCACACCCGGGCAGGACGGGCAGAAGACCTTTCGAAGAACCGACGGAGCAGTTTGGGGGCGTGGAGATGAGATTCAGGTTCCCAGGAGTTTTCTTCGGGGCCATACCCCTTCCATTTAACCATTTAACCAGAAACTGGTGGCCGCGACCCCTTCTGCGACAGGCTTAAAATGTCACCTAGGGACCCCTAGAGAAGCTGACAAAGCAGAGACCTGCTTCACCAGCTTCTCTCCGGCTTCTGTACCGGCTTCTCTCCGGCTTCTGACAGAGGAATGCGGAAGTTATGCAATACCCATCACTTCCTGCATTCCGAGGAGGAGATCAAACGGAGACCGTGACTGAGCTTCGTTTGATCTCCGGTCGCAGAGCTGCTGTGCTGGTTCCGGGCTCACACCAGAGCTTGGGATCGCCAGCAGCAGCGGCAACGGAGGGGGGGTGCACACCCACACGCATATTACAAGCGATCTACAGACACCCGAACGCTTGTATGTAAACAGCCAGCAATGGCTGTTTACATTCCAAGCTGAACTCCTGCTTGTGCGCGCCGCCTAGCAGTGGGCATGAGCAGGGCGGGATGGGACGTTTAAAAAGGCCCACCCGCATCCAAGAAGCTGCTGTCCGGCCGTTTAATTACAACAGCTGGACAGCAGGTGGTTAATGTATCCGAATGGGTCTGAATCCAAATTTTTTAATTGCATTTGAGAGCTCCCAAATGACATTCGGTCTGGGAGCCTCAGGTTTAGTTTTATGTATATATGGGTCACAATGTTACTGCTGGGTCACAATACAACTTATTGTTGTAATATATCCATAATACTAAAACTAATGCTCCAAGAACCGAATGGAGTCCAAATTTCTGAATATCATTCGAGAGCTCCCGTAAAGCCCTTTGGGTCTAAAAGCCTCAGCTTTATAATGGCTCCCAGATCTGTATTGCTTTCTAGAGCTCCCGAATGCAATTCGGAAATTCGGACTCCTGAATGCCATTCGGGTCTGGGAGCTTAAGCTTTAATATCTGTATATGGTTTTCTGTGGTATTCACAACGAATATTCGTAAACATCCGAAACTAACAAAACTCCGAAAACCCAAACAAATTGAATTTCAGATGCAAATCTCAACATAACAAAATATCCGAACCAAATTTTTCCACTGCGTACATGTCTATTGGCCACCACAGAGTCCAGACCTTAAACCCATTGAGAATCTTTGGGATGTTCTGGAGAAGACTTTACACAGTGGTCAGACTCTCCCCCTTCAAAAATAATGCAACTTTGGAAGGAAATAAATGTTGTGACATTGCATAAGTTTATGGAAACAATGTAATGGCGAATCCGTGCCGTAATCAAAGCTAAAGGTGGTCCAATGAAACATTAGAGTGTGTGACTCTTTTTTTTGGCAGGGCAGTATATTTTACCTGCTACAGGATATGCCGTTCCAACCACGGTTGGCTATTTGGCTTCAGTTCCCTCTTCATTGTTGGTCTCTCATGAGCAGATCTTCCAACCATCGCTGGCTGTGACTCATATGAAATAATTCCACAAGTGAAAAGGAGCACGAAAAAATAAAATATGCTGTAATCCATCTAATAAGCATTCACCGGAATTTTGGACTGAAATTCCTCAGCGCTACTTGAGACGAGTCATCTAATTTTTTTACAAAGAACACTACCAGCAGAGTAATTTGCTGCTGTAAATCAGCGACTAACAATTTGTTCCAACGTGAAAACATAACAATATGTTATGCAAATGAACGCGCTCCAGAAATCTGAAATATGTAGGCACAAATTCTTCGGAATGTCACTTGCTCTGGGCTAAACAGGTCCGTGTGATGGATGTATGGGAGGAGAAATGGAATATTAGTATAATGGAAAACTAGATTTCAAATGCCATTTTTTCCACATACAGTTTACATGCAGATACAGATTATCAACAGATATATTTTTTCCATCTGATTTCAGTCTGTCCATGACCTCACCTTTCTCTGCTGCAGTTAAAAGTAAAGCTTGTCAATCCAGTAATGGTACTTCCCAGACCCCACCCTAGGCGACCTGAGTAAAGGTCACCGCCCCGCCCCCTTAATGAGGTAATCGCTCTGACATTCTGCTCTCTCCTCCTGTGAACATGTTCAAACTGTTCAGTGAGAGGTCTGTGCAAGACAGTAGAGCTCGTATTGGCTCCTCCTATGGCCCCCCTCTCTCTCCCAGTCTGGGTGCTGCTGTGGAGATTACAGGTGGATGATATAAATACAGATTCAGGGAAGTATGCTATTTCCCTTTTAAAAATGCATTTGAAGGGAAACTTTAGAAAAAAAAAACAAAAAAAAACAACTGCACAAATATTTATAAAAGAAACAAATGTGCTTTTATTATTATTTTTTTCTTGCATTGGAGCCAGTAAAGCATTGCAACCACGATCAATGGATCACATATGTAATGTTCTGGCTCCTGCATACTCTTCCTCCCGTCCATGTCCGTACCTCCATACGAATATTCAGTAACAGGGACAGGAGGAAGAATGAATGGACTACAAGTGCAGTGATGTTACTGTTGGAACTTCTTGGACAGCCTCATGGAGAAACACAAGCACACAGTCTGATATGCATGCTGCACATGGCATGGTTATAACAGAAAGGAAGCCACACCTTTATTCTTTCCCTTATTCAATACAACAGAGTATACTGTGTACCATAGATATATAGATATAACAGAACACTGCCAGCTAGTGACCGAAAATGTATACTGCAGTGGTTGATGCAATAGACAAAATGGGGGAGGGGGGGTTATCAAAACTGGAGCAGAAGAATCTGGAGCAGTTGCCTATGGCAACCAATCCGCTTCTCTCTTCAGTTTGTTCAGTTAAGGTTTGAAAATGAAAGATGGATGCTGATTGGTTGCCATGCACATCTGCTCCAGAATCTGTCTGTTCCAGTTTTGATAAATTCCCCTCAATGTGTATTCTTACAGTTACCCATCAGCCACAATGGCTGATGGGACTTACAGTTCCTTCATCTGCAGATCCTGAGCAAGAGGTTAATGAGTACCCTTACCCATTCCCACAAAGAGTTTAAGACACCAATGCCATAAAAAAAGTATTTTAACCAGTTGACATCCGCGGTGTTAAACCCCCTTCCCATCCAGGCCATTTTTCAGTATTCAGCGCTGCGGTACTTTGACTGACATTTATTCCGTCATGAGGATAAGTACAGCTTTTGGACCATGTTGTGGGTGTAACATGCAACATGGTCAGATCACAATCTAAGGTACATGGACAGGAGGAAGAGTCTGCAGAAGCCAGAGTGTTGCATAGTTCCAACGGCTTGGCATGGGATTGAGTCTTTTCTCCTGGAACACAGTCCGCCATCAGATTCCTAATGTGCTGCGCAAACTGTTTGCACTATATGAATCCTGTATATTAATAAAATGAACATATTGGTGTTTTGCATCTTCTGTGGTTCCAAAGTGCTGGTGAAGAAAAGCATCTTGTGTTAGAAATGTGTTAGATTTGCCACCTACAGAAACATAGAAAAAAAAATCACTAAAGTATGAAAAATCCCTACTAAACCCAAGCATTGTATAAACTGTGAAGTGTGCAAAAAAAAGCTGAGAAGTAAACGCCATGAATCTTAAAAATAGCAGGAACTGTGAAGTCATGACACCCAATAAAATGAATAAAGAAATAAAACTGCAACATTTTGACTTCTCACCTTTCCAGATGAGACACTAAGGGGGTTATTCACAAAGCTGCCGAAGGCAGCCGAGTGAATAACCGAGCCAAAGTGAAGTGAGCCAAAGGCCGTCCGGCTATTCACTTCAGCCTTGTACAGCTGATTTCAGCCATACATCAGCTCCCTTCGGTTCAGCCGCACATCTCAGCATGCTCAGCTGAGCCGAAGTGAAGAGGCCTTTTCGGCTCAGCCGCTCCATCATCTGGATTGACTGAGCCGAACCTCCGACAGTTTACTCGCTGCTCTTCGCCCCTATTCACATAGGGGCCGAACAGCAGTGAGTGAATAGCCGAATGCCTCAGAACGGCATTCAGCTTGGTTATTCTGCTCACTACCTCTGAAGTAGCGCGCAGAATTAAAAAATGACATGATAATAAAAGAAAAAGAAAGAAAGGGTGTGGGGTCCCTCTCCCAAACCATTTCAAAACCTTTAGGTCTGGTAGGAAAGTTAAAAATAAAAGTGTGTGGGTTTCCCCCAAAGTCATACCAGGCCATTTAAGTCTGGTAGGAATTTTAAGGTGGAATCCCACCCCCAAAAAGGGGGAAAAGATATGTGGGGCCCCCCCTAAATTCCCCAACCAGACGTTTAAGCTGAGCACAGGCCTGGCAGGGAAAGAAGGGGAGGGCAAGTGAGCGCCCCTCCCTGTGCCATACCAGGCCACATGCCCTCTGCACTGGGAGGGTTCTTTTCCACTGTCCCCCCTGAAAAAACACCTTGCCCCTGTGCCGATGGGGACAAGGACCTCTTCCCCACAAGCCCTGGCCCGTTGGTTGTGGGGGTCTGCGGGAAAGGGGGGCTTATTTGCATCAGGGTACCTGTTTAATAAAGGGGGCACCCAGATGCTTTCCCTTTCCCTTGTGAATGGGTAAAGGGGTACCCCTACTCATTCACTAATGGGTTACATTCAAATGTAAATTTAAAAAGACCAGACTTTAAAAAAAAAAAAAATCCTTTAATTGTGTAAAAAAACACAACAAATGTTTTGGACAATTCCTTTATTTAAAAATAAAAAAATACCAAATATGGATCTGCCGATGTAATCCTAAAGTCAATCATGACATCCAGCATTGTCCACGACGTCGTCAAAGTTAAAAAAAAACGCCGACCCGTCCGCACCCCACGAACTGCCACCTAGAATGACCGGGGGAGGTGAATAGCCCATACAGCAGGGCTATACCAAAGGGCTCCGGCAACCGAAATGAACCGAAGGGTTAGCCGTTGCTTCGGGCTTAAAGTGACATTAAAGTCAAAAAAATGTTTCCCTCCCCCCAATGTTAATGCCAGCACTTACCTTAAATGATGTCTCTTAATTCGATCTTCTTCTTCTTTCCTGATGTTTTCATCTGTCCCTCCAGCGGTGCTGCGGGTCTCCAATCCAGCGCTGACTCCTCTGTCCTTGCTGGCACTTCCGATACCGCGATGTCTGCATGCGGGTGCACGCATCCATAGACTTACCTTGCGTCTCTGCTCGTCTCCCGGCTGAAAATCCGAAACTGCGCAGGCGCCCGTCACAAGATGCTTTGCGGCCGCCCGAGCAGTTTCAGATCCTCGGTCGGGAGCGCGCGGCGAAGACAGGGGTAAGTTTAAACTGCTGTTAAAGCGTTTTTTGTTGTTTTTTTTAAAACGTTTTGCCTATATCTACTGCTTGATAGCACTAGATATATGCAAAAAAAAAGCCGGAGGGTTTAGAAACCATTTAATCCTTTGGCTCCTTTGTGAATAACCCCGCTAAGATTTCTTCTGATACGTCCCAGGTTACAAATGTCTGGGATTCCAAGGAACCGCAGTGAGCTAAGCAACTGGAGTTCTGCTTTAAATCGACCTGCTAATATTACTTTATTTACTTTTACTTTATTTACTGTTCTTTTACTTCCTGTTGATCCTTAATTAGAGGAAGTTTATGTTTATGAATTCCCCGATTTTCACACTCTTGCAGTTATTAGCCGCACACAGCACCGTTAAACAGCGGCTCCTTTGTTCTCCACGGACCCTTTTCCTTTCTACGCACACCGCGCCTCTACAAAATGTTCCCTACTAATTACTCCATTGAGCTGCGTCATCCCAACACCTCAGGAGGTCGCCTGCTAAGTCTGAATTACGCAGCCTTTACAATATTTTTTTTTCTTTAAACGCACAAATACAAACGGCAAAAACCAACCAGCCTGACTCACTTCTTTTCTGTGTCACCGCCGCACATTTCAGTCCCGTCCGCGGAGAGAGAGTGTCATTTTCCCAGCGAGCTGACATTGATTTCTCCTATCTGAGGATACCTGCCGGCATATACAGATAAGGGAAGAAGCCAAGTTTCCCCGGCTGTAAGTTTGTAACTAAATCTCCGCTGCGTCCTCATATCTTTTACAGGTGGGAAATGTAAATTGGCAGAATGTGTCTGAATGATATTAAAAGTAAAAAAAAAAAAAAAGCTGTGCAGAGGAGCAGAGGGGCGAAGACTAAAATTAAAGTGATATTAAAGGCGTGTTAAAAGTTTTTTTTTGCAATAATGAATCCAGATCACACAAATATACATCGCCCGGCAAAGTGTTTCTGCGTTTTTGCACTTACAGTCATCATGTTTCTGAAGAGCTCCAACTCTCTCAGCGCAGCTTCCCTGAACTTCCTGTCTAGTACATGCTCACAAGGGACAGCACAGTCTCCAGCAGCTGTTCATCTACTAGCTTAGAGAAGGGAGGAAGGAGGAAAGAGGAAGCGGGAGGGGGGAGGGGGGGTGTCTTGCCTTGCTTGTGGAGACACACACAGCTTACTGGCACACACAAGGGTGGCTCCATAGGACCCCCTAAAACAGGATATCAGGGCCAGTGCTCAGGGGACCAGCTGATTCTGCAGCTAGCTAAAACATTTAAACATCAAGGAGGGGCTTCCATTGCATGATATGGGAGTAAAGAGCACAGGAATTATTTGCCTTGCTGTGCCTGTATGTTTGTGGAGACACGCACAGCTTACTTGCACACACACAAGGGTGGCTCCATAGGACCCTGCAAGGGAAAGGAACCAACCCTAAAACAGGATATCAGGGCCAGTGCTCAGGGGACCAGCTGATTCTGCAAGAAACTAAAACATTAAAACATCAAGGAGCAGCATCCATTGCACTTACAGTCATCATATTTCCAAACAGCTCCAACTCTCTCAGCTTGGCTTCCCTGAGCTTCCTGTCCAGTACCAGACCAAAAGGGACAGAGCAGTCTATAGCAGATGTCTATCTACTAGCTTGGAGAAGGAAGGAAGAAGGAAGCATGAGAGTAAAGAGCACAGAAATGACTTGCCTTGCTTTGCCTGTGTGTTTGTGGAGACACACACAGCTTACTAGCACACACAAGGGTGGCTCCATAGGACCCCCCAAGGGAAAGGAACCAACCCTAAAACAGGATATCAGGACCAGTGGTCAGGGGACCAGCTGATTCTGCAAGAAACTAAAACATTAAAACATCAAGGAGCAGCATCCATTGCACTTACAGTCATCATATTTCCAAACAGCTCCAACTCTCTCAGCTTGGCTTCTCTGAGCTTCCTGTCCAGTACCAGACCAAAAGAGACAGAGCAGTCTATAGCAGATGTCTATCTACTAGCTTGGAGAAGGAAGGAAGAAGGAAGCATGAGAGTAAAGAGCACAGAAATGACTTGCCTTGCTTTGCCTGTGTGTTTGTGGAGACACACACAGCTTACAAGCACACACAAGGGTGGCTCCATAGGATCCTGCAAGGTAAAGGAGCCCCCCTAAAACAGGTTATCAGGCCCAGTACTCAGGTTACCAGCCGATTCTGAAGGTAACTGAAACATTTAAACCTCAAGGGGCAGTATC
Organism: Nanorana parkeri; assembly: GCF_000935625.1. Taxonomy (NCBI): domain Eukaryota; kingdom Metazoa; phylum Chordata; class Amphibia; order Anura; family Dicroglossidae; genus Nanorana; species Nanorana parkeri. The sequence continues at coordinate 406,820 of NW_017306472.1, forward strand.
CATTGCACTACAGTCATCATATTTCCAAACAGCTCCAACTCTCTCAGCTCGGCTTCCCTTAACTTCCTGCCCACTACATGATCACAAGGAACAGAGCAGTCTATAGCAGCTGCTCATCTACTAGATTGGAGAAGAGGGGAAGGAGGAGAGTGTCTTGCCATGCTGTGTCTGTGCCCGGATATTAGGACCAGTGCTCAGGGTGCCAGCTGACTCTACAGGAAACTTAAACATTTAAACATCAAGGAGCAGCTTCCATTGTAATTGATTCCATCAGCAATAGAAATTTTGACTTTAATATCAGTTTTATGTCAAAATGTTTTTTAACGTTGATTAAATCACTTACAATGGATACTGGTGGTACATGTATATACAGCAAACTCTCAGTTATCTGGTATTCAACTAACCGGAATTCTCATCTAACCAGAAAAAATCCCCTGTATACTCACTGTTCTGCTGATCTGCGGCATGTATTATCCTGGAAACAATTGTGTGTGTATTTGTCTTAATTTGTTTTTGATGACTGTATTTCAATATTAATGTGAAGTCAATACAGAGTTCATGGTATGGTATAGTATAGTAGTATAGTATGGGGTATAGTAGGGGGTACGAGGGAATAGTATGGGGTTTGGCGGTATAGTACAGGGTATATTATGGGGTATGGGGGTATAGTATGGCGTATAGTATGGGGTATGGGGGTATAGTATGGTGTATGGGGGTATAGTATGGTATATGGGGGTATAGTATGGTGTATGGGGGTATAGTATGGGGCATAGTATGGTATATGGGGGTATAGTATGGGCTATAGTATGGTGTATGGTGGGTATATTCTGGGCTATAGTATGGTGCATGGGGGGTATAGTATGGGCTATAGTACGGTGTACAGGGAATAATATGGGGTATAGTATGGTGTATGCGGTATAGTATAGGGTATAGTATGGTGTATGGGAGTATAGTATGGGGGTATAGTATGGATTATAGTATGGTGTATGGAGGTATAGTATGGTCTATGGGGGTATAGTATGGTGTATGGGGGTATAGTATGGTGTATGGGAGTATAGCATGGGGGTATAGTATGGATTATAGTATGGTGTATGGAGGTGTACTATGGTGTATGGGGGTATAGTATGGGTTATAGTATGGGGGTATAGTATGGAGCATAGTATGGTATATGGGGGTATATTCTGGGCTATAGTATGCTGCATGGGGGTATAGTATGGGCTATGGTATGGTGTACGGGGTATACTATGGGGTATATATAATATAAAACATAGATGTGCTGTAAGCGTTACTCTATATTTATGAAATACGAGCGCATTGGATACAATGAAGCGAACATTTAGCTAGGAAAACACAAAATCTCGTCTGTGAATCTATGGGAGGTGCTGAGGGCAAATGAGGATTTTAGTCTTACGTGTGTGTTGATGAGCAAGCAAAAACCAGCAGGTTCCTCATAACAATCGATGGAAAATCATTGACGAGAATCAATACTTCACCGTATGCAAACAGCAAATGTTACAATAATACAGATTGTAGCCGCCCGCAGTAACATTCACCATATCATACAATTACAAAATGTTATTACGACCCTCATTTCCTGTTACAAAATTGGAAATGCAGATGTGCATTAAATTTGACAGGAACATCTGGATGGTGAGTGCAGTTTATAATGATGTCATAAGATGGTTCAAGTGGGAGGTACACATTTTCAGCCTCACCCTGCGCAGAGATTTTCTAACTCATGGAAAAGGGTCTACGCACCAGCCGACTGTGAGTAATTGTCACTGGGGCGAGTCAACTGAGCACTAACTCTTTACACACGTTAGCCACCACCACATGTGGTCACAGAAACATGCAATGTTTACAGAATCTGCTGTTGTGATTCTCTAAACTGCCACACCCAGACAGGAATGTAGCAGAGTTTACCCTACAATAGCTTCTTCAGATGGCCCGTAGAGCAGTCAAAGTAAACAGTCGAGCCGAACGCACATGCTTCGGCTTGGCAAAGCTGAACACACAGCTGAAACGGGGAGAACAGTTTGCCGAAGCGGACCGAATACCTGCAAGTTGTTAAAAAAAGAATTAAAAAAAAAAAAACACTGTGGGGTCCCGCTCCCAAATCATAGCAGACCTATTAAATTTGGCAGAAATGTAAAAAAATAAATAAATGTGTGTTCCTCTACAAACTCATACCAGACCCTTTAGGCCTAGTAGGAATTTTAGGGTGGACCCCATGCCAGAAAAAAACAAACTTGGGGTCCCCCCTAAAATCCCTTACCAGACCCTTAATCTGAGCCCAGGGCAAGAAAGGGGGGGTGACAAGTGAGTGCCCCCCTTCACCATACTGTGCCACATGCTTCTTCCCTCGGTTTGGCCGAATGTGCTAAGGCTGTTCAGCCAAACCGAAGAGAGGTGAAGCGAGCTGAACGCAGCAGATTACGGCTAAGAATAGCCATACAGGGCTGCAGTGAATAGCCGAAAAGGCTTCGGCTGCATTCACTTGGGTTCGGTTATGCCTTCGGCAGCTTAGTGATTCTTTAATAGTTCTGATGGTAAAACGAGAGCTCAAAGCCACTTGGGCAGCCACTTCTTCATGGCCATGTAGAGGCTGTTGCAGAAACATCCAATCAACAGGTCTGATAGATGTGTTGTAAGTGTGCTGGAGTGTTTTACAATGATCAAGCAGACATTCCCTTATTGCCAACTATTCTGGGTCCATGTGACAAGGCTTCACAATTCAAAAACCAGCATCATATTTTGCTGAATGAAACAGTGATTTCTTAGTTATCAAATATGGTATAGATCTAATGTTTCTCTTAGGGGGACTAATGAGTCTTATTAGCTTTCTGGACCATGTAATATAGACATGTTTGGTATCTAACTGAGTGTTATCTTCTTTTACATCAGTGTAGCCTCTACCCTGTTTCCCTGAAAAACAGACCTACCCCGAAAATAAGACCTAGTACTATTTTTGGGAATTGCTAAAATATAAGACCTACCCCAAAAATAAGACCTAGTTGTGACCATTGCCATGGCCGGTGGTGGCATCAGGGGGGAATCTGAAGAGCCGCGGGAGAGAATCAGTGGTGTCAATGAAGCCAGTACTAGAGGAAGCGAGGCGGCAGCGGAGGGAGCAGAGCCGCAAAAGCCAATGCCTCCTCTATAGCGCCGACCCTGTCACAGGCGGATTGATACCAAATGCACTCCGCCTGTGAGGAATCTATAGTGAAAGCGCTCTTGGAAAGATATGGCACCCCTGATTGACCTGATCACCCTATTCACTTTGCCATTTTGGATTATTTAATTTGGATTTGCATTAACTTTGGATTGTTATACATTAAAAAAAAATAATAAGACCTACCCCGAAAATAAGACCGAGTGTGATGTATTTAGGAAGGTAACCCAATGACAGTATGAGCTACGGAATATGAATGAAAGTTGAGAGTTTGAGATGTATGATAATACAACTACAACTCCTCTCCGTGCTCTGATGAAGCTGATCAAACACAGACTGAACATGGATTAAACATTGATACATATTGACACATATATTTACAGGTCCATATCTTTCAGAAGAAAACCTAAATTAAAGATGGAAAACACTGAACATTTCATTTACAGCTGAAATGTAATCTGCTCATATTTTTACTTCCTGGTTTACCTCCACGCCCTCTTCCCCAATCAAACATACTAATCAAATTTTTTTATGCCATCCCTGGGTCTCTGTGCTTCTCTGTACAATGAAGGGCAGATCATGGCTGGTGGGAGGGGCCAGCAGGATGTTGTAGATTGCTTCCTGAAAACATCACAGCCCCCTGTCTAAGTACTTCTCTCAAGAGCACTCAGCACTGATGCAAGCAGGTGGCTGGATCTTGGGAGGAGTAACGCAAATATCAAAATGCTGTGATGGGTAGGTGTCAGTCTGCATGCATGGCCATTACTAGGCAGGCTGTATTTGCATGCAGAACACCCTAGGTAATGTGATGCTGAGCTTCCATGATTAAAAGAAGTGAAGCCAGCCAGGAAATGGGGCGGGGTCTTGCTGCAACTTCTAATGCAGATGGTGAGAAGCTCACAGTGTGCAGTGAAATCAGAGGGAGCCATTTCAGTCCAGGAGAGGAGCCGGTACAACTGGGGAAGACTGAAGGGAAGGCCAGAGGTCAGATATAAGACTGAAGGGAGGGACAGAGGTCAGGTACAAGACTGAAGGGAAGGCCAGGGCTCATCTTTACGCTGATCTCTTTCCCACTTATGTTGTAAAAATGTTACAAAGACAGGTCCTCTTTAAGACAGCGGCCTGTTGGTAGCACGAGTTCAGTTCATTTGAATTCAGATCACGCATAGGAAGTCACGTTGCACGCTGCCAATGTAAACCACCCGCCAAACAGCGCTGCAGGCAGTGTGTGTCCACTGTGCTGGCTCACACCTCTCTCCAGCCCCCGTCTTCTTACTTTCCTTACGGTATCACTGGGCTGCTCAATGCACCCCCGCCCCCCTGCCCGTGATCCTACATTAGAAAGAAAGAAGAGGTAGGAAAGGAGTGACCGAGTGTAAATAAGAAGAGCGATGATGGCAGCGAAGATTTGTGTTTATTATTAAATCGATGTGGATACATTATCTCTGAATAATAAACTGAAAACAAACATGATGTATCGTCTGGATTTTGAACAGCCTGTTGTCCCAGGGAATGAGGAACAGCGCTGCACCGTGTGAGCGATGGCGCTTACTTCTACGTGCCACAGCTGGAGGTGCTGCCGCTGTGCCACGAATGTACAGATCAGTCTGTTTAGAACTGTGTGCAGTCTTCTCTAAAAGATCTTTTTTTTTGTTTTCCACTTCACAGAGATAGAGGAAAAGCTGAATATAAATCTTAGAAAGGTGTATCGCCGCAAACGTGGATGTCAAGTCAATCAGTAAAATCTCAGAGAAGCTTTAACGTGCTATTTTCAGTATAAATCTGCAGCATTCATTATAATAATAATCCCTGGTGATCCTGCCATGGTGGTCTTTGCTCAGGCACTTCCTGTCATAGGGTGACGACGTTCTGTAACTGTCTACCAGTTGTGCGCAACCATTGTCACCTGGCTGAGAGATAGGGTTGCCACCTGTCCAGGATTCACCCGGGCAGTCCGGGTTTTGAATGCTGTGTCCGGGTTTCATGGCAGCAGAAACCCGGACACAAGATGTTAGGCAGACAGGGGCAACCAAAATTAAGATGGGGCTAGTGGACTCCCACTGAAAATAGTCTCAACTGTGATATTTACATATAAATAAGTCGTGACTCAATCTAAAAAAAATCTCAGCGCATCGCTAGAGTGTTTGGGTTTCGCTTGAAGAAAAGGTGGCAACCCTACTGAGAGACTACAACATACTGTAAGAATGTAGGTAGGTGCAGTACGGCCAATGGCCACTATATGCCCCCATGGGGCCCTGAAGATAGATGCAGCTCTGGCCTGGGGAGACTCTGTGTCCCATGAGAGTTGATTTATAGGGGGCACCCGAGAGGGGAAGGCAGTTCAGAACAGTTCAGTACAGGAGAGCAGAAGTCTAAGACTGTATGCAGAGTCTCCGGAGGGAGACTGATTCTAGAACATAGGCTGGTCCATGGGAAGGACAGGACTAGGCCTAGGACTATGTAGAGCTATAGAGATTCCCCAGTTTCCCCTGGAGGAGGAAACCACCGAGCTAGGACTGACAAGGATGGGATTCCGGAGAATAGTGAGAAGCTGTAAGACTGACGATATTTGCCAGTGGGCCTCTGGCCAAAGCAAGTCGTGGACTCTGGGCTGTACCTGGGATTTTCTTCTCTCTCTAATCTGTATCACTATGCAACTATCAAGAACTGTGCCGTCATCCCATTCGGGGGTGGCTGAACGTATGCTTTGTTCTGTTAATACCTTCAAGTAAAACCAAGAAAAGACTATCTGTGTCGACTGGTTCTTCGCCCTCCAACCCCTGAGAAGGTGGGGTTCTACAGGAGTGTGATGTTGGACTGTATCGTGGCTGTAACCATCCTGAGGAGGGTAGGTGTGCAAAGGGGCTATGCCCGACACAGGGAGCTGTTCATGGTGGCCCTTCTCCCTACGGGGGAGAAAGTGCCGAATACCGCAGATGAGGTGGAAGCCATGAGGCCCTGTGTGCGCAGTACTACAGTACACGTGTGGGAGTGTTTGCACGAGGCCAGAGCTGTGGCCCCTGAGCGTGGGGTGCCTGGTGTCGAGTTGCATACACAGGGTTACTAGAGCCAACCCAAAGGGAACGCAACACCCCAAGAGTGAACCCCGCCTACAAGGTACTTACCAGAAAGTCACTACTGTAGTGAGGTCAACGCATTAAAATTCAGAAGCAGTGTATACCAACGCAGTGGCACTCGTGCATCCCTGAGTCCTCACTGCTCCTGTTATCATCTCCAGGGGAGTTGAAATATTGGTGCAGGGGTAGTCCCCATGTCAGCTCAGTCTCCACCCAGGTACGTGATACATACGCTACACAGGTGTGGTCCACAGTTGTCACCATCAGCAAGTCCACTTTGAAAAATGTCATGTGGCCATTGCTGGAGTGCATGTAGATAGGATGGAAAGAGACTTCAGGAGATCAGCAGCACCAAGATTGGACAAAGGATGGAAAAAGGTAAAAACGGTATTTTATTAAAGGCCAAGTCCACCTTTTAGACCGTGGTTTATGTTACACCAATATTTATGATATAACATGAAACATGGTTGCATACTCATTTCCCAAAACCCACACTGACCCCCCTCCCCTTAACTGAATTGTGGGGTGCATCTTCCCATAGGATCCTGGTACTTTTAAGCCATGTCATCAAGATCTGGAAACGATCAATGGAAGTTACGTCAAGTATCATCTGCCACCACAGCAGAGAGAGGAGAGATCATCTATCTAACTCTCCTCTTATGAAATACTCTGAAGGACTCTGCTCCTTCCTCTATCTTACTCTCCTCTCATGAAATACTCTGCACTGCCAGAGGACTCTACTACTTCCTCTATCTAACTCTCCTATCTTGAAATATTCTGCACTGCTGGAGGACTCTGCTCCTTCTTCTATCTAACTCTCCTCTCCTGAAATACTCTGCATTGCTGGAGGACTCTGCTCCTTCTTCTATCTAACTCTCCTCTCCTGAAATACTCTGCTCTGCTGGATGACTCTGCTCCTTCTTCTATCTAACTCTCCTCTCCTGAAATACTCTGCTCTGCTGGAGGACTCTGCTCTTCCCTCTATAACTCTCCTCACCTGAAATACTCTGCTCTCCTGGAGGACTCTGCTCCTTCCTCTATAACTCCCCTCTCCTGAAATACTCTGCTCTGCTGGAGGACTCTGCTCTTCCCTCTATCTAATTCTCCTCTTTTGAAATACTTTGGAGGACTCTTTTCCTTCCTCTATGTAACTCTGCTACCTCCCTCAGGTCCGGCATGTTCGGTATTCACAGCTTCAATTCACACAGTGATGTAAACACATTTTCACATTATTAGTAATCTTTAGTCTTGAATTGAATGTCCTGTTTTATCATTTCAGGTCTAACTCAGATTGCACTCATCATTATTATTAGGGCATTATAGGGCAGGGCGTAGGATTATTTCTCTGTCTGATGCGCCATTAAAACTGACGTCAGACTTCCTAAACAAAACAATAAGATAATCGCTTCCTGAGGTATGAAAACTGCAGCTATTAGAAGCTTCACAATAGGAAGGCTTTAAAAATCAATGAGAGTAAAGTGCACCTCTCCAGACCGTGCCACGGAGAACGCTCGTCAGGTAAACAGGAGAAACAAATCATCCATTATAGAGAGAAGTGACTACTCCCAGCTTAAATCCAATCCGAATCTGATTGATTCTGAGAACAATAACACAATCCAAAATACAACTTTAGGAATAAAGACACCTTCTATTAAAGCTGAAGTTTAATCTGCTTATATTGCACCTACCTTGGTTCATCCCTTCCCTCATACGTGAGCAGGTCCAGGCGCTCGCACTTAGACGCGCACTGTCTGCATCCAAGTGTGAGCACTCAGATCTGCACTGATGCGTAGGTTCAGGTCGGCGTGCAACCGTGGGCAGGTGCGTCCTCCAATAGGGAGCTGCAGGTGGATGTATGCAATTACATGCAGCACTTCTACCTCCAAGGAGCAGGTCTCTGCATGGGTGGAATGAGCCCCTAAAGTAGACTGTAGCTCTCACTCCAGAAGGAGCTGCAGTATTGTTTGGGTTCCTCTGTCCCACACCAGGATAGACAGCCCAGACTAGAATCACAGTGCGCCAACACACCTTGTGGGTTTTTTAAATAAAGGCTTTACTGAGCAAACTATAACTTATTGTTACAGAGAACAGATAGTAATAAGCAAAATCAGGAATGGGTATGCATGCGGTGTAGCATATTTAAGTATTCAAACATCCTCTCAGCTGCGGTTGTCTGATCTCAACAATAAACAGCACTAAGCTGACTACAGGTAACACTGCCTGATAGAAGCTAATTGGGAAGATAAAGTCTCAGTCGGGTCTCTACACTGCTGGCCAGTAGTAATTTGTTAGGCTAGCTGACGTTGGGGCCCAAAGTTCTACTTGTAAAGAAAGTTTGAACACAGATGGCCATTGGTCTCTCACTGCTCCTGTAGTATACAGGTTTGGATGATGGTTCCCTCGTGGGCCAGCAACCAAGGGCATCTCCCTCTCCAGTCAGCTGCTCCTTGGATTCCTATGATGAGGCTCTTCTGCAGAATGCCAGATCTCTCCCTTTGGCAGCAGCAATCACGTGGGTCCAGCAGCATTAGAATGTTTGGTGGAGGCAGCGGTGTCTGTCCCTGGCGCAGCAGGTAGATTTCCTACCACAGTGGTAGGGGTGTTCGTTGTCCAGGAGTATAGGCAGACCTCTCGGTATCCCCAGATAGCTCTAAGCAACCTCTGCTGTGGCAACTACAAGGTCTCTCTCTCTGTCTCTAGAGTAGGAAATCAGCCCTTTGTTGTCTGCAGGTCATGTCGCTTTGTGTGACTAAGCCGTTTTGCCCACACTTCAGGAGAGAGCTGAGTTAACATTCCCCACAGGTTGTTAAAGCCAACTGGCAACTGTAGTTTATTGTATATACATTAACATTGTCTCTTCCTGTCTCAAAACTACAACTTCAATGAGTTTCTCTGCCGCACAAGTCTAGATTATGGTAATTATCTCCTTGTAGAGAGGAGAGCACTAGCAATACAGCAATTGTGCCTGGGCTACAAGACTTAAACCCAGTTTTAAAAGAAATATGGTAATGAAACCTGAAAAGTATTATTTAAGCCTGTAGCTTTCATTAAAATAATCCCTGGTGACTATGAGGGTCCTTGTTCAGGCACTTCTCAGTTGACAACTGTCTCCCAACTGTGCTTCAGCGTTGCTACTGTACCATGTGACTGTATCAATGGAGAGACTGTCAGTTGCTGCTCATCATAATCACAATTGCTACAATAGGCCCTATACATATATGAAACTGTATTAAAGCAGGGAGGCTGATTGATTGTAAGGAACCACAGACAGCCACTAGAGGGAGACTCAACGAATCGGTATCCTTTACATAATAATTAAAGATGGTACAGCAAACATGTAAAAGGTGACGGCTACGTCAACCATTTCCTTTCAGTTAAATATTCAGGCAATGTAATGTAATCACTGAAAATCCAACTGTGGTTTCTCTTTAACAAAACTGTCGTGGTGCAAATATAAAGAATTTATAGCAGACTTTCTCCTATTGAAATGCTGCGGTGAAGAAGTGGAATAAACTAATAATGATTGATCTCTCCTCGGCTAATTGTGTCACTCTGCTAAATGCACTATTGATATCCCTAATCCTCCCTCTTCACACTATTATGATTTAAAAGAGCATTAATTGAATACCCAATTCTGCTTAATTTGATTTACAGTGCAGAGAAGAAAGACTGCGAGGTGCGAGGAGGGGAGAGAAGACGTAAGTAATGTTTTCATTACCTGGGGGTTATTCCAGGTGAGGACAGAAGATGATGAATTTCATTTGGCACTCTATATTTTTAACAATTACCATCCCGGGTAGGTGATGGATGGCGCTGTGAACTCTCGCCAAGGTGACTTCAACCTTGATCCAGACAGGTGCTGCACCTTGCCTGGCTTGGCCAGGGTTCAAGATGTGTACATATGCATGTATCGAGGGAACAGTCATTAACCCCAATCATCCTCTCCGGCTGTCACACCTAGATCTTTCCTTAGTGCAGCAATGTTATATCCTATTGACTGAAGTGTTAGAGGGAATCTGTAGACTTTTTAGATGTTTTTAGCTTAAATGGTTATTAAACCCTCTGGTTTTTTTGCATAGATCTATGGCTAGCAAGCAGTAGATATATGCGAAAACTTTTAAAAAATAAAAACGCTTTAAAAGAGGTTAATACTTACCTGTGTCTTCGCCACGCGCTCCAGTTTGAAAATCTGAAAAATTTTGAGCGGCTGCAGTTCAGATTTTCGGCTGGGAGACGAGGAGAGACACAAGGTAAGTCTATGGACAGCGTGCACCCGCATGCAGACACTGTGGGACAGGAAGTGCCAGCAAGGACAGAGGAGTCAGCGCTGGATCGGAGACCCGCAGCAGCGCTGGAGGGATTGCTGAAAATGACAGGAAAGAAAAAGAAGATAGGATTAAGAGACATCATTTAAGGTAAGTCCTTACACTTGCATTGGGGGGAGGGAAAAAAAAAAACCTTTAATGTCACTTTAAAGCTGAAAACTAGGCACACATAAAAGGCATGAAAAGAGTTAATACCACAGGCGCCAGCACCAATACCTGTGTGGAAAAGGTGTAATGATGCACTCTGGAGGCTGCTCACACCGGTCTGGAGTAACCACAAAGACTGAAATAAAAAGGAAAAGAGAGCGCCTTCATCATGTAAAACCGACGATATAAAAGGAATAAATAACATACTCACAAAGGAACCTGAGTAAACAACCATATAATGTGTATCGGTAAACAGACACCGAGAATTTCAGAGGACACGTGTAGGCAGTTGCCAGTGACAGTGCAGCCTAGCTGGCTGCAGGATAAAGTGGGTTAATAAGTGTATATAACTGCTTTCAGCCGATGTTGATATGTTTATGTGTAAATATGTTCAAAACTGTTTAGCCCCCTTTAGCCACGTTTTTGGGCAGAACACGTGTGGAAGTAGACAGGGACAGATATCCCGCTTGTTAGGGAAAGTTAGGAGAGTTCAGGGACAGTGTTCTGGCCTGTGAGGGATAGTTCAGGGTTCCTACGGAGTCCTGTATCGGCAATCCTGGTCGGATGAAAGACTGCTAGTCGCTTATAGCCAAACCTGTGTCCCCGCTGTAAGTGTGGGAAGAGTGGGCCTGCCTCCTATCTCCCTGTACGGAACGAATACCGCTGCTTCCGGCTAGAGTGCTACCAGCTTTACAGATACGTATTGTGTGCTTGGGTTTAGACTGTGCCAGTCAGTGGGAAGTGCCGAGAGTGCTAACGAATACAACTATCGCTTACATCTGAAGTGATTGTACTGTGTACCTGCGTCTCCATGCCTGGAGTGAAACTGCTTGCCTTACTATTGTAAATATTCTTCATAACACCGGCTCTCCGGTAATAAACGTTAACTTGCTTAAAAGTCAATTACGTGTGATTCCCTCTGTGAAGCCGCCACCCCCTAAACCCGCTTGCACACGCCTCCTTCCTTAAACCAGCTTGGTTCTGAGGAAGGAGGCGTGTCCTCTGAAACACGTCAACCAAGAGGGCTATGCAGTTTGTCGGCTGTGTTGGAGCCTCACAATCTCGGTGTCTGTGTTTACCGATACACATTATATGCATGTTTACTCAAGTTCCTTTGTGAGTATGTTTTTTACTCCTTTTATATCGTCATAATAAAACGGTTTTACACGATGGAGGCGCTCTCTTTTCCTTTTTACATATAAAAGGCACGCAATTATGTATTTCTGTACTAAATTAGGCTTCTTTTTTTATGTCAAAAGGGTAAGTACCTGATTTTTTTTTTTTTATTATAATATTTATTTATTTTTCACATAAAGATACAAAACAATACAAACATAAACACATATATACATCATCCCGGGGTTCATACAATCACTTGTGGTTCTTAGTTTTATATAGTACATTTTTTCCCTTCTTTAGGAAAGAGAAACCTGGGGGAGGAACAAGACCTGTGTTACTGAACTGCAGCGTAGAAAAATCAGGTCTCCTGACCTGCCAGGCAGGACTATAACGTGCAAAAAGCAGGACTTGTTGGACAAAAATACAAGTCCTTTTACAGGTAAAACTCCCCCATTATATGCATTTCATCCACTAGGCTGTTTGCATGGAGGTCAGCTTTAAATTAGAGGTAAACCCTAAGGACCTATTAATAATATGCATTTTGTTAACCTGAAATGCATTTTATTAACGGAAATGATAGTAAACCCAAAATCAATTTTTCAGTGTGTTTGGCGTCATGCCTCACGTTATAGTTTTCTTAGGCAAATAATGTTTTATGTATCTGTTGCAAAGTTTTGTACCTGGAGATCCTACCAGTGGCAACACTGCCTGTTGACAAAGGCAAGTAACTGCCTGGCAATTAATATCAGCGTTGTCAGCCTGCCATGCATGCTCGTTCAGATGGCCACTAGCAAGGCCATCCCTACCATATTTGCTAACTGAGGAAGTGGTAGAGGGGGGGGGTGAGGTGGCTGTATTAGATCTGATCTTTCGGTGGCTCTCTGTCCGGTATTGTGCAGGTCACTAAAGAGCATCCCGCTCAGCTCCCTGGCAACTGATGACATCAGTGAGCTGGGGGGGGGGGGGAGCCGCAGCTGAAGCGGATCCTGACAATTATGTCTGGATCTGCCCAGCTGTGTGCGTGACAGCTGGCTCTGCCTATCTAGAGGCAGATACAGCTGTACCCGCCCCCTCCCCCATCCGTTCCGCCAGTCAGCGCTGGAGGATCGGAGAGGGGAATCCAGTCCCTCCCCTGTCACGGCAGAGAGCCGTGACAGAATCGAGAAGTGAGCGAACGCTGGTATGTGTTCGCTCACTTCCCGATCTACTGAGCCGACCTGTGACAGTTTCATTGTCACAGGTCGGCTAGAACTATGAGAATGAGTGAAAAGCATCTTCTTAAGTTCTCCTTTAATCGATGGCCGTGGCCTTTGGACTGCTTATCTGAAGGACCTAATAGGCAGCCCAATGGCCAACTGAAGGAGCATGCATTGCAGGCTGAAAGCACTGAAAGTAATTGCCAGGCAGTAGCTTACATTCAATGCACACCTGTGCAATGCAACATGTGTTTGGTGCAGGACATTTTTTTTGTACCTTTACGATAGGGTTTCCCAGTCATTTAAATGGGCTGCCTATGGAACCTAAATCACACTAAAGGAGGTGCCTTTTTTAAATTGATGTGGAAGTCAGGATGGCTAGGTGTGTTGGGGTGCCATTAAGAAATAATAAATATGGTGTGACATGTGATCTCATGTAATGCAGGAACGAAAGCATGCTCTCCTGCTTTACATAGATCTAAACAAGGCCTTAAAGGAGAACTATGAGGTGAGTGCTTTCCACTCACCTCATAGTTCTAGCGGACCTGTGACAATGAAACTGTCACAGGTCGGCTCAGTAGATCGGGAGGTGTTCTTCCGGCGTTCGCTCACCTCTCGATCCTGTCACGGCTCTCTGCCTTGACAGGGGAGGGGCTGGATTCCCCCCTCCCTGCTCCGATCCTCCAACGCTGACTGGCGGGAACGGACGGGGAGGGGGCGGCAACAGCTGGCTCTGCCTCTAGATAGGCAGAGCCAGCTGTCAGTCACGCAGCTGGGCGGATCCTGGCACAATTGTCGGTATCTGCTTCAGCTGCAGCGTCTCAGTATACCGCGAGCTACAGCTCGCGGTATACTGAGCCTAGGGTGACGGGAGGAGGCTAGTTTATGTCCTCCCGTTACCCTAAGGAGAACTATGGGGAAAAGCCTTAACCCCATAGTTCTCCTTTAATGTCATTACTTTCAAAGGAAATTGCCATTATTGGCACGATCTCCAGGAAAGAAACTCTCCAACAAATTTCCCCAAAAAAACACTTGTTTTAGAAAACTGCATAAGGTGAGAAATGATGCCAAACATACTGAAGAATAGATTTTGGGCTTACATACACTGTTAAACTGGAGAATAGAAATCAATAATAGAATGTGAATTGTAGTATGACTTCCCTGCAGATCAAGCATAAGTTATAAGTGAGGGATCCTCGCTCTCCAGATGAGTCATATTTTTCAGAAATGGTACCACTACTCTGAAATATACATTCTATTTTAAACAATATGCCTTCATTCCTAATGTGCAGAGACCTGCAGCCGGGACCTCAACTCTCTTCATTTCACAAGTGACATCTAGCCAGATTCATAATACACATTTATCACAATTCCTCTCCCGGATTTATAGTTATAGTTATTATAGAACATGAGTTCAAATCGAACATCAGCAGTTCGAGCGTTCGCCGAACTTTATGGGATGTTCGCAGTTTGTTCGACCATGGACATTCCATAAGGCAAATTGCCCTCTGAAGCTCTGATTTGTTAAAGTCTTGCACCTGACCACAGGTCATTTGCAAGACTTTGACCAATCAGGGCTCAGAGTCATGATGACTCTGCCCGATCATGGCCTGCCTATCAGATGTCGGTAAACTACACAATTGGGCGGAGCTAGCTGTGACAGCTAGCTCCGCCCAAATGTGTATGTTTTGCCGTCATCTGACAAAATGCCATTATGCGGCGGGAGTGGACGGGACGGCGTTTAAAAAAAAAAATTATTTCTCTTTATTTTTAATTGTTTTATTTTTTATTTCGTCGTCGTGGACAACACTCGACGCCGTGATTTATCCTGGATTACGTCGGTGAAACCTATTTTTTTTTCAATAAAAGACTTGTCAAAAACATGTCTTTTGTTTTTTTTCCAAATAAAGGATTTTATCAAAAATCTGGACTTTTTAATAACTATTTTATTTAACCCTTTAGTGAATGGGTAGGGGTACAAGGAGTTTAGAGGAAGAAACAAAAATGCATACAGGATTGGCAACTTGGAGCAGGGGCGGACTGGGCCGGGGGGCAGGGTGGCAATTGCCCCCGGGCCTCTCTGATGCCACCGCGAACGGCCCCTTGACCCCCGGCCGCTGCCACCTGCACCCGGC
>NW_017306472.1:428202-439804 GCF_000935625.1 Nanorana parkeri
CATCCACGCTCCACACACCGCACCTCCTCCCTGCCTCACATCACCCGACCATTCACACTATCGTTACATGGATGGCAAAAGTGGCAGACGGGCAAGGAGAAGGCGGGGGGAAGAGGCAGAGCGGGAGGGAGGCCAAGTTGCTGCACCATGGGCCTCCAAGTTGTACTTGCCCCCTGGGCTAAAAGTTGCCAGTCAGCCCCTGACTTGGAGTGGCCATTTTTTTCTGAGGTACAAGTTTTGTTCTTCAAAGCCTAAGAGAAAACTCTACCACACAAGGGATCTAACATCACAAATAATTCCCACCCAAGCCAGCAAGTCAAATTAATTTGGATCATGTGTCTTCCTTATTGTCATGTTTGGACAAATCACAATTGAACCTCTTGACCACATCTGCATGCTTTATGTACTGAATTGCAACCACATGATTCGCTGTTTGCCTATGCACCTCAGGAAACAAGTGTGCATAACAAAGTGGCTGCCTGGTTTTCATTCATGAAAGTGCTACGTGGTGAGCTATGAACCCCCAACTTTTGAAACGTATTTTCTGGTATCAGGGTTTACAGACCGCTTTCTGCTCTCCGTATCACGCTTCTGAAATACAATCTGTAAATGTATTCAAAAGGTTGGCTGTTTATTTTGCATAATCGTTTTTACTGCTTCGCAGAAGGTCAGAATTTTAATAGCACGTTATCCGTCCAAGAAAATTATTTCCTTTCAGCTGGACATCCTGTGTCTCGCTGTTGTGGCCTGGATTTACCCAGGTGTATGCATCTGGTCAGCAAAATAAAAATCTGGCTTTGAGTTAGAAAAGCTCTGTTGGAGAGATTTTATTAATAAATACCAAACTGAATTCAGTCATTACCGGCTCCACTGTTTAGTAATATCGCTGAGCGCAAGAATCAAAATTACAGCCTTTTCACTGCTCAAAGGGTAAACAATTTTCCTTCTGTATACAATGGCAAATGTATAACAATGGACACATCTAGGCACATTATTCTCTTCTATTATTTATATCTCTGACATATTCCGCAGTGCTGTACTGAAAAAATGGAGCCAGTCACATCAGCCTCTGTACCAGAGGAGCTTACACTCTAATGTCTCAAACTATTATTATTATTGCTTGCCAGGGGCCGCACCGACCGCCCAGGGGCCGCACTGACCACCCAGGGGCCGCACAGACCACCCAGAGGCCGCACCGACCGCCCAGAGGCCGCACTGACCTCTGCACTGACCAGCCAGAGGTCGCACTAACCGCCCAGGGGCCGCACTGACCACCCAGATGCCACACTGACCTCTACACTGACCAGCTAGAGGCCACACTGCAGCCACCCAGGGGCCGCACTGACAGCCCAGAGGCCGCATTGACCACCCAGAGCCCATACTGACAACCTACAAGCCCCCTATGTGATAGCCCATTGGAGGTGACAGGTTCTCTTTAAGGTGACATTAGGGGTCTTTTAGACCCCTAGTGTCACATTTCCCCTTCACTGGATTCAGCTACTAATGAAGCTTAATGTCAACACAGCAGGCAGTGGCTGGGAGCAATAGCCAGCCTGCTATTACAATTTAAAATGTCCAATAGCAGGCTGGCTATTGTTTCCAGCCGCTGATTGGAGACTTGACACCGGTGATAGAACACCGCCAGAAGAGAAGTAAGAATGGGGGAGAAGAGTACGAAGTTGCCAGAGAAGGAGGAACGGGGTGGCCAGAGAAGGAGGAACAAGGCGGTCAGAGAAGGAGGAATGGGCAGCAGCGGAGGTAGAAGGGGGAGCAGTGGGGGAATGCAGTGACAGTCTCTCCTCCCTGCTGGTGCTGGGTGCAGTGGTCTGTGTTCTCACTGTCTCTACCGATACAGGCAGGGAGAGCAGCAGGGATTGAAAGGAACACAGACCGCTGCAGCCAGCACCAGTGGGGAGGAGAACGTTGACAAAAATTGGGTACTGGACGAAAATAATTTTCGTCCCATTAACTACTCTTTAATTTTGTTTGTATAACTGAAAAATGGCCAAAAAACAGGGTAAAAAATTTTTGCAGACGACATGAACACTGCTTGAGAGCCCGCACTGGCCACCAGAGAGCCCGCACTGGCCACCAGAGATTCTGCACAGCCCCCCCCTTAAACCCTGCAAAGCCCTCCTGAGACCCTGGAGACATCAAGCCATGTACCCGGAGGAACACAGGGTAGCTTCATAGTATTGTGCATTGTTCTATAAAGTATTGCTTGTAGTCCTATATAGCCCGTGGTATTCTGTATTGCTGAGATTTGTAGGAGGGTGTGTTGAGGAGCCTGGCCTTGGGGCAGCAAAGAGAGTAAATCCTGCTCTGAGTGTACACTGGGCTGTCTATCAAGCGAGCCCATCTAGCTCTGCACATGTTGACTGCTTTGCAGACTGAAGATTCAGACAAAATAACACAATTCTAGCTCTGCAAGATTTGGGCAACAGGGAGTCCAGCATTAGCTGTGTAGTTTTTGATTACCTACATCTTTTGTCTAAGGAGCATGCTAGAAAACCAGCCGAAAATCTTACGATTTTCGGCTGGTTTGAATGATGCTCGGGAGACAAATACCAAACGGGCCGGTGTGCGCACGCGCACACTGCCCGTTTAGCATTGCGGTCATCGGAAGCCCGTCCCTCAGGTGGGCTGTCCAAGATGGGCAGATCGTACGTTTTTTTAATTACTTTACAACCATCGCAAGACTAAGGTCTTGCGATGGTTGTAAAGTGTATGGGCACCTTAACTCTGCACTTCTTAATTGCCTCTACAGACAGAACCTTCAAACCATAGAGACTCCAACACTGGCTGTGCACTACTTGATTGCCTATTTAAACTAGGGATTTAGACCGCAGAATACCCAGCCCATAGCTCTACACTTGCAGACTGCTTTTGAAAACTAAATACGAGGGTGTGTCAAAGATTACCCGCACTCCAGTTATATTAAAATTTCTGTTGGCCGCGCTGTCGCTTTCTGTACTGTCTGCCCAGTCACTGCTGTGCAGGTGTGAACATGTTAGGTCAGTTAATTTGTGACTTCGGTGCGAGAAAAAATGGATGCCCCACTTGTGATTTGCATGAAAGAAGTGCAGCGTGCAGTGATTTTGTTTTTTGTGGTCTGACGGGGTTCCTGGTGTCATTATACATTGAAGAATTTGTGCGCAGTATGGAGAAAGTGTTTTGTCTTCAGATTAAATGCAGAGGACTGCTATACAATGGTGTTGTGATCTTGCATGACAATGCACGTCTGCACACCTCTGCTCACACTTTCGGCACTCTGCAAAAACTTTGTTTTGAGGTGTTAAAGCATTCTCCCTATAGTCCTGGACTTGCTCCATCTGACTTTGACCCGTTTGGACCCCTGAACGCAGCCCTATGAGGACGAAGCTTCACTTCTGATGAAGAACTGAAGACAGTGGTGCATTTGTGGCTCACAGCCCAGCCTAAAACATTTTTTTAATGAGGGGATACGAAAGCTTGTTGACAGATGGGCAAATTGTATTGAAAAGCCAGGAAATTATGTTGAAAAATTATGTATTTTTCTTTTCTAAAAGTTGATTAAAATAAATTCTACAGCCGGAGTGCGGATAATTTTTGACTCAGCCTCGTATTTGGACAGTAGAGTGTTCAGCACTAGAGCTGCAAGTATTGACTAAAGATTTGAAAAACAGAGAATCTCACACTACCTCTGCACTTGTTTGACTGCTGTTTCAGACTATGATTTGGAAAACAAAATGCCAAACACTAGCTCTGCAATTGTTTGACTGCCTCTCCAGACTATGGATGTGATAACAGAATGTCCAGCACTAGCTCTTTACTTGCTGACTACTTCTGCAGATTATAGATTTGGACATCAGAGTGTTCAGCACTAGCGTTACACCTATTGACTAAAGATTTGGACAGAGGATCCAGCACTAGCTCTTCACCTTTTTGACTGCCTCTTCAGACTATGGAAGTGGACGGCAGAATGTCCAGCACTAGCTCTGCAATTGTTTTACTGCCTCTTCAGACTTTGGATGTTGATAACAGAATGTCCAGCACTAGCTCTGTACTTGCTGACTACTTCTGCAGATTATAGATTTGAACAACAGAGAGTCCAGCACTAGCTCTGCACTTGTTTGACTGCCTCTTCAGACTATGGAAGTGGACGGCAGAATGTCCAGCACTAGTTCTTTACTTGTTGATTACTTCTGCAGACTGAAGATTCAGCTAGCAGAGAGCTTGGCACTAGATGTTCACTTATTGACTGCTTCTGCAGACGAAAGATTCAGACCGCAGAGAGCTCAGCACTAGCCGTGCACTTGCTGATTGCCTCTAAAAACTGAAGATTCTGACAACACAGAACCCAGCAATAGCCTTGCAGGTCAGGCAGCAATGTCCACCTTGGTGAAACCTAAGATCCCTATATTCTGAGCACAACATTGGGCCAGTGAGGCAACAATAAGAAAATATATGTTTTAGCTATGCCTACACCCACTGCTCCTGAGGCTAGCATGCTCTGCACTGGCCATGCCTGGCATTTACAATGAAATCATGGCAACTCAAGCTACTTTTTTTTTGTTCTGAACATGTAAGGATCCTCTACAGATTTGATTGGCATCTGATGTCTGCGGTTAGACAGGGAGGTTGCTTCAAATACCGACGGCCCAGGGCAAGTAGTAAAAATTTCATAAGTGGGTGGGGCCAGGTGAACGCAGATGAGAATGGCGAATACAATGGATAGAAAGGTAATTTTAAGGTGACCGAGAGACAAAAAAAAACACAGCAAATATGAATGGAACAGGAACTTTCTGTTGTCGTTATCTTATCACCGTATCATTAAATTATAGACATTGACACTGCTGCTTGTCATAAGCAAGCCTGCAAAGATTCTTCTCAGCTCCAAATAACTGTGATTTCTGCTGTGCCACCAGGCTCATAGGAATAATATATTTATTTTTTTTCTCCCCAGTAACCTCGGTGCGCAAAACCATTTTATTACACAATGTCCCGCGCTCAGGCGGAGCCGCAAAGTGACAGAAAACCAAATGAAGAATTTAATAAATAAGTGGGAGCGGATCCTCTGGAGCTGCGAAAATTGAAAGCAGATTTGACAGTGAATAAGAAGCGCTAGCAGATTTTCCTATTGTTCCTATCAGGCGGCGAGCGATATTGAAAAACTGGATCCAGTAAATAAGCAGGTTGGATAGCCGCCTCTGATGACTCACCGGGGAAATAAGCGCCAGCGCGGAAGGGCCTTCGCGGTAAATCAATACAGCGAATATGAAAAAAGAATGTTTGTACAAACACCGCGCTGCGTGCCGGACTGCTAAGTCATCATTTGTGTTAGGGACGGAGCACGGAGTGCTGCGTGAGCGCTAACACTTAAGTGGCTGAGACGCTTGTAGAGCGCGTTCAGAATTAAATATGATGGGGATGCTAATGAGCTGTGGTGTCATGTTAGGAAATGTGTAAATGCATACTTAAAGGGATCCTATGATAAAAGAAATAAGAAGGCTGCCATTGCTAAACTGTCTTACAAAATTTTAATGATTTGGAGCTGTCATCAGAGCTTTTGGCTATCCTATAAGAAGTTGTGCTTTAAGGCTGGCTGAGCTTCACTACCCAATAGCCATCCTACTAATAGGATGTATGGGAGAAGATCAGGGCTTCTGTGACTAATTCAGTTCAACAATTTAAAAGCTTTTTAACCTTCTGTATCCTCCCTTATATTCTAAATGATTGCAATCTCTTCCACCTTCTGTATCCATCTGTCTACCCTAATAGAGTATAAACTATTCTTCCCTTTGTATCCTCCCTTATACCCTAATAGATTGTAAGCTCTTCCACCTTCTGTATCCTCCCTTATACCCTAATAGATTGTAAGCTCTTCCACCCTCTGTATCTACCATTATACCCTAATAGATTGTAAGCTCTTCCACTTTCTATATCCTCCCTTATACCCAGGCCCGGATTTCCCACAAGGCCACCGAGGCCCGGCCTCGGGGCGGCAGAGCGCCGAAATACCCTAATAGATTGTAAGCTCTTCAACCTTTGTATCCTCTCTTATATCCTAATAGATTGTAAGCTCTTCCACCTTCTGCATCCCCCTTATATCCTAATAGATTGTTAGCTCTTCTACCTTCTATGTTCTCTCTTATATCGTAATAGATTGTTAGCTCTTCCACCTTCTATATTCTCTCTTATATCCTAATAGATTGCAGGCTCTTTCACTTTCCGTATCCCTCCTTATATCCTAATAGATTGTAAGCTCTTCTACCTTCTATGTCCTCTCTTATATCCTAATAGACTGTAAGCGTTTCCATCATCTATATCCCTCCTTACACCCTTATATATTGTAAGCTCTTCCACCTTCTGTATCCTCCCTTATATTCTAAATGATTGCAATCTCTTCCACCTTCTGCATCCTCCCTTATATCCTAATAGATTGTAAGCTCTTCTACCTTCTGTATCCTCCCTTATATTCTAATAGATTGTAAGTTCTTCCATTTTCTGAATTTTTCCCTGATACTATCATATATTTACAGGGTTATTCACCGAAGGGTGAAGTGTTTGGAGAAGGCAGGAGAAGTGAACAATCTAGGACAACAAGTGAGCGGAATTGGAGAATTTTTCCCAATTAACTATGTTGTCCTAGATTGTTCTCTTCTCCTGCATTCTCCAATCTCTTCTCCCAAGTGTTCTGCCTGATGAAGGGGGTTTGGTGAGACCCCAAAGAGTCCCCGTTATGCTGCTCACACCTCAATAAACAGACATATTTGACTTGCTATTGGAGTGCCGGTGTCTATATATTTCCTTTTATATTGACCATGATTGCCAACCGTCGACAGCCACAGCACCCACCCTTATTATCTTTGGAACAGTGGTTTAGAGTGTGATGGGTTCATGGACTTTACACCCTGTACCTGTCACCCAGTTGAGCTTCTCTGTTGTCACCTTGTCAAACAGGCTTCTGATGGAGACTGCAAGTGGCCATGTTGAGACACATTGCAAAGGCTTGGTCCAATGTTATCACTATCAGGAAATTGCCCGAAGATATGCCATGTAGCCATAGATGGAGTGCAGGAAGTGCTTGAAAAGAGGCTTCAGGAGCAGAGCAGATGAATTCCTTTTTAAAGCCAATTGTTTATACAGAAACTAAATGTCATTCCGTTGGGTTTACATCTGCCACATTTTATCATTACAGTCATGCTTTGGCAAACACTGAAATGTTACTGCTATCATTTTATTGGACCTTTTATTATAATTTGTATTATTTTATTTTGTTCTTTTATTCAATATTAGGTACACAGCAGTGCTTTAAAAATGTCACTTATCTTTTTTCGGATATTATAATAAGTAATATTCCTCCGAGGCCACGGGATTCTGTTACCTCGTTGTGTTAAAATAAACATTAGAACAAATTCTGATGTTTGTGGCAGATAATCCTAACGCTTGTAAAAATAAAATGTTTCAGTAAGATTTATTGTTCCTTATCAAGCAGAGAACGGGGTCGTTTCCCATTTAATACATATTTGCATGCGACTCAGCAGGATAAAGGAGAGCTGATCTGTGCTTTAATCCACTGTGGGTATTTGGGGAATTTTTATGCACAAAAAAAAGAATTTCTCTTTTCAGTGGCACTTTATCGTTTACGCAGTTACAACATCACAGAGATAAAGTTGATTGTATTCATCCTTCTTTTGGCACATTTAGGCAATTTAAATAAATTATTTTCAGGTTCTAAAATAGATAGAAAAAAAAAAAAAAATGAACAAGAAAGTCAAATAAAACTAAATACATTTAAGGAGAAAAAAAATGTATATAAATGAAAATTAAAATTAAAATTTTAAAAATTAAAAAAAAAATTTAAGTGATATTAAAGCTTTGTGTGTGTATATACAGTATATATATATATATATATATATATATGGACAGTTTTTACCCTAACGCAGAGAACGCATTAAGGTAAAAAACGCCCAGACCTTAATACTACTTTAATGATGCCTTGAAAAGCTGGACTACAGAAGTTTAAATCTGCGTTGTGCAATAAAGTTATATGATTGTGCTAAAGTGATAATTGAGGTTAAATGTGAAACATTATTCTTCCCATTTCCTTTTATTTCTAAACAAAATTAGATGAGAGAAGGACTAAATTGTTGACCACCACTTCTATAATTGAGTTTAAAGTGACATGAATACATAAAAAGGTACTGTAGGTCTTGCTGTGTTTTTCTATAGTGCAGTTGATGCAAGATGTGCATTGTGACACTCTTTACTGAAAAAAAAAAAATGCATAACCGAGGTAGGGCTGAATACCAAAAATGGGTACAAAAAAAATTAACCACTCTATTAAAACTATCCCCCTAACAATAATACATAAATAGGAGGCCAACACAGATTTTCTTTGACCATGCTTTTCACATTAAGTTAACATGTCTCAATATTACCATAATAATAACATTAACATCCTTAAATTACCCAAAACGTCATACAAAGACTTTATCCAATAAAGCAGATTCTTGATAGTGCCATTATATATTGGTCCCCCATACCAGTCACCAACCATTTTTTGCTAGGTACACACCAACTTCTTCAACTCCCATGAAACTCAACCACTTGCATTTGAAAATCCATCCAAAATACACTACCTGGCCAAAATAAAAGTTACCACCTGGATTTAGCTAAGCAAATAGGTAAGAACCATCTACTGTATTGGATAAGTGTTATGATCTGGGGTTGCTCCAGTTGGGCGGGTCTAGGTCCAGCAATGTTATGTTCCCACAAAATGAGGTCAACTGCCTACCTGAATATACTGAATGACCAGATTTTTCCCATCAATTTTTTTCTTCCCTTATGGCACATTCCAAGATGACAATGCCAGGATTCATCGGGCTTAGATTGTGAAAGAGTGGTTCAGGGAGCATGAGACATAATTGTCACACATGGATTGGCCACCACAGAGTCCAGACCTTAACCCCATTGAGAATCTTTGGGATGTGTTGGAGAAGACTTTACACTGTGGTTCGACTCTACCATCATCACTACAAGATCTTGGTGAAAAATGTATGTAACTCTGGATGGAAATAAATGTTGCAACATTGCACATGCTTATCGAAGCGATTCAATGGCAAATGCGTGCCGTAATCAAAGCTAAAGGCGGTCAAACAAAATATTAGAGTTTGTGACCTTTTTTTTTGGCCAGGCAACGTGTAACCTTAAAAATTAGTATCTTTTTGGAATGGTCAAACAACCGGCATTGCTGTGACAGAACTTTCTAGACTCCAATAAAAATGACCCCCAATACCATGAACCCAAAGATTTAGGAAGTTCTCACCTACAAAACAAAAGGAAAGGAAGGGAGGGTGGTACAATCTTCTTCTGCAGTTGAAGTCCATTGATCCCTCATTTTCATACGGTGCTCCTCCTCTTTCACTACATCACTACCTCTTTTAGGTCAAGCCTAACCTCCTCCCCCACCATTTTCTTTCTTTCAGCTTACCCAGTCATGTGCCCCTTCATTAATAATGGCTGCTCACTGCAGGACCTACATCTTCATGTGTTGAGGCACATTATAGGCCATCCAGTGCTGCGATGCATTGTAATTCAGGTACACTTTGGATGTGCTTTGGAGTGTTATTCACAATGAATGGCATTGCAACTCTCTAATGCATGCATGGTGTCAGTGGTGGACCTAAGGAATAAAGGTCCCTGGTGCAAAAGAATCCCACTAGTCCCCCAACCCCTCATGGCGGTTTCTGCACCAGAGGAGCTTACACTCTAAGACATATACCACAGTGCTGTACAGAGAACACTGAGCCAGTCACATTCATTTCTGTACAGAGAAGCTTTCACTCTAATGCAGAATGGCACCGGCTGTAGGGTTAGTACAAATCCCAGCAATACATTATACAGCAATGGAGAGCAGTATATAAATTGGACTCTGGACTTAGCAACATACTGGACTCTGGACTTAGCAATGCACTGGACTCTGGACCCACTGGAGATCCTGCACAGCCCACCTGAGGCACCACACAGCCCACCATAGATCCTGCACAGCCCACGGAGACTCTCTATGGTGGACTCTGCGGGGTCTCAGGTGGCCTGGTCGGGGTCCTTTTCCCTGCACATGCAGCTCCATACCTGTCACTGCTGGACTCCTCCTCTACCTCTGCTGGGCCTCAACCCTGCCCCCTCCACCTCCCCCCCTGTCAGTGGGCCCCCCCAGCCTTGAGCCCTGGGGCGGCCGCACCGGCTGCACCGCTGGTAGTTCCGCCCCTGCATGGTGTGCTACTACCACTCATTTTACAACGAGTTACAGTAACATGGGTAACGTGAAAGAGCCCTGGCGGTTGACACCTTCAGATACCTGTCTTTCATTACCAAAGCACATTCATACCCTCAGCTGATTTAAATACATGTATACATGCCATATGTATATCTCAACTTTCAGACACAGATAAAGAGCTTGGACCCCCCCCAAATACACCCACAGCCAACAATTCAACCACTTGTCTCTCTGGATGTGGTACTAACGTGTCTAGTATGTGCCCTCATTTGGCAGAGAGGTGGAAAGGAGCTCATTAGATGTAAAATACAGTTACCTCGAACTGTCTGCTCATGAGAATCAACAAACCTTTCTTGTTTGGTGACAGGTTCACTTCAAGTTGCAAGACTCTAATAAATAGCAATGAAGATGTATGATAGTACAGCGCCTAGGGAGTTCTTTTTATGACTCCGAATACACATTTGTGAGTTTATTTGTGAATGTCAGATGTCCTCTCCGTAAAGAACAACTGACATCAGGAGAGCAGAATATTAAATATATCCACTTATAAATACACACTGGAAGGAAAATATATACACCACTATACCTCTGGGTGCCTGCTCATGAGTTTAATAACATGGACAGAGAATCACCCTGGAGGTACAATAAATAATAAAATATGACATTTTAATCCTGATAGGCAATGGGGAAAATAATTGCAAGCGAAGCCTGTAGAGATCTCCGGGGTAGAGGAGAGGAGTGGGGGGAAGATAATGTACTGTAAAGAATAATATACAAGGTGGACCTAATTAAATGGAAGGAAAGAAGGCTTGGATGCAGAAAAATATACTAATTGAGTTAAAAAAAACATTTTCACTGAAGCTGTCAATGTTCACATTAATGTTACAATGCAAAAAAATTAACAAGACGGCCATTTTGAATACTTATCTGCCAGGTCTGGGCACCAGGGGCGTATTTACCGCGAGGCAAAGTAGGCGTTTGCCTAGGGCGGCACCTTCCTGGGGGGCGGCCGTAGTCAAACGCCTATGTTGTGAAGAGGAGGGAAAAGCTGGAGCCCGTCTGTGTGTAGGAGTGGAGGGCGGCTTGCCTGCTTGTGAAGAGGGTGGGAGGACGGATGGAGCCGGACAGCGCAGCCGACGGATGGGATCGTGACTCAGAAAACGAAAAGCAGCTGGCGGCCACTTACTCGATCTCACTGCTTCCTGGGTCACAGAGCCGCTGTGACCCAGGAAGCAGTGAGATCGATTAAGTGGCCGCCGGCTGCTTTTCGTTCTCGAGTCACAATCCCATCCGTCGGCTGCGCTGTCCGGCTCCATCCGTCCTCTTCACAAGCAGGCAAGC
>NW_017306472.1:439892-462776 GCF_000935625.1 Nanorana parkeri
TGTGCTAGTAAGGTGCCGAGGGCGGCCGGAGCTTGGCTTGCCTAGGGCAGCCAAATACATAAATACACCACTGCTGGGCACACAGCAGCGTAAATAACTCTGGCCTCCATGAAGCCTTCTAATTGAATCTGCTAAACATATTCAAGCTGCATAAACACTAAAGGTGAACAAAGTCTTACGGTTTGTTTTCTTTAGAAAGCAGCCACATCCTGAGTAGAAAAGCCTATTTCCTGCCAGCATGCTACATAGAAGGCCCCCTGATCTCTGCCTCCTACTCTATGCATGCTACATAGAAGGTCTTTTGACTTCTGTGTGGAAGCAGTGGTCTCCCTGCAGAGGTTGGACATGCCTCCTACTCTATGCATGCTACATAAAAGGACCCTTGATCTCTGTATGGAAGCAGTGAACTCTCTGCAGAGGTTGGACATGCCTCCGCCTCAGGGCCATAACTACAGATTATGGGGCTCCGTAGAAAAAACGTGATGGGGACCCTCTGATGTCCTCTCTCTGAGCTGTGAGTCATGATGCTAAGATCCCAAACTCTCCTTTTGTGCAGCCAAAGTAATCTGTACACTGTAGGCTTTATAGGGGATTAGAGTTGTCGTCAGCTGCAACCACTCCAACCCTTAATGATACAGTACTGTATAATCTTTGCATGTTCTATGTTTAATTTGCCTCAACAATCTAATGGGGCCCCTTCCACCCCCAGGCCCCATAGTAGCTGCCTGGGCTACTATGGCTGTAGTTAAGCTACTGCTCCTACTTAATTAGACTTATAGCTCTTCAATCAGCAAAGCTCATGTTCCCTGCCTATAAGAGAGCTTTAGCTCTTACTAAGCAGGGGGTGTATTGTTGGACCTCTGCAGAGAGACCACTGCTTTTACATTCAGAGCAAGGTTCATTCTCTGCAGCATGTTGGTAGGGGACAGGCTTTTCTACTCTTGATTTGACTGCTTTCTATAGGATACAAACAGTAAGACATTGAACACTTGTTGTTTTTTTGATGCAACCGCAATGTAGTTATACTTTAGCTCTGCAATCGGCGAAGCTTGAGCTTCCCACTGATTGGAGAGCTCTGATTCTGTAAGGGGAATGTCGGACTCAGTCATTGCTTCCATACAGAAAGCAAGGGCTCTTGCAGCATGCTGGCAGGGGACAGGCCTTTCCACTTAAGCTGTGGCTGGTATTTGAAGAAAACAAACTGAGACTGCACGCCTTTGGTTTATGGAGTATTTATAGAGATGTTTGTGGCATGAACTTGAAGATGTTTGTTATCTGGCATGGTGGAATCAATTTGAACAAGTCACAACACATAGCAAATCTCTCTTGTTGACTTTGAACTGGGGTTAGATGGGTACTGACTTTTCTGGTGAATCCAACTTGGTCAATGAACTTGGTCAATGAACTGGTAAAGTGTACCAGTTCCCTCTAAACTTGGAAATCGCTAGTGGGCCCATTGTGTGACATCTTAGGCCCCTTGCACACGGGCCGTCTGATCGGGGTCCCCCTGTCAGGTTTTCAGGCAGACCCGATTGGAAGCCCATTGCTAGTCTGTGGGCAGCTGTATGTAATTAAGCTTGGATCCGTTTACCCCTGGTAACCCCTGACTCCGGCCAGGTTGTAAGAGTCTTACTCACAAACTGGTTCCATTTCCTGCTCAAAGTCATGGATGCACATGTGCGCACAATTCTAAAAGTTTTGGGCAAAATGCTAAAAGTTTTGGGCAAGCACGCTTTGGTGCATAGACATCCACAAAAAAGAAAGTATGCATGTAATAGCATATGTACACATGCATGTTAGCGGGCACACTTTGTCTATTTAAACAGACAGAAGCCATGATCAAGTTGCTGAGTGGTCATCAGCTTATCCCTGTCTGCCCTGCATTCTGTTCCTGCTTTCCTGATCTCCTGTGTTTGAACCCGGCTTGTGACCATTGATTCCGCCTTCCTCCTTCTGATTTTGTACCTCAACTCACTACTCTCTGGTGTATGATCCTGGCTTACGATTCCTGATCTTGCTCCTGATCTACGATTTGGCTTTTCAAGATTCTACTTCCCGTGTATAATTCCGGCTTCAAACCTGACTTAGTTCCTGGCTTACCACTTGGTGCCTCGTCTCACCAGTACTCTTGGCCACCTCATCCAGCCGGTGCTTCTCCGGCTCCACGCCTGTTATCTGATCCAGTTCTGAGAGATCCTGGTGTCATCCTGGCCCTGCATACTCACCAGTTGGTCCAACGCACTCAAGCGCCTGTACATAACCTGGCCAGCTACAAGTACCGATGCCTGTGCCTCTCCCCATCCTTACATCCCCTGTCACCACCTCCAGAGGTGTGGGACGAGAGGTGTACGGGTAGCCCCCTTCTCAGTTGGGTCTCCACTCAGGTACATGATACAGGTTCAGAAAAACAAACAGAACAGTATTTGTTTTGCAGGACTTGATCAGTGGTAATCTGATGTAAATGGACACATGTCCACCCACATCCAACTCCCCATAGACTGAGATGGGGTTCGGCAGTTTTAGTCCTTTCCTCCATTGCAAGAAACAACTGGACGGACATTAATGTCACTGTGGATCCCCTCCTGATCATCCCATGTGAAAGGGGCTTTATACTTTACTATTCTTATTTCTTATTATATCTCTGCCATTAGAGAAGGAGGAGAATCCCTTTCAATAAGCTGCAAAAACCTTCAATAAAGGATCTTTAATGGATCCCATTGGCCGACCAAAGGAGGTTGGCCTTCCTACTGGGTAAGTAGGTACCACTCTGCTTTGAAAACTGGCTAGCTATCCCACCTTCTGCCATCTTGTGACTGAGCTGAACAAAGTGAATGTTAGTTGAAACCAATGGCGTGTATAAGGGCATATGCTCTGCCAGATATAATAATAATTAGATAAAGTGGATTTTTTATTATTCACCCACATACGTCAGAGATTTCCCTTGAGTGAGACCACGTGATGACATCAGTGTTTTTTTTTTATATATATATATATATATATTTTTCTCCTTGTTTTATAATTGTTACTATTGTGTTTCTCAATCTTCCATTTTGTTCTCCTTTTAAAATCTCAATTTCATTGTTTTTTATTATTTTATTTGTCTCTTTCATTCTTTATGTTTGACTTTTTGATAAACTCTTCAAATGTACTCCTCAAGGAAGATTTTTTTTTTTATTGCTGTATACTGTGAGATCAGCAAAAGTTTTCACGGCAGTTTGGAATGTTCCTTTAGGCAGAGCAAGGTGTTGTCAGGGGTGAAAGTGTTGATTTGCATGGTGTCTACACTGATATTCTTAAATACTGCGACACCTTGTTGTTTGACAGGTCACATTATTCACGGTGAGTGCAGTTCCTAAAGGTGATGCTGCTGGTGACTGCTCACTTTGGAAATCTCTGAAGTTTTGTTTTTATCACTGAAGGACATTGTGTACTTTACGGAAGCGATTTGGGAACTTTACCCTTATCATTGAAATGACAACAAACGCACCTTTAGAAATGTTTAGTGATAACAATCTACAAACAGATACTTATAAATAATTGCCGGCTTTTTATTCTTTACATTCCTTAT
Organism: Nanorana parkeri; assembly: GCF_000935625.1. NCBI lineage: Eukaryota > Metazoa > Chordata > Amphibia > Anura > Dicroglossidae > Nanorana > Nanorana parkeri. The sequence continues at coordinate 443,461 of NW_017306472.1, forward strand.
TTTTCTTTCCCTCCCCATTCTTCCCACAGCGGCCATTTTTACTAAGGGCAGATTAATATATCTCCCTTTACTTCCTGGAGCTCTGGCACATGTGACTAGGACATGTGACCATGCCCATCATCTCAGGGGAGGAAAATGCCTCAGCTTTAGTAATATATGTATATGGCTCCCGGACCCCAATGGCACTCGGGATCCAAATTTCCGAATAGCATTTGGGAGCTCCCAAAGGCCATTCGGGTTTGGGAGCCATATACATATAATACTAAAGCTGAGGTTCCCAGACCCGGATGGCATTCAGGAGCTCCATAATGCAATTCAGAAATTTGTAAACTGAATGCCATTCGGGTCTGGGAGCCTCAGCTTTAGTATTATATGTATATGGCTCCCATGTTGCCATAACAAAAATTCGTGTTCGGACCCATTCGGATGCATTAAAGCGAAAAACACATGTGATTGGCCAGAAAAGCCACATGTTCGATTCAGTTTCGTCTTTGAAAGACATTTGGACGGGATCAGAAATGGAAATTCGGATTCTGACACATTCGGATGCATTGGGATTCGGAAATTTGGATGTGTCCGAATGTCTGAATATCGGAAAATGTGTCCGAATTTTGATTCAGAATGAAACGAATCATACGAGTCTATTCCTCATTACAACACAGAAAGTCCACCAACTGATTATACTGAACCCAACCCCCATTCAGGGTTCAGATCCTCCCATTCAGGGATCAGCCTGGAAAGGACTGCAACAAACAGCATTTTCTTCAGAACAGAATCAGGTAGAAACTGCAACAAAGCTTGTTAAAATCCTTTTAATGTACATTGATCACCCAGAGAGGATTGATTTTTTTTTCTCAACAAAATCTGGTTAATGGTGCCAAAAAAATAAAGATTACATTTCAGAGATAAAAGCAGGCTAAAACTGAATTTCACTTGTTCTGTAGCAGCCACAACACATTAGAAAAATGAGTTTTATGATGAAAATAGCCTGCTACCTAACACTAGTGAGATACAGAGGAAAAAAAAAAAAAAAAAAGAGAAAACAAAATAGTGGTATCATTTCAGCCTGAGCTGCGTAGAACAAGAATCCCCTTTTCTCATCCGTCCAACTCTTCACATTGGACTGTTTGCTGGCTGTAATTTAGGTCACGGTTAATGTCATTATTATGCAAAATGCTAATTACCACCATTCCCCAACAATTTATTTTGACCCAAGGTAAATGTTGGAGACCTACAGCAACTTTCTAAAAAATGAATTAATAACGCTTGTAGCAAGGGATTGAAGCATTAACACCAGTGACCTCTATTTAAATATCAGCAATGCATTAGCTGTCTCGGATGGCTGGGATATTTACTAGATAAACTGCACGTGTCTTTAGGGACTAATACTAATGTAGGAAACATTGTAAGCATACAGAGAATTATTAAGTAAACAAAACTGGTTAATAGCAAAGCACGACAGGAAAACAAATCCATCTAAACAAATGAATTTATATTTGGTTACATTGTGTAAAATAAACGGGGACCAACTCAAACATTTTAAAGGGGTTCTAAACCCTCTGGTTTTTTTGCCTATATCTACTGCTATCAAGCAGTAGATATAGCCAAAAAGTTTTTTTTAAAAAAACAGTGGTTTAAACTTACCTTGTTTTTGCTGCACGCACCCGCCCGAGAATCCGAAACTGTTCGGGCGGCCGCAAAGCATCTTGGGGCGGGCGCATGCGCAGTTCGGATTCTCGGCCGGGAGACGAGCAGAGACGCAAGGTAAGTCTATGGACGCGTGCACCCGCATGCAGACACCGCTGGATCGGAAGTGCCAGCAAGCAGAGAGGAGTCAGCACTGGATCGGAGAGCCGCCGCACCGCTGGAGGGACAGATGAAAACATCAGGTAAGAAGAGGAAGATTGGATTAAGAGACATCATTTAAGGTGAGTGCTGACATTAACATTGGAGCGAGGGGGGGGGGGGGGAATATCCTTTAAAGGAGAACTATGGGGTCAGGGTTTTTCCCCATAGTTCCCCCATAGCTACAGCTCGCGGTATACTGAGACGCCGCACCTGGAGCGGATCCCGACTTAGATGACGGGATCCGCCCAGCTGCGTGAGTGACAGCTGGCTCTGCCTATCTAGAGGCAGAGCCAGCTGTACCCGCCCCCTCCCCCGTCCGTTCCGCCAGTCAGCGCTGGCAGATCGGAGCGGGGAGAGGGGAATCCAGCCCCTCCCCTGTCACGGCAGAGAGCCGTGACAGGATCGAGAGGTGAGGGAACCCGGTATGTGTTCTCTCACCTCCCGATCTACTGAGCCGACCTGTGACAGTCTCATTGTCACAGGTCGGCTTAGAACTATGAGGGGAGTGAAAAGCACTCACCTCATAGTTCTCCTTTAATGTCACTTTAAGCCAAAAGCACTTTTAAAGTAGAATTAAACCCTCAAAATTGTTTGCAATAACATACCGGACAAACAAATAGACATCGCCCAGCAAAGTATTTCTTTACATTTTTGTCCAAACACTTACAGTCATCATGTTTCCAAACAGCTCCAACTCTCTCAGATCAGCTTCCCTGGACATCCCGTCCAGTGCAAGTTCACGAGGGACAGAGCAGTCTCCAGCAGCTGTCCATCTACCAGCTTGGGGAAGAGAGGAGGGAGGAAGGAAGTGTCTTACCTTGCTGTGCCTTTGCAATTGTGGAGATGTACACAGCTTACTAGCACACACAAAGGTGACAGCATAGCATTCTGCTTGAGAAAGGAGTCACTCTAAAACAGGAAGTCAGGACCAGTGCTCAGGGGACCACCTGATTCTCCAGGAAACTAACATTTTTTATTTTTTTGTAGCATGTAATCTTTTATTGAAAAATTTTCAAGACATACAGAACAATCAATAAATGAATAAATGCAGTTGTAATAATCAACAGAAAGAAACAATAGATCACATAGCAACACTTCAATCAATCCATGGGACTCATGGTAGGGGCCATATCCAAAGCAGAATATGCCATATCAGGGACTCAGACCTTGAAGTTGGTAAAATGATCAGGACCAGTATTGTTAGTAGAAGGAGTCAATTGTTGGAACGCTAAAGGACATATAATGCACCCAAAGATCCAGCTATCCTCGAGGTGAGATACCATGTAGTGTGTTGAAACACTGTCATTATCTCTTTTAGTCGTCCTGGCGGGAGTTCAGCCAGGAGGAAGGCGAAGAAATCAGCTGTGAGGGGTTGGTTTAGCTGGGCGTCTAATTGGTCTAGTGATAGCAGTTTGTGTAGAAGGTCTTTCAGCGACTGTGGGGGGAGCTGGAGTTAACCAGTTTGTTAGTATCGCTTTTTCCGCCGCAATCATACATAGGTGTTGCCACCTAGAAGGACCCCGGTGGGCAGTTGTGGCTGTCGGGAAACTAACATTTTTAAACATCAAGGAGCATCATACATTGTAAGTGATTTCATAAGCATTTGAAATACCCTAAAAATATTTGATTTTAATATCACTTCAACTTTACTATTATACAGATTTATATTTGTCATTTGTTAAATGTTGTCTTTGGCTCAGAATCTGTTTGAGCAGAAGCTATTCCCGGAATCTGTCCCAGCTTCCCCCTCTCTCCTGTTTATGTCATCTCGCTATTCATCAGGGATCACCTCATGGGGATTTGAGGTGATCCCTCAGCTCATCCTTCCCAAGATCCTTACCCCAGATTCTATACATTCTATACATTTTTCAAGTTACTATTCAGACATTTTTCTGAAAAAAACCCCTTCAAAAAAGTTTAAACATTTTTTTCAAAAAATGAAGGACAAAGTGAAAAAAAAAGCAATTAAAAGCCTCAATTCCCTTAAAGTGACACTAAACTCAGGAGTTAAATTTAAAAAATACATTCAAGCACCTGAACTATTAACAACAATGTATGTTATTTGTGTATCACTCGGCTGTAGATCCCCAAATCATCTCTGAATTGGTGCCGACACTGTCCTTCCTCCTGGAAGGGTGGCTACTTTTGTTCCCCATGGTCCCTGTGTGTGTTGTAAAGAAGTCACCGCTCCAAGTTCGCTCCCGTGATGGACTACAATCTCAATACAAATCAGTAAACTAAACATGAGATTGTAGTCCAACACAGGAGTGAGCTTGGAGCGGTGATTACTTTACAACACACACAGGGACCATGGGGAACAAAAGTAGCCCCCCTCCAGAAGGAAGGACAGTGTCAGCACCAATTCAGAGATGATTGGAGGATCTACAGCCGAGCGATACACAAATAAGATACATTGTTGGTAATAGTTAAGGGACTTGAATGTATTTTTACAATTTAACTCCTGAGTTTAGTGTCAGTTTAAGGGCCTGTTCACATGATATCAGGTCCGGATCAGGTGCGGATCTGCAGACATGGTGCTACTGATGCAGTGCGTTTTTGATGCGTTCCAGTTAAAAAAAAAAAAATTGTATGTTAGCTGCAGTGCAGTGCGTTTTTGACACGTTTTGCGTTTCCGGTCCGTTTCCTGACCGTACAAAATGTGACATGTAGTATTTTTTTCTGTTGTAACCTGAACGGACAGCGCACGTGAGAACTGTAGCCCATAAAACACATAGGGATAAATTGGGATGCATTTTTAGTGCAGGAGCGTACGGATCAGGTCAGCACACAAAACGGACGTCGAGTGAACAGGCCCTAAATGCCTTACAATATGGCTATATGACTTTGGTGGAACAATCTAACTATTTTGTTCATGCTTAATAACTAGTAGAAATGGGCGTTTTACACAAAAATACAGGTTACTTTTCTATGTTGATGATGGATTTTAATTTACTGCCGTAGCTTAGAGCTCTGCTTTACATCCCGGTGTGTGGGTTACTTCTCCGGGATGCCCAGTGTCAGCTGACTCCCTTCCAAAACCCCCTCACTCCCCCACTCTCGCCCACTCTCTCTCTAATCATTGTGACAGGTTACATCAATCTACTCTAATTTTCTACAATCATCTGCAACACAGCAACATCATTCTATCAGGTGTTTTTTTTCTTGTTTTTTATTACAATTACGATACAAACACTGAGTCTTCTAATTACCGGGCTTTCATTTGATTTGACATGTTACACATTGTCATCACAATCCCTCACCACCTACATGGCTAGCGCTCCACAGGATCTGCTTAGCAATATCTTTTTTTTTTCTTCATACAAGCGTTGGTTATTGTAATGTGTGTCTGTTCTGTTGTCTTGTCCCCATGAAAACTGGCCTGGAGGTAGTTAAATAGCTATTTTCTTTAGGTTTTTTAAAATTATTTAATTTATGGAATATCACCCAGGGGCAGTTGTAGTGGAGATTTACAGTGATGGTCAGCTAAATGAAATGTCCTAAGGGACTTTTGGTACATCTCTGTGGATTCGGACATTGACTTCCAATAAGAGAGAGGAACAGCGAAGCTCATTCACTATGCAGAACTACCATTCAGGACCTGCATATGCTATCGGCAAAGATGGTTGCTCGTTTATATATAACTGCAAACAATGCTTCTCAAATGCAGTCCTACTGTAATTAAATCAATATTAAAGTGACACTGAGCCCAAAAAGTTTATTTTGAAAAAAAGATCTATAGTATAGTAGTTTAATAATGAGCTTACTCTGGTTTTCAGAATTTGCCTTTAAAAGCTTTAAAAAAAACGCTCTTTATAACTTCTTGCCAGAGGGTGGCTACTTTTCTTCTCCATGGTCCCTATGGGAGCTGATAAGCAGCCACCCTCTCTGCACGCTCATGCTGAGAACTACAATGAGATGTGAGGACTCACACCAGCCACAGTGCGTTCTGGCCCGATTGGTGTCCGAGCGCACTGGATTGCATTTCAGCCGCCTCACTTTGTTTTGGGGCGGGAGGGGGCGTGGTGGTGCATCAAAGTCAATGGCACCGCAGCCACACCTTCCGGCCTTAGTGTGATCGCCCGCACCGGAACACGTAGCACATCAGTGCCTGCGTTCTTGCACTATTTTTTCTGACTGCACCAGACCGGAATGCAGGCACTGATGGTGTGGAAGGTGTGGCTGCGGTGCCATTGACTTTGATGCACCACCACGCCCCCTCCCGCCCCAAAACAAAGTGAGCCGGCCCGAATGCGATCCAGTGCATTCCCACACCAATCGGGCTGGAATGCACTGTGGCTGGTGTGAACTACTTTCAAGCGCTCTCATGTCTCCTCTGCTGATTCCTCTTCTCTCCTCTTTAAGGCCCCATTCACATTGAGCGATTCGCAAATCGCGCGTTTGTCGTGCGATTTGCATTTTGCGCGATATCGCGCAAATGCTTGCATTGAGCAAGCTAGAATCGCGGCAAAATCCACTCCAAAAAGGGTCCTGCTGTAGCGACGCACGACCCGCGACGCATGACCCGCGACAGCGACGGACAGAGCCCCATAGAGATGCATTGGAGAGCGATATCGCACGGTAAATAGCCGCGATATCGCAGGAATTACCGCGCGATAAATCGCTCAGTGTGAATGGGGCCTAAATCCCGCCCATCCCTACTATCTCCCATTGGCTGAAGGCCATCAAGGACTGAATCTTCTCCTCTACTAATCAAGGGGTGCAGGGGAGAGTGGGAGGTGAGCTGCTTCTTTATCTCCTTGTGCTCTCTCTCTTTTTTTTCGTTTGCATACAGACAGGAGGCTCTGACATTCTCCGAGCCTCGTCGCGGCTCACATGCTGAGACATGACAGTGTTCTGTTATGATATGTTAATTGGCACATGCGCAGGGATAACACTGACCGCTGTGCATTGTGGAAGATGTAGTGTGGGAGAGCGCCGCGCCCCCACTGCTCTCATGATGGTGGCCAAAATGAAACTGGAATTAACTGAAAGGAGCTGCAAGTGCGTGTCTGACACATTTTAAAAATCAAATTAAGGTATGTTTTACATTTTTACAAAGAAAGGACGGCACAATTACCTAAGGTACTGTAAGGGGAGCCCAGAAAGCGTATAAAATATTTGACTTTTGTGTCGCTTTAAACTCTTAACATTTTTTTCAATAATGAATCCAGATCAAATAAGTACACATCGCTCTGCAAAGTATTCCTTTACATTTTTGCCCAAACACTTACAGACATCTTGTTTCAGAACAGCTCCAACTCTCTTAGCTCGGCTTCCCTGAACTTCTTACCCAGTAGAAGATCTCATGGGACAGAACAGACTCCAGGAGCTGTTCATCTACTAGCTTGGGGAAGGAAGGATGGAGGAAGGGGGAGCAGGGAGGAGGGGAGTGACTTGTCTTGATGTGCTTGAGTGTTTGTGGAGACACGGCTTAGTAGCACACACAAGCGTGGCTCCATAGAATCCTGCAAAGGAAAGGAGCCACCCCAAAACAGGATATCAGGGCCAGTACTCAGGGAACCAGCTGATTCTGCAAGAAACTAAACCTTTTAAACAGCATCTTCTTCGATCTAAGAACAGGAAGTGAGATGAAATCCCTACAATGGTAAGGGGGATTGCAATTCCCCTATACACAGTGTATAGAACGTGATGACTCAAGTATCCTTAGACCACTGGAGCGGAGGGGAAGAGAGGCTCCAGAGACCAGTCTATGAGCAAGCCAGCTCGGAGGGTCAGGTGAGTATAACTTTTTGAGCACCTAGACAAAAATGAGCACCTAACCCTTGCAATGCATGGGGTAGTGTAAGAGTCCAGGGCTTACTGTGCATGCGCCAATGGCAGGCTGCCGCAAGAAGAAATCCACGCCAACTGCGCATGCGCCAAAGACGTGTCAATGCGCCAACCCGCGCATGCGCAGAAGACCTGATGCAGAAGGGCGGGAAAACGCCCAGGAGGCACACAGGAAGTGCCATAAAACTTCAATCATCACTTCCCTATATAAGCCCAGCGCAGACACTGCCAAATTGCTGGATTATCTTCAGTCTCCCCTTGTTCCTGTGCTAGTGCATGATCTGTTTGAACTTGTTGTGACCTGGAAACCTATTTGACTACTCTTGCTTGCTGCCTGCCATTGACCTCAGATTTGTATCTTGATCATTCTTCTTCTTTGCCCCTTTTGTACTCAGCTGCCAGATTGGAACCGACCCCGGCTTGGATCTCGACCATTCTTCTGATTAACCCTTGTGTACTTCGTTGCCAGATTGGACTTGACCTCGGCTCGGATCTCGGACTAAGGCTTGCACGGTGCTCCGCACCCCTGGCACCCATGCCACTAGGTGTCCACCAAGTCTCTGTCTCCATATCCAGAGACTTCAAGACCCGAGGTGCAAGGGGCCTCCCCACTACTTCAGTCTCACGTCAGGTATGTGGCTCTCGTGACAGGTAGCTCCACTGCAAGGGTAAAGTGCTGCTTTAATCTAGTCTCTAATGATGTCTTAAAACCATAATTCATTTTTCAATCGCTTGTAGTGCTCCTTACATGACTTTAGATAAACTTTAAATATTGCAACTTTATATGAAATAAGAATATAAAAGCTCTTTGAAACCTGTTGAGAATTAATACAATATTGCCAGCGGTAATAGACGAGCTATTTTGTGTTCTGGTATTGTAGTAATTTTTGTACTCCAGAGCTCGGTGACCCTGTATGAAAGGGCAATCTAAACTCCGGCAAACGTCTCAACAATGATCTGTAATAAGTTGTGTACTTTTCATCATATCCGGTTGTTTTAAGGGCGAGTAATTTATCTGGAGTAATCGTTTAGAGGTTCGGAATCTTCAGCAGGCAGCAATTATTATCATTATTTATTTTTCTTTCTTTTCTTAAAGGCTCGGAACGTAATGAGTTCTAAGAATTCTTTACGGTAGCCCGCTTGTGGAGAGCATTTTTGGCTGTGCTAGTCTTGGCTCTGCCTTAGAGTTTATAGGGTGTTCGCTTGAGTACAACCCGCATTCAATCACTTTGGAGCCAAGGATTTGTCATAGCTGATATAAGCACTGCCTATTGACACTGTGCAAATTACACTCACAATTATGCTTAATTAGCCACTGTGGAAGCAAAAATCTTTGCCAGTTACTCATACTTAACTACCTAATGATGCATATATTGTCGGTGCAAATGGTATTTTTCTTTATTTTAAGGGAAAGAACATCATACCAACGTTTTATAGTGGACGTCTAGTCAAAGCACAACCCCCTCCATTCTGACCAACAAGCCCCCTCATTATAAAAAAAAGCCATATACTACTAATGTACCGTATATTGCCCTGTAATCTCACCAATTAAAATGAATCCCAAACCCTAGGTGGGTGGGATTCGGACAGACTCTCACCCGCAGCCCCGAGCTCAGCGGCTCTCCCCGCCACTCTGTGATGTCTCCGCCGCGTGGAGCCACCGGGTAGAGTGCGCGCGCACTGTGTATCTTCTTAAAGGTACAGTACACAGCAATTAAGGAACCGCACCCAGACGTCAGCAGGTATAAATGCTAGCCTCACATGTCATTCTGTGCTTGGTTATTGCAGAGTTTGCCTCGTAGTGCCTGAGCTTATCAGTTATCATAGTGTGTTTCTTGTGTACTGAACCTTGCTACTTCCAGACCTAGAACCTTGCTGCCGGCCCTGATCCCTGCTACCGTTATGGACTACGACTTTGGATTTCGAATTGGCTACGACGAACCGGACCGCTCCTGTGCTGGTCCCATGTCTTACCTGGGTCTGCTCATGTGGAGGTACCAATTGTATTGGCAAGTCCCCTGCATCTGGGCTCCTACTGACTACTTCCTGATAGCCACCTCTAATGGAGCAGTAACGTTGTTTTTGACTAATGGATGTTGGAGTGTGGCTTACATACATGAAAGTATGGAGGTAGATATGCTCCAGATTTAATGGCACCCTGCTGTTATGAGTCTGAGCGCTGTGAAGGATCACAATTGGGATACAGGGTTTAGACAGGGGTAGGTAGGCATCCTCATCATTCCAACTGAGTAAAACTACAAATCAATCGTGCCGCTGCCTTTAAGAGTCATGCCTGTGGCTGTTAGAGTCTTCAAATGCTTCATTGGACTTGCAGTTTCACCACAGCTTAAATACTGAGCTTGCCTACCCCTGGTTTAGGGCATTGTATCCTATAGCAGCATGCTTCGGAACAAAGACCTGCATGGCACGGTCACCAAGGTTTATTTTAGTGAAAGCGACAGATTTTAAAAGATTGAAAACAACTTTTGAAGTTATATTAACATGTTAAAGTTTTTATGAGATTTTAGAGATAGGGATGGGGACCTACCTGAATAGCTCAATACCAGATGGCATAAACCCCAGAAAGGACTTCAGACACAACAGGTATAAAAAGCTTTTACGTAATTATGATACATTTAGAAATATATTTAAATATATTTGGAGGTGAAATGCCAATCAGGAAATGTATAACAATAATGATAACAATGAGACAGCCTTGAGGTCTGGCATTGTTATACCCCCCCTCTACATTGGGACACTCAGACTTAAAGTTCTCCCTGGAGACTCTTCAAGCTTCCTTCACCTGTAGCACTGGTCAACCCCTTCTGATGCCTCTGGTTATGTCTAATCTCTTCTCTCTGGATATGATTCTTGGCGGTCAGTCCTATTTGGCTTGCTAGGGTGACAATGTCTGCTGTTTCCAAGGGGCATTTGTGCCCTTTTCTCAACCTATCATATGATGACTTTTGCCCCGATATTTCTAATCCTTTCACACGAAGGATTTCCACTCCTGCCTGAGAAATAGGATCACTTTATATTGTAAAGCGCGGCGCAAACTGTTGGCGCTATATAAATCCTGTATAATAATAATAATACGGTAATAATAATAATAGTCATTACCTTTCTACAAGCCTGCTGTAGTCAGCTGTGGAGTTCACTGCAGGGCACTCCACTGAGTAAGTATCCACATATCTGATATCTCCATGATCAAATGAGTTTGGTTCGCACCATGTTGGCCCTTTTCATCAGCAGTTATCTTCTGATGGCCACCCAGAGACTTTCTTTTAACTTGATGGTCCATTAATGGGACAAATCCTGTGTAAAACTAAAATGTGTTAAACAGCTCTTTAGAATCATATTGAGGTAACTGATTCTTCAGTAAATACCTCAAACAAGTTGCACTCAATTCCATGCAAAGGAAAAAACAAATATCCATGTTAATGCTCAGTATTTGCATTTACCGTATTCTTCGCTCCATAAGACGCACTTTTTTTCCCCCAAAAGGAGGGGAAAATGTGCCTGCATCTTATGGATTGAATACCTATCGCCCGACGCCCGGGACATGCAGTTTCGGGCGCCGGGTGAGTAGTTTATTTTTGTACATTCAGCCCTGCTCCTGACAAGCAGAGCTGAATTTACAGTGGGAGCATCTGCTCATTTAATACAAGGGATCTAGTTAGATCCCTTGTATTAAATCGAGAGGCGGCGGTCGTGTCCGCCCCGTGGTTTTCGGGGTCCCCCGCTCCTCTGGGGGACCATGACCCGTCACGGTCCCCCATAGGAGCTCACCATAGAGCCCCTTGAGCAGACGAAGAACGTCGTTCTTCGTCTGCTCTGTGTGATTACTGAGACTGTGGCGCTGTAATCACAGTGCCACCTGTCTCAGCGATCACTAACTGCAGCTTCTGTGACAGAATTTCTGTCACAGAATCCCTGTGTCCTATCGTCCGGAGCGTCTTATAGACCGCAAAATACTGTATGCTGAAAATGTAATTTTCTGTTCATAAAGCTGAACTCCTGGCATATATACAATATGCAAATTAATTGATCTCTGTATTCATTAATACATCATTACATACAAGCAGTGTAGTACCTGAATTTGACTTTGTATGAGCCTCCTGCAATCCCTGTACAGCAGAGCTCAGAGTGGCAAGAAAAAACACAGCACAAGGAACCAATCAGTGGTGCTGTAATGCTGATGCGCTAACAAGCAACACTGCTAGAAGCAACATGCTATACTGATCAGCCATAACATTATGACCACCGAGAGGTGAAGTGAATAATATTAATTATCTTCTTATAATGGCACCTGGAGGTGGGGAGGGGGATATATTAGGCAGCAAGTGAAAATGTTGTCGCTGAAATTGATGTGTTGGATGCAGAAAAAATGGGCAAGCAACTTTGACAAGGGCCAAATTTTAATGGTTAGATGACTCTGTCAGAGCAACTCCAAAACTGCAGATGTTGTGGGATGTTCCTGGTCTGCAGTGGTCAGGATTGGGTAATGGGTAATGGTAAGTCCCAGTGTCAGGGTCATGGCGGATGCACTATGGGAAGAAGAGAAACCGACTGAGGCAGTGTGCTGTTTTGGGCAATGTTCTGCTGGGAAACCTCAGGTGCGGCCATTCATGTGGATGTTACTTTAACACGTACCACCGACCTAAACATTGTTGCTGACCAACTACACCCCTTCATGGAAATAGTATTCCCTGATGGCAGTGGCCTCTTTCAGCAGGATAATGCGCCCGGCCACACTGCAAAAATGGTTCAAGAATGGTTTAAGGAACACGACAACAATGAGTTTGAGGTCTTGACTTGGTCTCCAAATTCTCCAGATCTCAATCCAATTGAGTAGCTTTTATATTGTAAGCTCTCACAGGCAGCGCCCTTTTACCATCTTGCCTTGATTTGTATTGTAACTATACAATATAATGCCTTCTGTTGGTGTTCTATAAAGCCTATATAATAATAATGATCTGTGGGATGTGCTGGAAAAACAAGTCCGATCCATGGCAGCATCACCACACAACTTACAGGACTTAAAGAGTCTGCTACTGACGGCTTGGTGCCAGATACCACAGCATACCTTCAGAGGTCTAGTGGAGTCCATGCCTGGGTGAGTCAGGGTTGTATTTCAGGTTGATGGGGACAACCAGGACAATTTGACATATTTAGTACAATAAAAGAGCAAAATCAACAGCAAGGAAAGAGGGAGGACAATGAAAACCTGCACTATTTATATAGCAGGCAGGGGGAAAAAAATTGGGTTATTATTTAGTTGATGCAACTGATTCCTGTCATCATTTATTTCTACCTAAATTAAATTTAGGCTAATTAAACATAAATTCAATTAAACACCGGACAACACATAATCGCCTCAATCCACTAGAAGTATCATAGCTCACCTCTAAATCGCTACAAAGAGTTTTATTAAGTTATCCAAAGAGACAGATTGACAGTCTGCACACACTGCCAAAATCCCGTAAATGAATGTTGCTCTTTCGGGATGCCATAGTAATTTGGCATTTAATACATAATAATATTTGACTCTAAAACTCCAAGTGCACAACGTGTTTATTTTAGAGCTTAATAATCTGACGGTTCATTAATGATTACATCATTACAGTTTTATTGAAGAAAAAGAACCTTCAAGGAAGCTGTTCAGATTGGATCAAGATGCTCTAGTGGCTCTAAAAAAAATGTGTGTGTGCCCATTTATGTATTCATTAAAAATCAATAAACCTTTTTAAGACCCTGCTAGGAAAAAGTTCAGAAACCTTTCATTATTTTAACACCCAACTATAGCATTCACAGCAGAAATTAGCATAAAAGCTTAAAGAGACCCGGTCACCACGAGGACATTTGTAAATTAAAAAGACACTAGTACCTTAACTATTAATAGAAATGTATCTTATTTGTGTATCACTCGGCTGTAGATCCTCAAATCATCTCTGAATTGGTGCTGACACTGTCCATCCTTCTGGAAGGTGGCTACTTTTGCTGCGTGTGTTGGATCCCGTCATGGGCTACAATCTCAATACAAAATAGTAAACTAAACGTGAGATTTTAGTTTTGGAGCGGTGAGTACTTTACAACACACAGGGACCATGGAGAACAAAAGTAGCCACCCTCCAGAAGGAAGGACAGTGTGAGCACCAATTCAGAGACGATTTGTCACCCCATAACAGGAAGTATCAGAATAAGAACCTTCATGGAAGAATCATCAGGTATTACTTTAAGGAAAGCTAAAGATTTAAAAGGATTGAAAGCAACTTTTGACATTACTGTACATTGACACTTTGAAGATTATAGTAATTGGGTTTTTCATCTTTCTTAAAGACACATTTTAGGATTTTGTATACAACAGAGCAGTTCCACCGTACAGGTATATATAATACTAGATGAAATTTAATGCATGGCCAAAAAAGTCACCATCTGGATTTAGCTAAGCAAATTTGTCCGAGCCTTCCAGTGGGTAACAGGTCTAGGTTCAGCAATGTTATGTCCTCCAAAAATGAGGTCATCTGACTACCTGAATATACTGAATGGCCAGGTTTTTCCATTAATATATATTTTTTCCCTGATGGCCCATTGGGCATATTCCAAGATGACAATGCCAGGATTCATTGGGATCTGATTGTGAAAGAATGGTTTAGGGAGCACGAGACATTGTTTTCACACATGGATTGGCCACCACAGAGTCCAGACCTTAACCCCATTGAGAATCTTTGGGATGTGCTGGAGAAGACTTTACGCAGTGGTCCGACATTCCCATCATCACTACAAGATCTTGGTTAAAAATGTATGCAACTATGAAAGGAAATAAATGTTGTGACATTACAAAAGCTTATCAAACATGTACAATGGCGAATGTGTGCCGTAATCAAAGTTAAATGCGGCCCAATAAAATATTAGGGGGGTAGTAAAGCACAATCAATGTGTGGCACTCCAAGGCAGAAAGCAGAGCCTAAGTACGTTATAGAGATGAATTTAGAAAAATGTGATCAGTTGCGGCTCGGCTGAACATTATTAATCTTTACAATCCTCCTAAAATTGGCATTTTTTAAGTCCCATTGAATGCAATGTGACCAACTGCTACTACAGTAGTTATGACAAAGTGATAATAGCATTCATATAAAAAATATTTTCCTAAATGTAAAACCAGTGCAGGGGAAATAAAAAAAAAAACTAGACTTTGGATATTTATCTTAGAATCTTGCCCAGAGTTCCCTTCAGAAGCTAACTTTTTTTTTTATTAAGTGCTACAGAAGAATAAAATACATGGAGTGAAAACAATGGAGCATCATCGATAAAAAATATAGCAATGTAAAGCCGTTGATTTGACTGAGACATATAGTAGAAGTCAATGGCGGTTTTGCTGGAGGTAAAAGACCATGAATGAAGGCATCTAATAAACTTTTACAGGAGACTAAAAGCGCCTTAGTACGAAACATTAATCATTCTGAACACAATTTAGTTTTTTTTCTCCCCTGTCTGCTTGACTGATTTATTTTCTGAAATTTTGACTTTAAAGCTGCGAAATATAAATTATAGCAGCTTATGTTTTGAGCAGCGATACAGAAATGAACAAAAAGGACCAGATTTCATTTTTCTGCAATAAAAATATAATTTTGGGGGAAAAAAAGTGAAAACACATTCTTATGCTTCTCTGAGGAGTTACTTGTAGGGAAAACATTTAGCTTTAGTGATTGCCAATCTTACATAGCGTAAGGAGTTCTTTTGTATACATTAGGCCAGGGGTAGCCAAACTCCGGCCCTCCAGCTGTGGTGAAACTGCAAATCCCATGATGCATCTCTCTCTCATGTCTATGGCTGTGAGAATCTTGCAATGCCTCATGGGCTATGTAAGATTGACAATCACTAAAGCTAAAAGTTTGCCTTATAAGAAACTCCTGCGTGAGGCTTATACCTCAGACAGAAGGAGCAGATGCAGTTGGGAAATTAATGGAGAGGGCTAGAGGAGACTTAAAGTGTCACTAAACGCAGGAGTTCAGTCTTAAAAAAACATTCAAGTACCTTATCTATTAACAACAATGAGGGGAATTTATCAAAAGTGGAGCAGCTAAAATCTGGAGCAGTTGTACATGGCAACCAATCAGCTTCTCTCTTACATTTTCAAATCTTATCTGAACAAATTGAAAAAAAGAATGTGATGGGTTCTCATGCACAACTGCTCCAGATTTTAGCTGCTCCACTTTTGATAAATTCCCCCAATGTCTCTTATTTGTGTATCACTCGGCTGTCGATCCTCAAATCATCTCTGAATTGGCACTGACACTGCCCTTCCTTCTGGAGGGGGGCTACTTTTGTTCCCCATGGTCCCTGTGTGTGTTGTAAAGTAGTCAACGCTCCAAGCTCACTCCCATGATAGACTTTAACTTTGATACAAATGAGTAAACTAAACATGGGATCGTAGTCCATCATGGAAGTGACACACAGTGAGACCATGGAGAACAAAATTGGCCACCCTCCAGAAGGAAGGGCAGTGTCAGCACCAATTCAGAGATGATTTGAGGATCTACAGCCGAGTGATACACAAATAAGAGACATTTTGGTAATAGTTAAAGGAGAACTATGGGGTCAGTGTTTTTCCCCATAGTTCTCCCTAGGGTAACGGGAGGACACAAACTAGCGTCCTCCCGTTACCCTAAGCTCAGTATACCGCGAGCTACAGCTTGCGGTATACTGAGACGCCGCAGCCGGAGCGGATCCCGACGTAGATGACGGGATCCGCCCAGCTGCGTGAGTGACAGCTGGCTCTGCCTATCTAGAGGCAGAGCCAGCTGTACCCGCCCCCTCCCCCGTCCGTTCCGCCAGTCAGCGCTGGCAGATCGCAGTGGGGAGGGGGGAATCCAGCCCCTCCCCCTGTCACGGCAGAGAGCCGTGACAGGATCGAGAGGTGAGCGAACCTGGTATGTGTTCGCTCACCTCCCGATCTACTGAGCCGTCCTGTGACAGTCTCATTGTCACAGGTCGGCTAGAACTATGAGGTGAGTGAAAAGCACTCACCTCATAGTTCTCCTTTAAGATACTTGAATGCATTCTTAAGATTTAACTCTTGAGTTTAGCTTTGCTTAAATTAATTTTGCAGAACGATGAAATTTTCCCTGAAACGTACACAATTTTACCAATTTCACTCTTCCCTAGTATTATATGCCATGCTATCTGTTTTTATATCATTACAAATGCTGCTGTGCTGAATTTTAGTTAATTGTTAGGGTACATGAATGCATTTTAAGGTTTAACTCCTGAGGTTAGTACATATTGACCATTAGCGTAGCGTAGAGTTGTGTTCACTGCAATCATCCCACCATATGCAAGCAAAAGTCCTGCTTTTAAACATTTCCTTCCACATGGTTGGCTGCTATTGGGTGGATTTTCACATCATTAACTAAGACAGGTGAAAATGTACTTTGAAAACTGAAAATTAGGGATGCACCGATTCCGATACTATTATCAATGGCGAGTATTTGGGCGAGCACTCGTACTCGCCCAAATGCTTGGATGCCTAGCCCGATACTTCCGGTATCAGGAAGCTGGGCAGCATGTCATTACACGCTGCCCGGCTTCCTGATTGGTAAGCTACCCCACCAATCAGGAAGCTGGCCGCCGTATAATGATGCGGTGCCCAGCTTTCTGATTCATGCTCTCTCGTCACCTCATGATGAGGGAGCATGGAGCCGGCTTCCCGCCTAATCAGGAAGCTGGGAGCCGCGCCATGTAATAACGTGGCTCCCAGCTTCCTGATTGGCCGGGAATGCTTTCTCCTTGCTTTCTGGTCACATAGTGACCAGAAGCATGGGGACGTCTTCCCTAATCGGGAAGCTGGGTGGCAAGTCTTTACATGCCGCCTGACTATTCAGGGAGCCAGGTGGTGAGTCATTACACGCCGCCTGGCTTCCTGAATGGCACTTCCGGTATCGGTATTGGCGAGTACCGGAAAAAAATATTGGTACTCGTACTCGATACCGAAATACCGATATTGGTGCATCCCTAGTGAAAATTTGTTAACATCATTTACAGTATGGCAATACATATGGAGCCTGTGAGCCCAATACGTAAGTATTTATGTTTGGAGACATGATGAGCCAAGAAGGATACAAGCAAGCATAGAGATGGTAAACAATGAAAACGGATGGGTAGTAGCAAAGGGGAAAAAGTCACCAAAACCCATGTGCTGTAGTAACATAAGTAATTATTCTCAGTATTCTCATGTATTGTTTAATTGTGCTTTTGTATACCATTCTGTGCAATTGAACAAATACATTGACTGTTCATGTTTACCTCTAGCAAATGTGTTTCCAATAAAAAGTCTACACCCACTGTAAAAGCATTTGGTGTGTGTGGTCAAGGTTACTCACATCAAGGTTAGAGGACAACTGCCTTGGCATTGAAACTATAGTTCCTTGAGCTAAGGTCAGAAAACATGTTTATCACTTTTTGTCATTGAACACTTGTTACATCACAGTATAAGGCCTAAATGTTCTACATGAACTGTAGTTACCTTGACTTACAAAGCTGAATGTTCCACATGTTGCTTATTCATACAACTCATTATATACATGTTATATATATATATATATGATGTTTCCAATCTACGTCAGGACACTATTAATTATGCATTATGTAAATGCAGGACTTATTAGTTTACTTTCTCATTATTCTCTACAATATATTACAAATATGAAAGAAGAGGATTCATCTTAAGTGTATCTATTATAAGTTAAATGCTCTGCAAGGCTAAGACATTCCGTAACCTATCCATAGTAATCATATTAATAATAGTGCTTACACGGATTAATATCAATATGAAATATATGGTTAATAATAAAATCCCAGTACATCAGCTCAAGCTGAAGTTTATACGCACACACACACACACACAAGCGAATGAGTCACAGCAGTGGCTTCTCCTTCTCCTTCTGAATGCTTCAATTAGAAATACTATGCCTGAGGGAGAAAAAGAATGCTGTGTTCTTTGTTTACATAACACATAGTGCTCTGGGAATCATTTATCATGTTTAAAAAACTATTTGTGAAGAGTGCATACAGTATATAATAAAAAAACAAAAAAAAAAACAAAGCAAGCAGGTAGAAACACATAATCAATGAGGAAATGTTCATTTAACTTAATTACAGGTATTTATATAACTCAGACAATTTATGCAGCACTTTACATGCTGCACATTCATATCAGTCCCTGACCTAAAGGATCTCACATACATGCAGGGCCGATTTAGACAGGGACCAACTGACCTTCCAGCATGTCTTTGGAGTGTAGGAGGACACCAGAGTACCTTGTAGAAACTCGTGCAAGCACAGGGAGAACATGTAAACTCCTTGCAGATAGTATCCTAACCATGATACAAAACTGGGACCCTAGTGTGCAGGCAGAAGTGCTAACCACTAAGCCACTGTGCTGAAGAAAGCTGCAGAACAAGCATTATGCAGTTCAAAGCAACATGTTTGCCTTAATTCCCCCTACCCAGCAGCATATACTCACCTTTCGTTGATTCTGAGGGCTTGTCCACACCAATTGTGGTGTGTTCCAGAGCGGCAGCAATCGCAATTGCTCACAAAACGTCACCCTTCGTTCTGGGGCGGGAGGGGGTGTGGCGGTGCATTGAAGTTAATGGCTGGGAAGCCACACCCTCCCG
>NW_017306472.1:462852-482731 GCF_000935625.1 Nanorana parkeri
CGCAGATTGGACGGGTGGCAAAACATTGCCTGTGCTCCGGTCCACTGCAAACACAGCATTTTTTGTGTTTGCAGTGGACCAGAACACAGGCAATGTTTTGTCACGCGTCCAATCGCACTGCAGGCAGGGGGGCATGGCTGCAATGCCATTGACTTCAATGCACTGCCAATTGCGGTGCTTTCCAGCAGCTTCCGCTCTGGAATGCACTGCAACTGGTATGAACAAGCCCTAAAGCTCCACTCAGCTGCCAGGAGAAAGACACAACTTAACAAACACATTGCTTACATGTGTTAGCGTCTCCTACTCCTATTGCCCTAGAGAGGGAAAGCACTTTTTTGCCTTTTTTTCCCTCCAGTTGAAGCTTCTTATATTATTACTGTTATGCAGTCAGGCTGTAGAAACGGTAAGGAATGCGTGCAAATGTTGCTTTTTAAAATACACTATTTGCTGCACCAAGGTTTGACATTTCTAATGCTAGCAGCACACTGGAGAGCCAGACCACACCTCAGTCCAGGTCTCCAGTAGGGTTGCCACCTGTCCAGGATTCACCCGGACAGTCTGGGTTTTGAATGCGGTGTTCGGGTTTCATGGCAGCAGAAACCCAGACGCAAGATGTCAGGCAGACAGGGGCACCAAAATTAAGATTGGGGCTACTGGCCCCCCACTAAAAACAGTCTCAACTGTGATATTTACATAAGAATGGGTGGTGCTAGTTACATATGAATAAGCCATGACTCATTCTCCCCCAAAAAATGTCCGCTCGTCGCTAGAGTGTTCGGGTTTCACTTGAAGAAAAGGTGGCAACCCTAGTCTCCAGGGGTCTGACATTTCCCCTGCTCAGTACTCCAGTTACCAGCACTGCTCAGGGAGAGTGAGTGCTAATAATTGGAGCACTATGCAGAGGGTGTGTTGAATTGCCGCAGGCCCAGACCTCTGCGCTCCGTGTTGAGCAGTGGTCTGTCTCTCCAGTGTGCTGCTAGCACAGGGTATTGTAACCCTTGCTGCAGCAAATAGTGTACAGTAGGTAAATAGCAAAAAAGTCCATATGTATTGCATGCATTACAGTATATAATAGGAAGCTGCAGTTTGGCTTTAAATTGCAGCTTAGCCAAAAAAAAAATGTAATATATTGCAGCTTACAAGTCCTTAGATATGCTGGCTCCATTTGTTTTCTGTTTTTTCAGTCTTTTTTCCTTTACTTTCACCTGTTGATTCTGGTAGTAGATCACCTCCTGTCCTAGAATAACACTCACTTCTCCACTCTATGTATGGAAGGAGCCATGGTTGTCACCCAGGCTGGACTTCAAACATTTCTTCCTCTGTTCATTTTAATGACATGGGGGGTGGGAGGTTGTGCAGTTTGCAGACATAATGTAGCATTGTTTGTGCTTTCAGTTCAGCTCACAGGAAGTAACAAGAACACTACATTTATGATATGATGAACTGGTATTTTCTTTACTTGCTGAAAATGTTTTTAGCCTGAAAGAAGAAAACTAATGCAGCTGCCACTTTTAGGGACTGGTAAGAAGCAATATATTAAATATGTGTTCTTGGGTTTGGACATCCTTTAAGTTCTATTGGTGGGGGAAGTGTTGAATGGAGCTAGACATTGATGTCTCAGTAAACTGATATGGGCCAGGAATTAAATGACTGCGGTGTCACTTGTCATCACCGTCATATTCTGTATTGTGGACAACCTGGTTCAGTAGAGTATCTCAGAAGAGCAGGATAGAGACAAGCTACAAACTAAGGCCCCTTTCCCATGGGCGGTCTGATTGGATCCGCCGGTCAGTTTTTCAGGCTGATCCGATCGGATGAATAATGCTAGTCTATGAGCAGCCCTTTGCAAATGGATGGGCATTCCGTTTACACCCGGTTACCCCGACTTTGTCCAGGTCGGAAAAAACAAATGGAACAGTGTTCCGCTTCAACAGACCTAATTGTACCGGATCTGGGGGGTAATCTGATGCCGTTTACATCTGACTCCCCATAGACCAACATGGGGTCTGGCAGTTTTAGTTATTTCCTCCTTTGCAAGATGGAGGAAAAAGGTGGATGGACCCAGATGTTACAGTGCTGACATATGATCCGTACTGCTCTAGTCAGGAAGGGATCACTGCTCCAATCAGGAAGGGATCACTGCTCCAATCAGGAGGTTATCTGTGCATAGATCCCCTCCTGATAAGCCCATGTAAAAGGAGCCTTATTTGCAGTAAATGGTAAATTAGCTATTAGCCATTTTGAAGGTTTGGGCAGGGAGAACTCATTACCCTAATTCATGTTTAAGGATGTAGTAATTTCAGGGAAATGTGATTTTGCTATTAAAAAACACTTTGACCGAATCATAAGTGTTCAAATTTGATCATTTAGTTGTTTAAATTAAATTCACTTTAAAAAAAAAACAAAAAAAATACTCTTATTTTTTTAACCTTTTTAACTGTCTGTTTAACTTCTGTGAAAAAAAAAATAATGTGGCTCATTTTGGGCACAAGAACAGTTCCATAGTTAAAAGCAGCGTCTGTGACCCTCAGGTGTCATCTAAGGCCCATTGAACCTTGAAAAGCACAAAAAAATATTTTACTTGCGCTCTTGATTCAGCAATCCAAACCTGGTAGCAGTGCGAGCAGATGGTTTGCAGTTTTGCTTTTTCTAGGATATCCTGCAGCAGGCAGTCAGGGATAAACTGAGCGGTGATATGTATATTGATCTGAATGACTGCAATTGGAGTGAATTTGGAGGTTATAAAAAGGAAATTACAGGCAACAGTAAACACAGTGTTTAGACTTAAAGGGCAGGACCATATTAGATATCATGTTGCCCTAAGAACACCTAAATGGTTGATGCCCTTTTCTAGAAAATCTGCCTTTTCCCTGTATGCAATTATTTTGATAAAATGCTAGGATGTGCTACTGGAGGCAGCATGGTGTTTGCTTGCATGTTTTACCTGAAAAGATCAATGCTGAGATGGTTTTGTGTTTACTGTACTTTAGTAAACCCTCTGACTCTGTCTACATATTCGGACCCCTCCCCCCTCTCCCCTATCTCCCATGCACTTCCCTCCTAAATCCTCTGTACCACATTCCTTCCACATCTCCGGCACTGCCTTTTTCTTACATCCCCCTGCACCCCCTTCCCCCTAAATCCCCTGTACTCGCTTCCCCCTACACTGCCTGACCCCCACTTTCCCTGTAGTGTCTTCTATCTTACATACTTTGCCCCTTATTCCCTCTACACATCCTGCACCATCCTCCTGCATGTACTTCACCTCTCCTTCCTACATCCCCTGTTATTCCTTCATCCTATATCCCCTGCACCCTTTTCCTCTACATTCCCTGCACTGATCTTCCCCTATACCATCTGCACACCATATTTGCTACATCCCCTGCACTCCCTTCGCCCTATATCCCCTGCATTTCCCTTCCCCTTTATCCCCTGCCACCCATTCTCTCCACATCCCCTGCATTGCCCTTCCTCTTATTCCCCTGCACCCCCTTCCCTCTACATCCCCCACACTCCCTTCCTCCTATATCCCCTTGCACCCCCTTCCTTCTACATCTTCTGCATTACCCTCCCCCTATATCCTCTGTATCTCCTTCCCCCTACAACCGTTGTATCCATTGTATCTCCTTCCCCCTACAACCCTTGTATCTCTTTCTCCCACATTCTCTATGCTTTCTTCCCCCTATATCCCCTCTTATTCTACATGCCAATGCACCCCTTTTCTACTGCATACCCTGTACCATTTTCGACTACATCTCTCATACCCCTCTTCTCCCTACATCATCTGCACCCTGTTCCCCCTACATTATTTGCACCCCTTCCCCCACACCCTTTCCATTTTCTTTCACTGCATCCCTTGTGCACCCATTGTTCTACATCTGCTTAACTACCTTCCTCCTAGGTCCTCAGCATCCCTTTACCCCTACTTCCCCTCCACACCCTTCCTCCCACACCCTCTGCACCATCTAACATCTAAACCCCCCCCCCCCCCCCCCCCACACCACCACCACACACACACACATCCCCTGAACCACCTTTCACCTATGTTTCCCTTGATAAAATTGGTCACAGTTATTTAGATGAAAGAAGTGGGGAAAAAATTATTAGTTTGAAAACTTTGAGGCTTGGTGCAGCCCCCAAGAGGCACTATGATATATGCAGTCAGGATCCACCCCACACAAAAAGTTTTTAGGTTTGCTGGCAAGTTTAAGTCGCACACTAGCTTCTTAAATATTTTGGGGACTCCAATAGACACATATGCCACCTGTCCAACTCAACCAGTGGAGCCAACCTTATTATGTAGTTATGGTCTTTTGGCAGGAACAGCTTCTTCTGGGGAAATCTCATTTTTAACATCTTTATGTTAAATAAGAACTCTACCCGTTTGGGTAGAGCTGGCCTTCAAGTCTTAGAAGTTATTTGCAGCATATTCTTTGTCTTTCGAGAGACCATTGTAATGTGAAAATGATGTTAAAATTGCCAGCACCAAATTAGAATTTCTTCTTTTAATACAGAAAAGCAGAAGCTCCCACACTGCAAAATTGTTACAGCTCTTCATATTTAACACTGGGAATAATAACTTGCTCTCCCGCTGTACATAATAGATATTAATACGCTTCTTATATTATCTCTCATCTAATGCAGCTTATTATGCAACCGATCATTAAGTTTTTCTTCCTCGTCGCTCTATTGCATTGTTTGCCAACTGCATCTGAGATAATGGCAATTTACAATATTGTGCCATTAATCTCGCATTTTGCCTTTGGGTTTTTCCATAACCTATATGCATAATTATGCAATACTAGTCATCGAACTGTAATATGTCTGGGCTCATCACACCATGCTAGCCCTGGGTCACGCTACCCCCCCCCCAATCCCCGCTGGGGCCATCTAATCTCCACAAGTAAGAAAATGAACAGATCAAAAGATAGAAGTGAGAATGAATAATGTAATTTTGAAATTGAAGCATTTGGTTTAAATTAAAAGACGACCGAAGTCTTGAAAATTGGACTTTTCTCTGTTGCATTGAGTTGGTAAATCAGAGAAATATATCTAAAAGGTTTAAAGTTTAAGCTCAGCTCCTGCTCATCTACAGCTTTTGTGGCAAAGTCAATGAACCGGAGATCAAAGTCCAATTTTTTATGATAAAAGGTGGAGTTTAAAAAAAAACAAAAACATGTTTTTTGCATATATATTGTCAGTTGCTTATTCATGCAGAACTGTAAAGTTACTGAAAAGTCCATTTTACCCACCAATAACACAGATTTATAAATCTTCCACCCAGCATATAGAGGGTGAATGCCATTCACACAGCACTACTGCTACTAGATGTCACTGAGGAGCATAGGAATTTGCTCAGTGCCATCTAGTGGTGGTAGTGCTGTGTGAACGGCATTCACTCTGCTACACACTGGGTGGAAGACTTATAACTCAGCCCCTAAGACAATCCCTGCAAAAGTGTACTTGCCTTCTCCTGAACTTAGTGCATTGGGTTGTCCGCACATATATGGGCACTGAAAGCTTCAGGTTCCACCCCAAAAATTGAACTGAGATTGTGATGTTAAAAAAAAAAACTTATTTCAGTACCCCTGAGAGATGTCGTCATTTCCACCCTTCGATTTCAGACCAATATTGGAGATGTGGTTCTGAACGGGGTACTATACTCCACATTTTCTGAACATGCCCCAAACTGAACTCGTTCTGGGAACAGGTTCATAAGATCTCCCAACAATTTACTGATTATCCCATACCCAAAGACCCTGCCTTCTTTTTTATGACACCACAATGCGATTCCGCTTAAGACTTGGTGGTGCGACACTTGGTAACTGGAACACTCTTCCCTCCTTCTCTATCAATGTGGCTGCATTAGGTCGAAGAGATCAATCACATCGAAAGCATGATCCACTCCAGACAAGACTGCATGGAAATTTATAACAAAACCTGGTTTGACTGGCATTCGTTCGTCTTCTTGGATGAAAGTAGGGCCCTGTTCTTGGACTCTGCAAGAACCTTGGGAGATTGAGATGGATTAGCGTTGCCTTTATCCACAAATATTCATAGTGAGGGAATAAATGTTGCATTATGCTATGTGCTAACGTAATGTAGCACCAGACCCCCTATTCTTTGAATCCCTAGCATTTCCACCACAACCCTTCAGGGATTCTTTATTTTTTTTCTCTCTCTCTCTCTTTCCTTTCCCATTGTCCGCTCTCTCTTTCATCTTCTTTTTCTCTATTTATCCCTCCATTTCTTTCCTTCTCTTGTATTGTGACTCTTTCCCTTTCTCCTTCCACATCTTCTATTTTTCTCAGAGTTTAAAACATTTTAAGATAAAAATCGTTATTCGCTGGCGGAAGAGGGTTTTTTTTTGTTTGTTTTTCCTTCCACTCTGTGCCTCATCATTGTTGACATTTTATCTTATGTTTGGGAAATGTTTGTGATATACAATTTGTCATTATTGAATACTATGTACTGTGTGCACTGAGTTTTCTGCCTCACTCTGTTGGTGAATAATAATTAAAAAATAATAATAATTTGACCAACTTTTGCATATGATAATTGGAAGATTCCCACTGGGAAAATATCTGGTCTAGATCTTTGATTCCCCTCCATAAGCAGTGCCAACCTCCTCCTCTCTACTCCCTACAGTATGGATATAAAACTTAAAGTCCGAAAGCCATTTTGTATGTAGTATACTGCAGCATGTGGAAGATTTTTAGCCCAGAGGGTGGTCACATAATGTCTGCCCATCTAACCTCAAGCTAAACTCTCTGGGTGGCCCCACAGTAAACTGATTCTGAATCTTGTAGAACAGAAAATTTGCTAATTCGGCAAAAAGCTTCTGAAAAAACAAAAAAATATATAACTAGTAGTAGTTAGTCACTTGTTCTGTAATGTCAAAGATGTTTTGTAGCTTATCTAGACCATTTGTTCAGTTTGAATTAGTGATAAGTGAATTGAACAGAGTTTGACTATCTTGTACACCGGCCAAAATTGGATTTCTTGCTGAACATCCAACAGAAGTAAACCCATAGCAGCCTGTATCCTAGCAACCAATGGTGCTGTGCGGGTCATTGGTTGCTACTAGGATTCTATCCACTGAGCCACACAGCATCTTTGGTTGTTGGGATGCAGACATGCACAACATAACAACCAATGACCCTTTGGGGCAGCCAGCGTCTTGGCAACCTATGACTCTGTGTGTCCGGAGTCATTGGTTGCTAAGATGCCATGACCCCATAGATTGTTGTGTTGTGCCTGCCTTCATTCTAGCAACCAATGACATACTGTGGCTCAGCCAACTGTCAACCATTGATGCTGGGTGGGGTGCACATCGTCATTGGTTGCAAGAACACAGGCAGAGCTTTGGCGGGAGAGCAAACTGGTCAAAGTATTCGCCCGTTTAACAAACTGCAAACAGATTGGGTTTAGGTCAACCCTAGTTCTAATGAGTGCCAGGAACCTTTTCCAGCATTTATGTCCACACAGGTGGCACAGAGACCTTAATGCAAATGAACATTTTTACACTCTTTTCAGGCTACTGGTGGTGCCACCGGTGTGGTAAGAAACTTTATTTTACCACAAAAACAGCGATGTTAAAATTAGGGATGCACAGATACTTTTCGAGTACCAGTGCAGATACCTGGCATTTTCATGAGAACTACCAGGGTTGCAGTGGTTGCAGCTGGGACCTGGCTCTGGCGCTCCACCACTGTCCTGAAATCATTAGTCTGTATTGTTTTAGAAAAACTGTCACATGACAATAAACAAAAATATATCAGTACTTGTAAGTACTCGGCAAGTACCAGTACTCGCACTCGCAAAACTGGTATCTGTGCATCCCTTTATTTATATTTATAAAAACAAAATCATACATTAAAACAGATGTAAAAAATCCCGGGAGCTCCGTGTGCTCCTTACAAATCACAGCTGCCTCCTAATTTTTGAATGTTTCTCTAGTCTAGTCTTGGAGCTCAAAAGTATCGGTACATGTACTCGTACTTGTACCGAGTACTGTACTTGGTATCTGTGCAACCCTATTTAAAATTAGCCCCTACAGACAATAAAATGTTCTCCGTCATTGTGTGACATAGGTTTGTTTGTAAACAATGGCAGCACTGGCATTATGATCACATGACTTTATAAACAAAGGGTTACTGTTAAAGTGTGGGCCCTGTGTGTGTGTGTTGGATCATGTCATGGACTACAATCTCAATACAAAATAGTAAAACTAAACATGAGATTGTAGTCCATCACAGGAGTGATCCTGGAGGGGTGGCTACTTTACAACACACACAGGGACCATGGGGAACCCTCCTGAAGGATCCAATTCAGATATAATTGGAGGATCTACAGCCGAGTGAAACACAAATAAGATACATTTTTGTTATTAGTTAAGGTACTTGAATGTATTTTTAAGATTTAACTCCTGAGTTTAGTGTCACTTTAATTAATTTTGCAGAATGGTGAAATTTTCCCTAAAATATACACAATCTTACCAAAATTTTGGCAACTCGCAGTTTCCCCATTCCCTAGTATTATATGCCATGCTATCTGGTTTTATATCATTACAAATGCTGCGCTGCTGCAAGTCGGTCATTCACTATCCACATCTACATGGATGCTGCATATACATCCTGTAATATGTCTCTGCAACCTTGTACCTGCAGATGTCTTTATTAGGACATCAAAGGAAATATAAATCGACGGTACCCTTGATAATCCTAGTAGAGCTTTCTAAAGACAGCAGGGAGAAGGTGAGAAGGTCATATTTGCAAACGTGCTTGATCTGCCTGGTTATATTAAAGTAGCTAAGATGCTCTTTTTCTTTAACATTTTAGCTCTTCTTTGAAATCAGATTGAGTTTGTAGGAGGACAATTTATATGTCATTTGGTGTGTAGACATTAACAATGGTTCAGGAGAAAACAGTCATTTGTAATTTACAAAGGTTATGCCATGAAGACAATGATCTCTTTTATTTCAGGAGTTGACTCAGGCGTGTGTCTGCATCAGATGTAAAATGCATACAGAGTATATGGTCAATGTTTTTGTATGTTCTTCTATTTACCTATTATCCATCGTTATACAGATCAGCCAAAGATCAGCTCCTAGGATATGATAACTCCTTTGTTGAGCTCATATACATCACCAGCCTTTTGTATTAAATTGCTCTTCCTCTACGTAGGAACAAAATAGCCACATAAATAGTAATATATAAGCGAAAAAAAACAAAAAACAAACATAAAAAGCAGTAATTTTGGGGCAAAACTCGTTTTGTGTGACTGTTTTTGGAAAAGGCGATCTTATAGGGCAGGGGTGTTAGGCCTGCCAAGAAGTCCCACCCGTCACTCCAATTTCCTGACCAGTAATCTTGCTATCCTGGTGTCAGGTGGAGAGAGTGAGATTGGAATTTTGCAGAGACCCGATGATCAAGGTGTAGGCAGAACAGGACCAGCAATACAATATAGCAAAGCCAATAACACCCAGGATGCACACAGGAAATCCTATACTTGGGCAACGACAGGAAGGGGAGGACAGTATTTGTAGGTGGCAGTTTAGGTAATCTCCTGCAGCTGGCCAGTAGGTGGGGTCAGAGCCCCATACAATGTAGGTGGATAGGACAAGGTCAGCACAAAATCAGAACCCTCCAGTGGGTCCACAAGCAAGGAAACAACCCAAACACCAAAGGTTCCCAGGATTGATTCCAGGGCGTGACAAGGGGTAGGCAAACTCCAGCCCTCCAGCTGTGGTGACACTACAAATCCCATCATGTGGGAGTCATGTAGGTGGGGTCAAAGCCCCATACAATGTAAGTGGATAGGACAAGGTCAGCCCCATACTGTCCTCCCCTTCCTGTCTTTGCCCTAGTATAGGGCGCTCAGTGACTTGCAATGCCTCATGGGACTTGTAGCTGCACCACAACTGGAGGGGTGGAATTCAGTACCCCAAAAAGCCATCAGTTTAGAGATACGTGTAAATATTGGCCCAGGAATTATTGCTCTCACTCTGGTGTGCCATGCAATACCAACATGTGTAGCGCGATTGACATTTTCGTACATAGGCACACTCAACGTGTTTGTGTTAATGTGCGTGCGCTCGCGGGGGCGGATTTTAAAAAAGTGTGTATTTATTATTTTTGTAATACTTTTTTTTAGTACATCAGTGAATGAGAAAGGGTTAAGACCCGATCTTTTATATTTTACCAAAAAATTGGGTAAGAATAAATGTATTATAACATAATGTAAAATAAAACTTTTTTTCCCCCAAAGTTTTCAGTAATTTTTCCTTAATATAGTAAAAAATAAAACCCCCCCAGTGGGGATTAAATACCACCAAAAGAAAGCTCTATCTTTCTCCAAAAAATGGTATAAAATTAATTTCAGTACAGCGTTGCATGACAGAATAAATGTCAGTCAAAGTACCGCAGCGCTAAATACTGAAAAATGGCCTGGCCAGGATGGGGGTGTAAACACCTGGTCAGCAAGTGGTTAATATCACCTTCCACACTGACTCCAAAGCATTTCACAAATTTTGCTAAAATCCCCCAATTTTACCAAAATTTCAGTGAAATGAAGCCCCTCATCACTTATTTCTGCTGAGACACCAGCTCAGCACATTAGGTATAAGCAGATATTGCTAATAGCAGAGAGGTCTGTGACTGGCAGCATTGGGTTATTATTTAACAACCTCATGACCCTGAAAAGAAAATGAGTATGCCCACTATCAGAGCTGTGTCCCGGTGCTGAATTACAGCTGAAAAATTGCCAGCATTATATACATGAGCAAAATATTTATTCACCTCTCTCTAATAATGGATTGCCGTTCTCTAATTAACTCAAGTGTAATGTCATATTAATACTGTTTTAAAAATACAATATGATAATATATTTAAGTGTCACTAATAGGTGAAGAGTGTGGTGACACTCCAAATTTTAAATTCAGCACTCGCTCCCTCTAATAGAACATCAATCATTGTGTAAATCTGAAAGTGACATATGTGAATTAAAAAAAAAAAAAACTTCAGCTATACGGGGGAGGGGGAGGGCACAGCTGGCTCTGCCTCTAGATAGGCAGAGCCAGCTGTCAGTCATGCAGCTGGGCGGGATCCGCTTCAGCTGCTGCGTCTCAGCTTCAGCTGCTGCTCGCGGTATACTGCGGCGTCTTAGTATACTGTATACTGAGCCTAGGGTGACAGGAGGACGCTAGTTTGTGTCCTCCCGTTACCCTAAGGAGAACTATGGGGAAAAGCCCTGACCCCCTCCTTCTCCTTTAATCATGAAATATTGATATGTGACATCTTAAAGGAGAACTATGGGGTTAAGGCTTTTCCGGATAGTTCTCCTTAGGGTAACGGGAGGACACAAACTAGCGTCCTCCTGTCACCCTAGGCTCAGTATACAGTATACTAAGACGCCGCAGTATACCGCGAGCAGCAGCT
Source organism: Nanorana parkeri (assembly GCF_000935625.1). NCBI lineage: Eukaryota > Metazoa > Chordata > Amphibia > Anura > Dicroglossidae > Nanorana > Nanorana parkeri. Next base: position 474,291 of record NW_017306472.1, read on the forward strand.
GAAGCTGAGACGCAGCAGCTGAAGCGGATCCCGCCCAGCTGCATGACTGACAGCTGGCTCTGCCTATCTAGAGGCAGAGCCAGCTGTACCCGCCCCCTCCCCCGTCGGTTCCGCCAGTCAGCACTGGATGATCGGAGCGGGGAGTGGGGAATCCAGCCCCTCCCCTGTCACTGATGAGAGCTGTGACAGGATCGAGGGGTGAGCGAACGCCGGTATGTGTTCGCTCATCTCCCGATCTACTGAGCCGACCTGTGACAGTCTCATTGTCACAGGTCGGATAGAACTATGAGGTGAGTGAAAAGCACTCACCTCATAGTTCTCCTTTTAAAGAACACCCGGGCAATTTTCATTTGAATTTCATTGTATCCTTTGCTGGCGTGTAGTTATGAGGTTCCATGTATCAATATGTGACAATGTTTAACCTGCATGAACAATGTAGCAATGGGTCAGGCTCTTATAATGATGACAGATAGATTACAATGTATTTTGCTTTTAAATGTCGAACAGCCTCAGGCCCCATTCACACTGAGCGACATACCTTTAGGAGCGGATCCCAAACAGATACCAAACATGTCAAGCCTTAAAATTGCATGCGCCGTGAAAGTCCCCAAAATTGCCCATTGGCGACTTTTTTAATTAGACATGTGCACAGCAAAAAAAAAAAAAAATGCGTTTTCTGACTAAACAAATCAAAACTAAAAACATTTCCATTCGTTTCTTTAAAGAAAACAAATGCTTCTGTTTTGGATTCGGAGGCAACGAGTCCCCGAATCCGACAGCGCACACTGAAAATGCAGAGCGAGCGGCGTTCATGTCAGCCGCTGACGCATCCTATACCAAGATATACTCAAAGATGGCGGCGAGCCTGCGCAGAACGTGCCGACGGCCAACATGGCCACCGTTCCTTTAGCGTGTGACGTCACCGTCATGTGACTTCAAGTCCTCCGCCTCCAAGATGGTGGATGGCATGCGCAGAACACGCCGACGGCCAATATGGCCGCCGCGCGTTCCGCGAATGGATTGTCTGTATGCCCAAATACAGTTTTCGTATATTCGGGCATATAATAAATTCATTATTTCTGATTCGGACGAACCACCGAATCAACAGAGTTTTGTTGATTTGCAGGTTTGTCTGAATCCGAATGTACATGTCTACCGCTCATTCATTTAATGTTAACAGTGATTGATGGCCCGAGAATTATTGCTCACACTCCGACATTCGGGGTGATATGTAACATGTGTGGCACATTTGTCGCTTTCCCATGCAGGTGCACCGTACACATGTTTAATTTTGTATGGGCATGTGTGGGGGCGGGGGGGAATATTTATATTTTTTATGTATTTTTTTCTATGTGAATCTAATTTATAATTATTTTTTTATACTGTGAACTTTATTGCTAAAAATCCCCCAGTGACAGGTACTCTTTATGGAGACATCAGAGGTCTATTAGACTCCTAATGTCACCCAGGGATCCCAAGGAAACTGATAAAACAGAGATTGTAATTCACCAGCTTCTTGTCCGCCTACAGCAGCCGGAGAAATGAGAAACTGAAATTGGAAGTGATGTAACACACATCACTTCCGGTTTCAGTGATCGGAGAGAAGATCAGCTGGTAAAAGTGTGCTGATCTTCTTCCAATCCAGCCACAGAGACCCACCAGGCTGGTCCTTATGTTTTTTGGTTTCAATGTTATAGGGGTGTGGTGCCATTATTTACCTTTCACTCCCATTGCGCTCTTAGGCCTTCATCCATGCTGCGCGCAGGGCCATATCGGGCAGCTCCGGGGAAGGACAGGTGCTGCGTGTTGTGATTAGTATACAGCCCCCGTCCTTCTCTATGGGATTACGCGGCCGCACGCCCCCCTACACTCACTGAGTGTACTCATACGCTAACAGGATGGATCCTGTCTGCGTCTGAGCCAGGAAACATGCACCCCTATGGACCTGCACTTGAGGTGAGCCGCGTAGTCCCATAGAGAAGGACGGGGGCTGCGTACTAATCACGCGCAGCACCTGTCCTTCCTGGGAGCTGCTCGATACGGCCCTGCACGCAGCATGGAGCTGTACCTGCCAGCCGATTCCAGTGTGAATGAGGCTTTTAGTACTATAAGAAAGAAAGAAAAAAAAAGAAAAGACGTTTATGTTTTACTGAATATTTCTCTATAATTTGCTGCTACACAAGTGTAGACCTCGAATCCACAGATTAAGTTAAGAGAATGACTCACTGGTTTTCAGCAGGTTCCTATGACTGCCAAAATAATGGTTCCATTGCTGTGTTAATTGGCCTATGCTGAACTGTTTGAGACTTTTAATACACAGAAGGCATTTCTTCAATAACCATGTTACATTACATAAATCAGCGTCCTCGGTTGTGAAGTTTTAGCGCATTGTTCTTTATTCGCAGACCCCGGAACTTTGATGAACACATGCTCCCATACTTGCATTTAATTAGGCAACTACTTTGTTCCCTTTAAAAATAGTTCTTTGGCAAGTGAAATAATCAATCTTTATTCAGTGCAAATTAGTATACACTTCAAGCCAAGTAGACTATTATCTGCTTTACACATGTAGCGCTCATTAATATGCCTGGGCTGAAACAATGCAATCAATATCTTTGAATCAAATTATAATGTATTCAGCATTTAATGTAGCATTTAAAGGCTCTTTTCTTCTGAATTAGAGCTGGTGTCCTACTAAGTGAATAGACGTATATTTCTGTAATGCTTCTTTCTTCTCGTCTTTGATTCTTTTTTATTATAGTCATTGTTCTTTTGTTTGTTTTAATTTTAATGGCATGCTTTATGCTTTTTTCTAAAAAAGAAAAAAAATCCTACGACTATGGAGTTTTTCAGTGAATAAACAAACTTGAGCTTTGATTGAGAACTTCCGTGTAGGTAGAACTGTGCCAGTAATTATTATTATAGTGGATCTAGCACCAGATATACAATTTTTTATGATTAGCGCAGAATGCATGATTGTAACACTTCCAGGTATTAATTGCCTTTCACAGAGTTCACGGTACTCCCTTGACAATGCCTTTATTGTAGGGCTGGTACGGAATAAAATTTTCGTGTTGGATTAATCGAAATTTTTTAAAATCAATTAATTTCAATTAATTATAACGCTCATACAGATCCAACTACATTGGCCTATACACATACAGCACAGCAATGAATCTTCTGGAAGACCCGGAAGCCAGCGGAGAGGTGAGTGTTTTCATTACTAATCAAAAGAATTTTAATTGATCAAAAATTTTAACGATTAATCGGGTAATTAATCGTTAATTTCCGCAGCCCTACTTTATTGTTTATTTTTTTCTCTGGAAGGAAGGAGCCAACTTTGTGCAAGCATTGTTGAGGGATTGCTATATAGTTACAATGTTGCAGTCTGATCAGTGGGGGAGAGGAGACTGAGGAAATGCTTCCTCCTGTCTGCAGTAGACTGATCATGGGGGAGGGAAGACTGAGGAAATGATTCCTTCCTACTAGCAGTAGACTAATCACCGGGGTGGGGAGAGGAGACTGAGGAAATGCTTCCTCCTATGACCTAGGGACCCCCAGAGAAGCTGATGAAGCAAAGATCTGCTTCACCAGCTTCTCCCCGGCTTCTGTAGTCGGGAATGACAGCTGAATGTGGAAATGATGTAATATACGCCAGGGATGTGCGGTCAGGGGAGGCAGAGCCTCACCTAGTATTATGGAGGAAAAAGCTTCAAGTCTGATGTTGACAGCTTTTCTCCATTCAGATTGGCTTGTTACAGGTTACACAGTAGGGAAAGCCTCCCCGCTGTGTAACCAGTCAGTTAATTACAGACGGTGCTGCATCCGGCATTTGACAGGTAGTTAGGTTACACAGCAGCGGGCTTCCCCACTATTGATGAAAGAGTTGTCACTGCCTCTACTCTTTGTTAGAGGCGTGAGCTTTGTGGATGGCTTGGACCAATGGCAAAGTGCCATTGGTCCAACCTGTCCAATCAAAAAAAGAAAAAAACAAAACACTGAGGCCATGGATCTCGATGCCTCAGCAGTGACGAGCAAGTGAGGGACAGGGAGGCTCCTCCTCCTTCACACTAGCTTGGGGAATGAGTTGGGGCAGGGCTTCGGCCGGCAGGGAGGGGCTTCGCCCAGCGGGGGGCGTGACGTGCTGGCGGCACGGCTGGGGAATGCCTCACCCGGAACCAGAGGTACAACATGTGACTGCATTCAGAGTCCAGAGAGGAGATCAGAGGGAGATTGTTTACTGAACTCCTGTGACCCACTTCCTGCATTCAGAGTCCAGAGAGGAGATCAGAGGGAGATTGTTTACTGAACTCCTGTGACCGAGCCACCGTGGGGGGGGTGCACACCCGCATGCATATTGCAAGCAATCTGGTGGCTCTACAGCTGCCGGAATGCATGTATGTAAACAGCCATCGCTAGCTGTTTACATTTCAAATAGATTTCCCACTCATGCGCGCCGCCTAGCAATTGGCACAAGTGGGGCGGGAAGGGTCGTTTAAAACGCCCACCCGCATTCAAGAAGCCGAAGTCCGTCCTTTTCATTACAACTGCCGGGCAGCAGGTGGTTAATAAAATTTCCACTCTAAGTTCACAAGAAACATCCTCTGTTGAATTGTTGTATTTTACAAAGCTTTCCTGAATCTTTGCTGTACGTCTGTGACTCTTCCTATCTGAGTGTTTTCAGCTGCATGTACAAACTAGGACAGTAACAATATTGTTAGGATATTCTGAGATAACAAACATCAAATCTATGATGAGAGCTGTGTGTAAACACCTGAGGTCACTTCATAATGCCACTCAACACTGGAGGACCTCAGGTGTTTTCTGCAGTTAATCATTTGTCAGTTAGAATTATTAAGAAAATGCATCCAGTATAAAAAAAAAAAAAAACATTGTATGCTCCATTGTCTGAAGGGGTAAAGGCGAAGCCCCACCAAAAAAAATTATTTTTAAATATAGATGGTGGTGGGTTGAACAACCACACACTTCCTGTCCCAGAAAAACAGCAGGAAGTGGGAGGAAATCTTTACAAAGTGCGGGGAATGTCTTTCTTGTCACCATATCAAGTGTCCCCATTGAAGGATTTACCCTCACTTCTTCTTCTGGTAACATATCTAAAAGTTTAGATCTCCCATCACTTGATATCTTGGGGACAATGGTCATCAGCACAAATAAAGTGGGTGAATCCCCCCCCCCACCCCCCAGTGGGCTCTTCCATACTCTGTTCAAAGCTAAAGTGAAATATTGGCTATACAAAAACTTAAATCCTTCAAGAGGAACTTTACCCACCAATTTAATGTCTCCTGAAACAGTTACTATCCAAGTATGCCAACAGCGAATGTTGCCAGTTTTCAACCAAATCTTTAAAACCTCAAATGGCCGGTGTCATAGCTGATCGCATGTGAAGCACCAAGCCAATTGCAATCAAATAGAGGCTAAGATGGCTCCTTTCTTTGCATTAAATGAGAACTATGAGGTGAGCGCTTTTCACTCACCTCATAGTTCTAGCCGACCTGTGACAATGAGACTGTCACAGTTCGGCTCAGTAGATCGGGAAGTGAGCGAACACATACCGGCGTTCGCTCACCTCTCGATCCTGTCACGGCGCTCTGCCGTGACAGGGGAGGGGGCTGGATTCCCCCCTCCCCGCTCCGATCCGCCAGCTCTGACTGGCGGATCGGACGGTGGAGGGGGCGGGTACAGCTGGCTCTGCCTCTAGATAGGCAGAGCCAGCTGTCACTCATGCAGCTGCGCGGATCCAGACATAATTGTCGGGATCCGCTTCAGCTGCGGCGTCTCAGTATACCGTGAGCTGTAGCACGCGGTATACTGAGCTTAGGGTGACGGGAGGACGCTAGTTAGTGTCCTCCCGTTACCCTAAGGAGAACTATGGGGAAAGGCCCCATAGTTCTCCTTCAAGGGATTTGAGGTTGTAGTTCCTTTACCATACTGACTGTGTCAGGTATTAGTGCTGAAAGCTGCCTCTATGATGATGAAAAACAACTGTAAGGTATTGAACGCTTTGTGTTTCTATTCACCTGGAACATATTTCGCTGATTTAAACAAACATTTCAGTTGGGCTTTAACCAGTTGTGGACACAGAGCGTGCTACACAAACCCCAACAAAACGTAAATGTACACAGGATGTGTGTAGCACACCCTATCCTTCTGCCCCAAAATGCTGAAGCCTGATGAAGGGACCCTGCAAGGTCCCGAGGTCCGCTTGTATCCATTTTGACAACTCGTTCAATAAAATGAGCATTTGGTGATTGCAAAAGGATCTTCTGTGTGTTGGTGACATCTTTCACATTTATCTTATGCATACAGCGGTGCCATCCGCAGTCATTACGAGCACCCTTCGCATTACATGGGATCTCCGGGAAAGGAGCCACCCTAGCAGAATATCAGGGCCAGTGCTCAGGGAACCAGCTGATTCTCCAGAAAACATAAAGGTGCAGCATCCATTGTAAACGATTCAATCAGGATTCAAAATAACTTAAAACCCTTTGGCTTTAACATCACTTTACTATAATAACCAAAGTAAAGGAGCTTCTTGAAATCTCAGCAGCTATTTAAAGGCAATTTAAGCCTTAAAAAACACCAAAATCACTTTAATTTTGCCTTTGCATAGACTCCAATGCATTTAGCTAAAACAGTGAATTTAATTGAAAATGAGGAACATCCATGTCAGCGTAATACTGTAACTATGCAATCCATGCTACAATCTGGTGACATTATCTTTCCAAAGATAAACAGGAAACTGACGAGTGGTAGAAAGAGCCTCAGGTGTCTTCAGACAAAACCCATCACTGTCCCCACATGTGAAGTCACATTACTCTGATGGGCGCCCTACTATCCCAGCTTAATCAGAACAGTGACTTGAACTACTTGTGGCAGAATGCCCATCTTGCCACTTCTAGGTTGTTAATAATGAGATGAACTCTACCAGCTTCCTGTGTCCTTGCTTGTATTGCAGCAAAGTACGCTTCGTAAACTGTACAGGGGGAACTGGTAAACCAGACAAACAGACGTCACTGCTGTGAAGTAGTTCCATCCAGCATTTAGGAAAATTGATATATCGCTCTAGTGTTCTGCTTTTAAAGTGTAAGTATAGCCAAAATGTTTTGAGTAGGGAAGAGTCAAAGAAGTATTAAACTCTCAAACTTTTTTCAATAATGAATCCAGATCAAACAAATATACATTACCCAGCAAAGTATTTCTTTAAGACCCCGTTCACATTGAGAGATTTATCGCGCGGTAATTACCGCGATATCGCGGCAAATTACCACGCGATATCGCGCTCCAATGCAATCCAATGGGGCAAAGGGTCCTGCTGTCGCGGGTCGTGTGTCGCTACAGCAGGACCCTTTTTGGAGCGAATTTAGCCGCGATTCAAGCTTGGTCAATGCAAGCTTGAACGCGACATCGCGCGGCAAATCTTGCGATGTCGCGCAATATGCAAATCGCGCGACAAACGCGCGATTTGCATATCGCGCAGTGGGAACGGGGCCTAAGTGTTTTGCCCAAACACTCGCTGTCATTTTCAGAATAGCTCCAACTCTCTCAGTTCTGCTTCCCTGAGCTTCGTGTCCAGTACAAGATTGCAAGATTCATTTCACGCATACGCTGTATATTGGAATTTTTCTGGAGGCACGTACTCCTTTTCTCATAAAAACACTGTTTATTGTAAACAAGAGTTAAAATAGCGCAGTACAACCATTCTTAAAACAAAAGTTAATTTCCTGTTGTGTTCCCCTTGTAGGTATGCCGTGCCTCCCACAGCCACAATAATTGCAAGTCAATTCAAATTCAAAATATTACCAACGACTTACAAGGCATCCACACCTCTGCCCCCCGCTTTATCTCAAACCTTGTCTCAAAGTATCACCCTAACCGTCCCCTCCGCTATCCAAAGACCTCCTGCTTTCCAGCTCCCTCGTCAACTCCTCCCATGCTCACCTGCAGGACTTCTCTAGAGTCTCTCCCATCCTCTGGAACTCTTTACCCCAACCTGTCAGACTATCGCCCACTCTGACTGCCTTTAGGCAATCCTTTAAGACTCATCTCTACAGGGAAGACTATACCACCTCAAACTAACTACTCAACCATTATGTTCTCAAACACATCATCCCCACACAGCTACCTCCTCATGTATCACTGGCCACTCCCTCTTAGATTGTAAGCCCTCAGGGGCAGGGCCCTCCTTACCATCTTGTCTTGAATTGTATTGTGATTGTAATGTCTTCCTTATATAGTAAAGCGCTGTGCAAACTGTTGGCGCTATATAAAGCCTGTATAATAATTAATAATAATTAACACAGTTTACAATTTTTCCAGCTATAACGAATATTACAACCATCAACATAACTGGGACAGTTGGTAATGTCCAGTGGCATGCAGTATTCCCAAAGCATTTCACTGAGTGCTTCAACAGACCAGCG
>NW_017306472.1:482751-594912 GCF_000935625.1 Nanorana parkeri
AGGAGAACCTTTCTTCTTATTGCCAGAGCTAGGTGGGACCATTGGGAGATGTATAGAAATGATCCTGACAACGCAACCCACTGATCCATCACGTTCTCGGCCAGCATAGGACATTAATAGAGGGTCTGGGAGGGTGTCCTAGGGTCAGAAGCAGGGGACCCTGTTTGTGGATATACACACACAGCTTACTAGCACGCACAAAGGTGGCTCTATAGGACAATGCCAGGGAAAGGAGCCACCCTAAAACAGGATATCAGGACCAGTGCTCAGGGGACCAGCTGATTCTGCAGGAAAATAAAACTTTTAAAGATCAAGGAGCAGCGTGCATTGTAAGCGATTTCATCAACATTTGAAAAAGCTTAAAAACATTTTGACTTTAATATCACTTCACGCGTATCTCTGATTATGTATTACCACAGTGTCAAGGAATTCTATATTTTTTATTTTTTGCAACACTTGAAAATCAGAGCAGCTGTAGACCGAAAACTATTTTGATAACATTAACTTACAACATTTGTAAAGCAGTGGGATTTCCAAATTGGTTCTTAGAGTAGAGCCAACACCTATGAAGCCATTTTGACTGACATCTATTTACCAAAGGCTTTTAATGGAGGTTGAAGATAGAGAATCTACAGTATATCCCAGGCTAGAAATATAGCGTTAGGAGGACAGCTACGAAACTACACATGTAGAAGAATAAATATTTCACATTCCATTCAAGTTTCCACTACTTCTTCATACCTACAATGTTTTATTTCTTTGCCTGGAGTTCATCTTAAATATAGGCCTGCCTTAGCGACATTCAGCTCAGGCCCCTGATTGGCACTTAATGGCCACATAAGGTTTCCTCCAACTGCTCCTCCTAAGCGATTTTTACAATGGAAAACTTGAGAATGTTACAGCTGACATTTCCTATGAGATGTATTTGTGACAGTAAATACACAATTCGGCTTTCAGCGGGGTATAAATGATAGATTTTTAGGATTGTGTTTCAGTATATTTTCAAGATGCATCAAAACCCAACTATTTTTTTTTTTAATATAAATGGAGTGTATAGTGTGAAGAACGGATAAAATTACTGTAAGGATTTAACGACTGTCTGTATCTCCAATGGGGTGATTTCCATTCAGTTCCCATCTTGCGACGAGGGCAGCAAATGTGGGGAAAGGTCTCCAATAGGTAAAAAAATATAAACATTGAGTGATGAGGGTTTAGTACCCATGTCTGGTTAATGGATGTTGTTGGTGTTCCCATTGGCAAAACCCTTTCTTCCTGTTCTAACCCTTCTCTCCCTTCTACTCATATCATAAGACTAGAACAATACAAATTGCAAAAAGTTTCTGTCATGAACGGGGTGCAAAGGGTGCCGAGGATGAGGATGGATAAGGCATCCTCAGAACTCTATCTTGCTCTCTTTTCTTTCTTTCTCTCTCTCTCTCTCCCTCCCCTTCCTTCTCTCCCCCCCTCCATCTCTCTCTCCTTCTCTCTCTCCCCCCCTCTCTCTCCCCCCTCTCTCTCTCCCCCTTCTCTCTCTCTTTCTTTCTTCCTTCCTCCTTCTCCCCCTCTCCTTCTCTCCTCCATTCCTTTCTCTCTCTCTCTCCCCTTTCTCCTTCTCTCTCCCTTCCCTACCTCTCCCCCCCTCTCTCTCTCTCCTTCTCTCTCTCTCTCTCTCTCCTTCTCTCTCTCTCTCACTCTGTATAGTTCTACGCTATGTAAATAGAAAGCATAGCAGAAAAGTATTCCTTTTCAGATACTCTGTCTCTGATTGACACTTTAGACAGTGCGAGATCAAGGGAGGTAGAGAAATGAAGGTGAGCTACTCCTCTGATTCATTCACTTGTGTGTTTACATTTCAGTTTGAGCTATTGAGGTCTGTAAACAAGATGCTGTTTTAGTAGGTAGTAAGGAGAAACAGGATGTGTGAAAATGAGCTTTAAACTTAAAACTGCACTCTACACAGCTATAAAAGACAAAAATTGCCGCAGCTCTGTATTCCTTTATGCATTGTTAATTGTGTAATCATTATTATTTTCATTTTTTTTGTTCAATACAAAAAATGTAAGTACATAAAATTGACTTAGTAACTGCAGCAGAGAAAATCAGGTCTAACGGGGCTGTGCTATGTATCAAAGCTCTGAAAATTTAACGACTGGATGGACCGAGGACAGAAGCACAAATCCTTTGGCGGGTAAAGCAGGTCTCTCTTTTATGTATTTCATCTGTGTATTTAGCGGTTTGCCTGGAGCTTGGCTTTAATGTCAGAAAGGGAGTATGCATAAAATATAGGTGATATTTGTTCCAACCTTTAGCTATATTAGCATATTACAGACACAAATTACTGTATAAACCAACTCACTTATAATCTTTCTATCCAAAACTAATTAAAAGAATACATTTTTGGCCGCAGTTGGTCCTAAAAGGTGAGCTTTAAGGGGATTCTCCCATTGCAATTAAGTTTGCACATATGTTCTTTGATTATTATCATGGCCCGTCAATGGCCAGCTGCCAGGACACGTCTTCATGATCTGAACAGTACAGATCCCTAAAGAACATTTATTTTGTGGGTACAGAAGCATGTGTGCCCTACTTACTCATTTGACATGCTTATAAAATAGGCAATATCAGTAGTAAAATACAAGGCGTGGATTTTAACTTTATTTTTTAACACAGGCATAATATTGGCTGGTCAGTCGCGGACCTTTCTATTAAGTTATCAGTTTACTCAATAGCACAGGAAATACTAAAAACGAAGGGAAAGCGCAAATTCCTCAGCCATAAGATGTATTGGGAGAACATTGACAGAAAGGTCAATCTCTTTGGAAAAATTAAGATGCCTGGGATATAAATCAATATAAACAAATCGATTAAGCCGGGCTGTGTTTGTTTCTTTCTTCCATGTTGTGTCTGAAAGACCTTTGGAGAGCTTTTGCCTTTTTTTTTTGGCTTTTTGTTAATAAAGACGATACAGTTACTAAAATCAATTGAAGGTCATGTCAACCACACGGTGCATCTGTCTCATTTAGTGCCTTGATAATTCCCTGATATTCTTTTTCAACATCATAATACCAACTGTTACATATCACTTGAGTTTTCTTCCATGCTAGGAGCCAACTAAAGGGATTACTGTCTGAAGGTGATGTTTTGAGTTTACTAAAGAGCGAAAGAGTTTAAGCAGTTGTACAATACCAATAGCCAAGAACAATATCCAACCAGGATGAGGTAAACATAACTTTTCATGTCTTCTAAGGAGCACCTTATTGTGATGAAAGATAGAGTCTCAGAATGGGCATACCTGTCAGCAGACAAATATTGACCCTAAGGGCCCATTCACATCGGATCTGTTGGATTACGATCCGTTTTTCAATGGATGCTAATGGAAGGGCACTAAAAAACGAATGGGTTTGAATGGGGCTAGTTCACACTGCTCCGTTCAATTGCATTACATTATGCTGAAAAAAGGAGAACACAGCTTTTTTTTAAGCTCAACATAACACAATGGATCCGGTGTGAACTAGCCCCATTCACAGCTATACATTTTTTGGTGCACTTCTGCTAGCATCTGTTGAAAAACAGATCACAATGGATCGGAATGAAATCAGAAGGTACAGCTGCAAGTCAACAGAGCCTCCTTTGGTGTGAATGCACCCTAAAGGACCCTCCTCACTCTCACTAATGCAACCCTCAAGGGTTGAAGGACTTTTCTGAGGCTTTCAGGTTGCAGCCCTCAGATACGCCTGCAGTGGCAAAAGATGACAGCAACAGAATGAGGAATACAATCGAGAGATAAGACTGTGCCCAGTCAAGCAAAAGGTCAAGGCTTGAGGCAAATAGGGATGGTCCAAAAAAAAAAAAGGCAGAGGTCAAAAAAGGCAAAAAGGAAATATAGACAGAGGCAGGGAAAGTTGTCAACTGAAACCAGAAACTGGAATAAGAAATCTGCGGTGACGGCACAGGATCTGGAGTTTTGGAACAAAGCCTCAGGGCCCGTAAAAAAATGGACTGCAATGCCCCACAACAAAGAAACAAAAATGTGCACTGTCTTCCATTTTTTACAGTGCAATGCACAGGATACTGTGCATCCTTGTGTGCTGCTGTCCATTGTAGGGCATGTGTACTTTGTGCATTAGGGTGCCATTCATAATGAGTGGCACTGCAGTGCACTAACCCATGTAATGAGTTCTACCATGTAGGTAGATCTCACTCAGATGGACAGCCAAGCTGGCTGTAAGGTGGAGTGGAGTAACTGTAAATAACTCACTTTCTCATTCAGAGATTATTATTTTATAGCCAGATTATTATGTTTGTACTTTTCTTGTTTGTGAATAACTTGTAGAGGACACGTTATCCTCTGTACTTGTCCACTGCAAGCTCTGCTGATCATGCATGATGTCATAATTCTGTGGCAGCGGGCCCCTGCAAGCAGTCTGTCTGTCGGCTTTAGACTGGAAGTGATTTGGGTGGCTGTGAAGCTGCCTGATCAGTTCCATGGGCCGGTGCACATGTCCCTCCTGCCCAACACCCCCTCCTTGCTTTCTGAACTCTGCTGCCCCTCCTGTGGGCCCAGGACTGACATTGCAGGATTCAGTAGGTAGAGGGGAGAAAGACCAGCAAACATCAATTTGCAGATCTCCTCCCTCATGAATGAACCCTGCAAACTTTGATGATTCCGTCACTTCCTTCCAACTTCTGAGCTGCCATTCCCCAACAGGAGAGGCTGGGGAACAAGTGGATCAAGCATGATCTCTACTTGATAAGCTTCAATGGGCTACAAATGTGACATTAAGGGTCTAATAGAGCTCTAATGCCTCTTTAACTGCTTGAAGACCATGTATTTAGACCCCTTTCTTGGCCAGGCCATTTTTCAGTATTCAGCGCTGTGGTACTTTGACTGACGTTTATTCCGTCATGCAACGTTCTGTACTGAAATTAATTTTATACCATTTTTTGGGGACAGATAGAGCTTTCTTTTGGTGGTATTTAATCACCACTATAGGTTTTATTTTTTACTATAATTAGGAAAAATTACTGAAAATTTGGTTTAAAAAAAGAGTTTTTTTTACATTATGTTAGGAAACATTTATTATTACCCAGTTTTTTGGTAAAATATAAAAGTCGGGGTCACATCGGGTAAATAGACACCAAACATGTCAAGGTTTAAAATTGTGCGCACCCGCGAAATCGCAGAAAACTACCATACCCAAAATTGGCCATAGGTGACGCTTTAAAAGCTTTTACCGCTCATCAGTTTAGTGTTCTCAGTGATTGATGGCCCTAGAATTATTGCTCATATGTAACATGTGCGGTGTAATGGGCGCAATTGTCTTTTTTGCACGTATGCGCCCCCGACGCATGTTTGGGTGGGGGCTTTACATTTTTTTATTCTTTTTTATGTGTAACTTTACATTTTTTTGGGGGGAGGCTTTAATTTTTTTTCCTTTTTTTTTCTCACTAAACTTTATTGCTATCACATATGGGGACTAATAAAACCCCCCTATGTGATAGAAAAATATGTGACAGGTCCTCTTTATGGAGACATCTGGGGTCTCCAAGACCCCTAATGTCACCTAGGACCCCCCAAAAGAAGCTGATGAAGCACAGATCTGCTCCATTAGCTTCTTTCCAGCTTCTGAAGTTAGAGAGTGACACAAGAATGCGGAAGTGATGTATTATACAACACTTCCGCATTCTTGCAGAGGAGACGGGGCCGGAGGGAGCTCGCGTAATGATCTCCCTCTGATCCCCTGTGACACAGGCGCCATGCTGATCCCGGGCGTGCACCGGGCACAGCGGAGCCCGGGATCAGCGGGACAACGGTGGGGGGAAGGGGGGGACCGCGGAGGGGGGGGCACCAATCGGTACGCCATACACGCGATCCGCTTGTATGGTAACAGGCATCGCTGCCTGTTTTTAAATTATGGGGCATGTCTGAGCGGACGTCTAAAGACGCCCGCTCAGATCTAGAGGGCTGCCGGCCGTTTTTTTACTACGGCCGGCCCGGAGGTAGTTAAACAGCACCTGTCACCACTAAAATGCTATCACATAGTGGGCTTGCAAGCCCCATGTGATAGCATCAAAGTAAAGTACAAAAAAAAAGGTTTTCAAAACATAAACTTAAATAAATTAAATATAAAAAACACCCCCAATTTTTTTCTTGAAGTCCCCATCCCTGCATACATACACATACTATAGCAAACATATGTTGGTTGCACCTACATATAAAAATGTCAGTCGTGCCACACATGTTAGGTATTGATACGTATGTCCATTCCCCGATCTGCTCTGTGATCTCTGAAGCTGGAAGCACTGTGCTCTCAGCTCTTCCTGCTTTGGGACCCATTCACACTAGCCCACAGGATTTTAGCGGATGGGCTAGTGCATGGTGGCAGCTCTGACAGTTTTTATATTAACTTCCCCTCAGGAAACAAATAGGCTAGGAACACCCATAAGGCAGGCTGACAACTCTGTTGCGACATTTAAGGCAATGGTTTAGTGCTGTAATCCTGAAACTTGAAGTGCTGTTACTGGATGGATCTCCAGGTAAGAAACTGTACACAGTGGGACATAAAGCCAGACATACTGAAAAACAGATTTTGGCATTACTTTCCCTTTAAGATACATAATCTGTTAAGGAATTATATATATATTTTTACTTAGAAGACCATGGCAGTTTTCAGGACGTTGGTTGCTGTAATTAAATCTAGGGATTTTTCATGAAGGATTTGCAGTTAACAGAGGTTGTCTATAAAATCTGTAAATTTGTATGCACATAGACAGTAGGTGAGGGGTAATTCACAAAGTATACTTGGCAGGAACAATGTTAAACATCAAAGCCAATTAAAGATATGGTCATAAATGATGTTCCACAGTCGATCTATTCTTCTTTTGCATTGTCATTTCAACCATTAATGATGTAAATTGCAGACTGCAGGGAGCCTTTATCTGAAAAGAGTGATGTGCGAATGTGTTTAAATGCCAGACAGTTCAAACAAACTGCATTTTTGAATGTTCTGAACATATACATTACTTGCATATGTGTCCAATCTTCGGTGAATAATACAGTTCAATAGCGTTGAGATTTGAATACAGGTTGAACGCCAATTCGACACGTTTCCAAAATTCTAATGTGATTGAAACTTTATCATTTTGATCGAATTTGTGGTTGTCGAATCTTACCCATAGTGCCCTGTGCACCCTTTAACCCTGGTTTTCAGCCACTCAGCAGCCAATAAGGTGCGTAGCTTGATACTCAAGACATTCATTTTAAGAGCCACCATAGTGGTGGAGCAGGTGAAAGTGAGCGGACAGGGAGGGCTGATTCAATAGGGAGAGATTAGTGTAGGTGATTTAGTGGACTCTGCTTGACTTCTGTGTATTGCAGTGTTGGGGTACACTTTTCTATGTGATCCCCTATTTTCACAGAGCTTTATGGAACCCTTTAAAGGACTAATATTTGTCAGTAAGAAAGTCTATTGCAAGCTTTTGTGCAGTTACCTCTTAGCTGCCTTTTTTTTCTTGATTTGAGAACAGCTGCCCTAAAATCATGCACAATAAAGCTCCATCTTTCATTCGGGGGTAAGGGCTTTTTTTTTTTTTACCGCCTAGTAGCTAATACAATTTAAGGACTTGCCAGCAAAATGGCAAGTGAGCCTGAAGGCAGAGTGAGCGGTGCTGGCCATGCGGATATGGGGATAGAAGCTCTAAATTTTTAGAAAGACATGTCTCTGAGACTTCTAGATCTGTATTTTGGCCCATTGGCACTGTTACCAAACTGTAGTGCCACTGATGAATTTTCACCCACCCATACCTATTTTTTTTTAGGAAGACAGCTGCCTGTTGCTTGCATGTCTGCCATTAGGCTTGTTGCCTCTGTCACCAAACTTTGGTGTCACTGGGCAATTTTTACCCACCCATACCTTAGGGCTGTAGGTCTAATATTTTAGAATGACACCTCCTTGTGTCTCTAAATTTGGGCCGGTTGATCGTCATGACATTCAGTAGACCATTTGTTTTGCCAAGTCCAGTAGCTAAAAACAGGCAGGACAGATGCTAGGGTCATGCAAGTCTTCAGGCAGATGGTCAGAGCAAACAACAATCAGCAGACTGATGGCCAGATAGGGCACAAACAACATGTCCCAAACAGTCAGACAGGGCAATGATGGGCAATCAGGCACATTACCAAGTTGGAAGGACACAAGCGTGGTTAGGCAGACCAATGGTTGAGGCCGAAAAAAAACGTGATAAAAGATATGAGTCAAACATCCAGTAAGCAAGACACATGTAGTATAGCCTGACAGATACAGACAACGAAAACCTGCTGATCTGACAAAGGCTGAAATCAAAGCATTACATGTAACTCTTTTTGATTAGGGTAAAGGTGTGCTCTGCAGATACTTCAGCTGCAGTGCCAAGTAATGAGCCGCAGATGGAGAAGACTCAAACTGTGATGCCAATATTAACTTTTTACTCACCAATATTCGGGGGCTGTGGCTCTTATTTTTCATGAAAGTAACGGCTCTGCATTTAGGCCTTATAGTTCTTAATGCAAATATGCCTGTCTTGGTCAAGACTCTGGAACAAAATTATTTTTTTCTGGCAATAAATTAAAGTATTTTAGGAAACTACTTCTGAACATGAAAGCAGGCCTAGTATTGCTTGATCATCTTATACCTAAAATTAATCTACAATCATGGCCAAAAATATTGGCACCCCTGCATTTCTGTCAGATAATGCACCACTTCACGCTGAAAATTGTTGCAATTACAAATATTTTGGCATTCTCATGTTTATTTCTTTTGTTTGTATTGGGATGACCCAAAAAAGTGGGGGGAAAAAAGCCAAGACTGACACATTCCACGAAAAATTCAAAAAATGGACTGGACAAAGTTAGTAGCACCTTCTCCAAATTGCAAGAAATAATTGCATTCCAAGTTTTTGTGGAAAAGCATGGACAATCTCAAGGTTACAAGTCCATCTCCACAGATCTTAATGTTCCTGTGTCCTCTGTGCGCAACATTGTCAAGAAGTTTACAGCCCATGGCACTGTAGCTAATCTCCCTGGACGTGGACCCAAGAGAACAATAGATCAAAGATTGCAACGAAGGATTGTTGGAATGGTGGATAAATATCCTCCATCAACTTCCAGACATATTCAAGCTGACCATCAGGCACATGTTACAACGGTGTCAGCTCACACGATACATCGCCATCTGAATGAAAAGGGACGCTATGGTAGGAGACCCAGCAGGACCCCACCGCTGACACAGAAACTTAAAAAAAGCCAGATTGGAGTTTACCAAAACTTACCTGAGGAAGCCAAAATCCTTTTGGTAGAATATGCTGTGGACAGACGAAACATAATGACAGCTTTTTGGTAAAGCCCATCATTCTACTGGTTTCAGAAAAAGAAATGAGGCCTTTTAAGAAAAACAAAATACAGTCCCTACAGTCAAACATGGTTGTAGGTTCACTGACGTTTTGGGGTTGCTTTGCTGCTTCAGGCACTGGATGTCTTGACTGTGTGCATGGCATTATGAATCTGAAGACTACCAAATAATTCTGGGGTGCAATGTAGGGCCCAGTGTCAGAAAGTTGGGTCTCCGTCAGAAGTCATGGGTCCTACAGCAGGACTATGAGCCAAAGCACACGTCAAAAAGCACCCAGAAATGGTTTCAAAGTGCTGGAGAGTACTGGACTGGCCAGCAATGAGTCCAGATCTGAACCCCATAGAGCACATGTGGAGAGATCTCAAAACAGCAGTTGGGAAAAGGAACCCTTCCAATCTGAGAGACCTGGAGCAGTTGGCAAAAGAGGAGTGGTCCAAAAGTCCTATAGAGAGGTGTAAGAAACTCATTGATGGTTTCAGAAAGCTATTAATTTCAGTTATTTTTTCCAAGGGCTGTGCTACCAAATATTAATTGAGGGTGCCAATAATTTTGTCGTCCATTTTTGGAGTTTTGCATGGAATGTGTCAGATTTGGCTTTTTTTTCCTCAACTTTTTTGTGTCATACCAATACAAACAAAAGAAATAAACATGGGAATGCTGAAACATTTGTAATTGCAATGATTTTCTGCACAAAGTGGTGCATTATCTGTCAGGAATGCAGGGGTGCCAATATTTTTGGCCATGACTGTATAAATTAATGTATTTTTTTATTTTTGGGGGGTTGAGTAGTTAAAACCCATTTTTTTCATAAAGATGTCAATTCACTTTCTGTTCTATAGACACAACCGAAAATAGAAATGTCACATGAACAAGTCTACCCATTGGAAGATATCCCCACACCTCCTTCCTGTTTCTTTGACAAATCTGTCCCATGACAATGTTTTTTTTGGTTATAGGTGCACTTAGTTTATAAAATATAGCACCTTCCTGACCCACAGAGGCCTGAGGTGGGCCCTCAATGGGTAGGGAGGGCCAACATTTCACTCTCATGGGCAGATCTTTAGCCAGTGAAGGGACATGTGATTAACAAATTGGGTGCCAGTTACTTTAAGTGCCTTTTTGGAATGCTTTATTAACGGAGAGCAAACTGAGAGAGAAGGTATAGGGCTTCAGACATCCATGGCAAAAATAGACACAGACTCCACCTCACCACAGTGCAGAAATACTTCAGTAGAACAGAA
This sequence comes from Nanorana parkeri, assembly GCF_000935625.1. Classification (NCBI taxonomy): domain Eukaryota; kingdom Metazoa; phylum Chordata; class Amphibia; order Anura; family Dicroglossidae; genus Nanorana; species Nanorana parkeri. Next base: position 493,376 of record NW_017306472.1, read on the forward strand.
GAAGCCACTGTAGTAGAACAGCAGCTGAACAGGGATGTGTATGAGATTTTCCCTGGGAGAGACACCAGACTTGTTCTTGAGGTCCTTATCAGCGGCTAGTACCTCCAACAGTCATAGGGCTCCTCTGATTCTCCTCCCAGATAGTTCCAGACCCCACCCGGGTCCACATGTGGCCTCCTCCTGGTTTGTGGCCTAGTCAGCTTCTCCAACCTTGTGCATCCCACCCCCAGGCTAAGCCCGGGGGCAGACTGAAGACTGAGCACATGGCAATCCCTGAGTATTTATGCACTCAGCATGCACCACTGGCCATGAAACTCCTACAGGTTTATTCACAAAAGGGTGAAGGGTATGGCGAAGGCAGGAGAAGTGAACAATCTAGGACAACATAGCTGATTTGAAAAAATCCTCCTTTTCAGCTCACTTTCCAGTTCAGCTATTTTGTCCTAGATTGTCCACTTTTCATACCTTCTCCAAACCCTTCACCCTTCTGTGAATAACCCTGCTAGTGATTGGCTGGTGAAGCACAGACACTCCTAATGTTCCCCTATTGGCTGCCCCACTCTGTAGCAAAGTCACACCCCACTCAGGTAGGTGCAATCAATAACAGAACATCTGCAATTAACCAGATATTGTCAAACTACAAATCAGCCAGATTGATTATAGTGTCAGCAACAGTAGATTTTAATAGCCACTCCTCTGAAGAAGGTAGGGGCTACAATAAAAAGGGCTAATAGTTTGTCAAACTCAGGTTAGGGAACTTGCACAAGCTCCTCCGGGGCGGAGACTTAAAACCATATCTCAGAAATGAATGTACATACAACTCTACAGTTATAATGCACATGAGGCAATATAAATATATTTGAAATAAAATAATAATACAAAATATATTTGCCATACTGTCCTCACTGACACCACAGATTATTATCTTCATTAGAATTCATAATACAGTTATTTTAAGTTTTTTTTTTACATAAAAGGCCACAGCCTAGCTTTTAAAACTAGGGATGCACCCAGGGGCGTCCCGAGGCTGGGTGACACCCGGAGAGGTTACCGGGTATTTGGTGTCACTCCTCCAATGGTGTCACCCTGATGCGGGCCGCACCCCCTTGTGACACCACTGGATGCCCCTATACTTTTCATATAACAGTGCCGATACTTTTTTCATGAGAACTACCAGGGTTGAAGCGGTTGCAGCTCCACCACTGTCCTGAAATCATTAGTCTGTATTGTTTTAGAAAAACTGTCACATGACAATAAACAAAAATATATCCGTACTTGTATCTGTGAGTACTTGGACAAGTATCAGTATTTGTATCTGTGAGTACTTGGGCAAGTATCAGTACTTGTACTTGCAAAAATGTTATTGGTGCCTCTCTAATATATATTTATAAAAACAAAATGATACATTCAAACAGAGATGTACAAATAACAGGAGCTCCGTGTGCTCCCTAAAAATGACAGCCGCCTCCTAACTTTTGAATTTTTCTCTAGTCTAGTCTTGGAGCTCAAAAAGTAATTGTGCATGTACTTGTACTTGTACCGAGTACTGTACTTGGTATCAGTGCATCCCTATTTAAAACCATTGCAGAAATGATGGGAAGGCATCTGTAAGAGGTAAGCGAAGGCTCCGTTACCTTTGGCTGATGAGGAAGGTCACAGAACAGTCCACACGTCATTCCTCGAGGTGGCCACACTATGCTAATCATTTCACTATTAACATTGCAATGTCCTGATGAATGAAAGTCAATCCGAAGATAATCTGGCCCTACGAGACTAATGATCTGTGTGTCTTATGGTGAATGCCAGGCAATAAATGGGACCTCTTATATTTTATGACTAGATACTCAGAGCCATTATCATAATTGCAGTAATAGGATGGTTATCAATACCCACATCTTCTCCAAAAAGTCACCTTAAGAGGGAGCGGTGAGCTTGCACGAAAAGGTGAAATAGAGTTTTCAAATATTATTTAGACCCAAACAGGTATGGAAAAACAACATTTAGTCCAGATATGTACTCATTAGAGAAAAAATATATGTAAAGAAAAAAATGATTACAGCCAGCAAAGTACCTACATCTATGTTTATACTGACTTTGTGCAATCCCGTCTGGGGGGTTATTAAGGTTCCTACAGCATTGCATTGCACATATATTTATATATATTTTTATATATTTATTGAAGATTGTATCTTCTTGCTATTGATTCACTGAGCCTAACGGATCTTTGCAATCATCTACAACAGGGGTGCCCACTATTTTTCGTCTGGAGATCTACTTTTCAAATGACGAGCAAGGTCATTATAAAAGCATTTATATATTTATTTATTTACTTATTGAACTGAATTGGTAACATATGTATTAATATACTATTATTCATTTCTTGTTGTACAAAAAAGGTTTTTCCCATAGGAAATATTATTAATTGTATTCTATTCTGTGTGCTTGTTATCCCAATTGATAATGTAGCCCCTATATAATATACATATATGTGCTATCACAGCGATTCTTGGTCCTAACTGTAAGGAGTTAACTTGTCCCTGTGTGTGATCTGAAGCAGAGATTTGTGGGGATTGCAGTGCAGAGCTGACACTGGGGATTGCTAATAGAGCTCTTGTGAACTACCACTCCCAGGATGCTGTGCGAGAGGAAGGAGGAGGGCTATGTACTGCAGTGACTGACTGAGGGATCTGGAGAAGACAGGCCTGCGTGTGGAACTGTGTGAATTAAGACTGCATGCAACAGAGCGTTGTGATTCCTACTGACAGATTGGGACACACAGAATCTGTACAGCAGCACTCTGAAGGACTGATGTTCATCTGCTGAACCAGAGAGACTGTGTTCGAGTGCCCGAACTGAGTCCTAGTTGCACGGCTGAACCAGCCGCCGGAGTGATCCAGCCAGCCCAGCAGAGAGAGAGAGAGAGAGAGCCAGACGGAGCCAACCGAGATGACTGCAAACATCCTGGATGAGTGAAAACCTCCTACCAGTGACCCAGATGACTTCCCCTACTGAGCCTGAGCTGAAGAGAGAGGACGTCCAGCTTCTGCTATCAGTCTTCATCTTTTTTTTTCAACTGACCTGAGGATTGGTGAGAGGCCTTTGGCCACATTGAGAACCTGTTTACTGTTCATACCTGCACTACAGTAAGGGCCCCAACGCCGGATAGCTTAGGACACCACTACTGGCCAGTAGTATAGGAAGGGTTGGGCATTGCCAAAGGGAAACCTTAAAGGGACATACACCCCATTCAAGGGAGGACATTTAAAGACAATTGGCCTCGCATACATCAGTGCTGACAGCAGATAGCTGCAGCTACTGTGTTGCAGAGTGCCTTAGCCTGCTGCTTAATATCCTTTTGTGTCGTTGTTGGGTATACTATTGCCATAGTTGCTTTCATATGTTGTGTTATGATTAAATCTGCTGTAAAACTGTTCAAAGGTGTGTTGGTGTGCTGTGGATCCACATTTGGGCGGTACATTGGTGTAGGGGGATAGAAACACCCGGTTATTCAGCGGCTCCTTCGGGGGTGAGCGCTACAATAGCATGTTTATTAATATACTATTATTAATTTCTTGTTGTACAAAAAAGAGATAGTTTTTACCATATTAAATATTATTCATTTTATTTTATTGTGTGTTTATGTAATTTTTTTCTATCATGTATGTATTTTTTTTTCCAGTGTGTTTCGTAATTCTATGAATCACATTGTTTTCCATTTATACACTTTATATCAACACCTTATATCTGAGGAAGTGATTATAAGGTCACAAAATAAATTTTTAGGTGTTAAAACAAATTCACCATATGAATAAACAATTGGCAATCGATTCAATTTGAATTGAATTGCACTTTTATAAATGAACCCCCAAGTTTTCATATTTCAAAATGTTTTTATGTAATATAATATTTTTAATATATTTTAATGTATGTGTTTTCTAGTCTTTGAGGTAGGGCCCTTGTTGCCCCTGGAACACGTTGGCCATCGCGATGAACACAAATAAAGCCTATTCTGGATGTAATCCATTGGAGTGTCACCTTTATCTTCCAATTTCTTTCCACGGAACTCACTCACAATAATATGGTAATTGGCCTTTGAGATACATGGGGGTGTAAGCTGTTCTGAAACCACCAAGGTAAAGTTATGTTAGGCTGGAGTTATATATGACTGATAAGTGGTGTCATAGTCTCCCCATCAAGAGATGGATGTTCTAGTTTTGAACAAATGGTTTCCTTTACACCTCTCTTAACCCATCTGTCCATATACAGTATGTGCCTTATTATCCTCAGTGGTGTGTACCTCATCCTTTAGCTATAGGATCATGGGTGGAACTCAAAGTGTATATAAAACCAACACGTACTTGTTTTTAGCTTTGTATAGAATAGGCAAGTTAAAAATACCCTGTTAGTGGCTTTCGTTTTCGATCTCACATTAGGGAGATTTCCTTTCACTTCCTGTTCCTTTAAACACATCAGGAAGTGAGAGGAAATTTCTTCAAAGTAATGTAAATCCTCTATATGACAGTTGTCATGAATTTACATTTTTCCCCCACTGTTGGTCCCAGTGACAATGCTCACTAGGGCAAATACAGGGTAAATCTCCCTAACAAGGATACAGACAGTATTAGAACACCCAAAATATTAACACACAACAGGAACACCAAACGATATGGTGAAGGGGTCCAAATTTCTTTAATTGTTCATAATATGATAATTTAAAACAACAAACGCATTTTAGAGACCAAAATACCCAGAAACGTGTTGGCTATTTTATGTGATCATTATTGTGAACAATTAAAGCGATTTGGACTTCTTCATCATTTGATTTGGCACTCATGTTGTTTGGTTATGCCAGCATTTCTCAACCTTTTTTAGTCACGGCACCCTTTAAAAGTATGCAAAATCTTGAGGCACCCCATTCTAGAATGTCATAGTTTATTAGGGGGATCCCAAACAAAAACACATAAAAAAGTGGGTTTTCCCCTTGACATCAGAGACACCTGTTGCATCAGTAACCCTTCTTCATAACAGCTCCTCTCACACCAGGAAACCCTCTTTTATATCAGTGTTACCTCTTTACAACAGGAGCCAACTTCATTCGCCCCTCCCAGTCCCACTACCACATAATTTTGAGGCACCCCAGAGGAAGCAAGAAGGTACACAAGGATACCCTGGAACCCATGGCACCCTAGTTAAGAAAGGCTTTGAGTGACATTCTTAGTACCCACTGGAGGGGAGTTACAAGTCAACTAGCACAAAGACAATGTTCTTCTTTTGAACAAATAGGCGTTGAAGTCTCAGAGACTCTTGTGTATGTCCGTTTAGAATATTAGAAAACCTGCAAGGTTGAAACCCCCCACCAAAAGTTTAAAACAAAGTTTGGCTTTAGATACATTTTAACTTAGAGCAAGCCCTCCATGTGGCCAATGGGTTTATTGATTAATAACAAAGTCACACAACCAAAACAGCATGGTATTGTCTAACAGGGTTATTCACAAAAGGGTGAAGAGTTTGGAGAAGGGAGGAGAAGTGAACAATCTAGGACAATATAGCTGAACCGGAAAGTGAGCTGATTTGGAGAAATTTGGAGTACATTTTTTACTTTTTCTGCCTTCTTCTGCCTTCTCCAGACCCTTTACCCTTTAGTGTAAGTTAAAATACATGTGAACCCAAAAGTGGAAGTAAAGTCTGCTATAGGGGGTGGTCGTTTAATGCCATAGTATGCACAGCATAGTGGCACATTATGGCACGCTTTCCTGACAAGTGTGCTCTCCTCTAGTGCTGACCGCTCCACTTTGTCAGTCACTGCTTCATCCACTGTTGCTGCCATATCCTTTGCTACTTCTAGCAGGTCCCCCATGGTTCTGTTTAATCATTGGACTGTGTATAGGAGTTACATCGTCCTTGGCACCTGGCTCTATTTCTGGCATAATGCAGATGCTGGGAAGGACTGGGGGTAATGCACTGTATGGCCAGGGCTGTCCCTAAGGTATTCAGTACCTCAGGCAATGTGTGGTCATTCCGGGAAGGGAGGTATGGGGGGGTGCTGGCAGGCAAAGGTCACTGGTGGGGGGAAGTGCACAGTTGTTCTGAGTTGTCTTTCGGGGTAGGTGGTTAGCAGCTCTGTCCGGCGACCCACCCAGCCCACTGATGTCACCGGTTGACACAAGCCAGAGCGTTACAGTTTGCTAAGAACTATTAGTAACCTAGGATACTGTGGCCACCCCCCACCACTCGGCAACTGCCTCAGACTGTCTATTATGGGGAAGGCCCTGTGCATGACACATTCATTGTTCAGTATACTCAACAGCACTGGCAGAAGTACCAGGGTCGCAGCATTGAAGTGAATCACACCCTAGCCACGCCCTCTGGCCACAATGCGATCGGCCACAAGGGAACACAAGGCACATCGATGCCTGCAGTCTGCTCCGGTCAAAGAAAAATAGTGCTTGCAAAAAAAAGGTATCAAAATCATGGCATGGTTTTTTTTTTTTTGGGGGGGGGGCCCTGAGGTTTCTAGTTACGCCTCTGCTCAACAGATAAAAAAAAACTTCTAGAGTTTCGAAGTAGCTGTTTTGTGGCAGAAGAGACTAGGCATGATGATTCTCCCAATAAAACGACTTTCCAGTGTTTTTGGGGTTTTAAAAAAATAATTTTTAGGTTTACTTCCACTTTAAAGGATGGGTTACATAACTGGTAACAACTGGTAACTGATAAAGAGTTGTAACTGTGTAACTGATAAAGAGTTCTGCAAAACCAGAGAGCTCAGGACTAACAGATATTTTTTTTTTTTCAAACAGATCTAACAAACACTTTCAATGGTGTATTTCCCAGACCAATAGGGACCATATAAGAGAAGTTCATTGTTAGGGGTTACATACACTTTACCTGATAAGTTTTATCCTAACTGGAGTTGTTTTTTTACACCGAAACACGCAATACATTCCAAACCGGCTTCTAAAATTATAACACCACTTTGCAATACATTTTTAATTTTGAGGCACACAAGGAACCTTCACGTAAACTGGGGTTAAGTACAGATTATAAAGAGATGTGAATACATCAATACCACAGCAAAAACATTCTGACACAAAGAAAGAGAGTTGAGCCAGAAAACACATTTGGACTAGAAGTCAATAGTAAAATGTTAATTTACCTTGCAAATAGGGCTTTTGGAACTATCCCCGCATTAATATTTCAGGCCCACAAACCACAATGATAGGGATTGGGGGCCACGGACGGCCTACAACGGTAAACTCTGATTTCTGACCGCAGGCTGAATTTTAAGAGAACAAAATAAATCATAAACCGATTTACAATGCTAAAAAGCTGACTCCGAGGCAAGGAATGGAATATGTCTGAGCCATGTTTCTTTCCATCTTTTTATGCAGATGTAAGAGGTATTTTTGTGCTGATCACTGTGCAGATGGAGGAAATATTCAATGTATTAGATACTCCTGAGTGACAGCAGAGCTTAAAATAAACCCAGTGTTTATGGCTCGGTTCTATGAGATTGTTGGGGAAAAGTCAGCAGTTCAGAACCTGCCGCACGTGCACATTTATTGCAAATCTCAAGACAGCTATGACTTGCTTATGATTAGACATCCCATAATATCACCCCTGTATCAATTACCAAGGATGTTGAAATATAGATGGATTTTAACCAGTTGCCTGCTTGAAGGACAGGTTGTCATTAGGTATAAGCAGAAAGATAAATACAAACAAATTGCAATCCCACATTTACAATATTAATTTGTACAGTTGTAACATTGCAAAATGTCTGTGAAGGTTCTCATTCATCCAGGTCATGGTATATCATGGTATATGCCATGGTATACAGGTGAAACTCGAATAATTAGAATATCGTGCAAAGTTCATTTATTTCACTAATGCAACTTAAAAGGTGAAACTAATATATGAGAGAGACTCATTACATGCAAAGCAAGATAGTTCAAGCCGTGATTTGTCATAATTGTGATGATTATGGCTTACAGCTCATGAAAACCCCAAGAACCCCAAATCCACAACCTCAAAGAAGTAGATTATTACATGGAATCAATAAAACAAGGATTGTACATAGAACAATATCGGACCTCTGAAAAGTACAAGCATGCATATGTACTCAGTACTTGGTTTGGGCCCCTTTTGCAGCACTTACTGCAATTACTTTTGCACGATATTCTAATTATTCGAGTTTCACCTGTATATCAAATAAATCAAAGCAACTGGACTTGCTGTACTTTTTGTAAGATGCTTCGCTGGCTATCAGACTAGCTTTCTCAATTCAGAATTGCTAGTGGGATGAACAGCAAAACGTCTTCAAGGAATATACAAGTCCAGCTGCTTTGATTTATTTTTTACAGATGTAACATTGTAAAGTTGTAAAGCAAAGTAGTTGTAATGTTCAGTAAACCATTCGTTTCTAAAGTGTACATATTCTATGATCACCCTTTAGATACGGTCCTTTTGAATTTTTCACAATTGTGCATATTTAGAATTTGTGTCACGTACCTGGTTGGAGACTGAATGTGTGAGGAGGCCTCCCTTGTACCTCGTGTCCCAAGGACTCTGGAGTTGGAGACAGAGTCCAAGTAGACAGCGAGCGGCACGGGTGCCAGTGGTGATCACACAGTGCAAGCTGGAGTCCAGGTGCTGGGTGAAGAGCAGAGCTGAATCCGTAATCAGGGTCAAACGAGCCAACGTCACACCAATCGCCCAGGCAAGGTTCGGAAGGAATGATGCAGAGGCAAAGTCCAGTAAATGATCCAAGGTCAAGGGTAGGCAGCAATCAAGAATGATCAAGATCAATCCGGGTCAGAAGTCAGGCAATACAAGAAAGAATAACACAGGAACACTGGGGAGCTGAAAGACAATATAACAATTTGGAGATAGGCAGGCTTGGTTTAAATAATGTGATCTATTAGGGCACCGCGTCACTTCCTGTGGACGCTCACACGCACATGCGCGCAAGTGCCCGTTTTCCAATGGTAAACTGGACTCCACACATGCGCAATAACAGGTGGTCTCCGACAACTGGTCTCTATTGTGTACTGTACACTACTTTGATGTGTTACATTACTTTTGCTTCGCCATTGGACATGAACTCTTTCAATAAAGCCCATTTTACAGCCACAGGTGTATCGGTGGGATTGGGTACAGCCAAGGCTGGTCATCACCGGGGGAAACATAAGGGCTCATCCAATCAGCATTTCCTCCATGAAAAGCGCTACATGTACTTACTTTTTTTAGATGCCTTCTGGTCGCTCACATAACGTTGTGGCGTTCTCTTCACCTCTTCTCCAAGCTGAGCAGTCCTCACTGATGCAGAGTGAGAGTGGTGCTGATTTGATGACATCAGTGCAACTCTCTGTACCAGCACAGTGCGAATGAAGGGTGCAGTTCCTCACAAGGCCAACGAGGCCAGGCCTTGGGTGCAGGGGCGGCGTTTCGAGGTATTACCTCTTTTTCAAGCTCGAGTGGAATGAAAAAGTGGTAATACCTCGAAACGCGTCGCTCTCCTCTCCCTAAACAACCTCCATCCCACCACTGATCTGATCACCCGCCGCCTGTCAGCTGCTCCCGCATAACGACTCCCGTACACTGTTACAGTCAGATCTGACAGAGACTGGGCACTGATACCCACAGCCTCGGCCACAGCAGCCCAGTCTGCACCCGACACCGCTGGGTCTCCCTGGGTCTCCCCCACACTGCCCAGATCCCGCATTCTTTCAGCAGCACCACAGACAGAGTCCCCTCTCTTCGATTCACAGGCTCCCTCCCTTCTGTGGACGAATTCCTCCAGGCAGTACACCAGCCAGATTCGGGCACACATCACAGGTGTACCGATCCTCCACACAGGCTGTCCATCTCCTGGTTCCTGGATCCACATGCAAGTGTCAATGCATTGATTATCTGCCATGTCTTGTCCAGCTAGCTAGTGCTCCATTGTTTTTGCGCACTTTGTGTTCTTTTGTCGATCTGCATTTACAGGTTCTCCTCCTGTTTCCCAGGGCTGCATGTTTTTTGGTTAGCCTTCCCCATCCAAGAGAGCTGTCTATGTTTTTTTGTTTTGTTCTAAATCCTGCTGGCTGTGCAGTTTTGAGCTGTGTTCACAAATGTCTGACAGAGATATGACCCGCATGCAGCCTCTCTTCCCTCCGCTTGCAGCAGGCTGACCACATCATCTCAAGCTAGGCAAGTTGAGTGAGTAGAGAACAAGGGTGGCTTTTTAATGATAAAAGGTTGAGCTTTTTTGAAAAATTTGACAGTTTTGCATATATTGTGACATGTCAGGTATGTATTTATGGAAACTTGTAAAGTTACTGAAAGTTCTACTATGAAGCTGAACTCCGAGATAATCAAATATTGTGTAAACACAGGAGCCATGTGTATTCTTCTTGAATCTTGGTGAGCTTTGTGTAATTCTTCCAGATCTGTGCAGTAATCCAGTGTGAGACTTCCCAGATAGCAAGGATATCTTGGCACAAACTTGTGTCGGGGTTAAATTGTAATTTTGTTAACTTGCTGCACATATTCCTGGCAAGTTGTAGACTTGCAGAACACTCGCAGCACAAGTTCTAGTTGACACTTTTTGAATTTGTAGTAAATTTGCTTGGCAAGTCTACAGCAAGAGTCCTGCAGGTCTTAGCAAGAGCTCTGCTAGCTCGCTGGTCTGGAGACTTGCAATGCAAACTTGCTGTAATTGTGCAACAAAATTGTGAAGCTTGGCAAGTCTGCAAGAGTTTAGCAAGTCATTTTCCAACTTGCAGCACAATTTCTTGCTATCTGGGTTGGAGCTTCCTGTAAAAAAGACTGGTCACTGCTGCTCCCTCTCCTTGTGCAGGGTGACTGGTCTTGTCTCCGCCCCCTTCTATAGTTTTCTGCAAGTAGACTGTGGTGGGTGGGGCCTGCTCTTTGCACAGGCTGCTTGCCTGTGCTACTTTTAAAGGGTAATTTCTGGGTTTGTAAAGGCATTTGATGGACACAAAGTGGATTTATATAATTTGTGGTTATTCAGAAATATATTTAAATAAAAGTAGGCTGGACCGTCCTTATAATGTCAGATGGCATCTTATTGGGTAACACAAAGTAATATATAGGTGTCTTGCTGCAATCTTTACAAGTATAGGATGTTACTTGAAATCCTGATGGGTGCTCGTAGTGATTATGAAAAAAAGATTTCAAAAAGATGAACAAGTTTTGAAAGCGCACTATTTAAGTGAAATCAAATAAAATGTCCATTTAATAACGGATTACTGTCATTCCAGTACAAGCTTTCGGGGCCTCACAGGGACCCCTTCATCAAGATCAGAATGACCAATTCACTTAAATGGTGTGCTAGTGAAATCCTTTCAAAAATTGGGTAACACCTGCCAGCCCCTTTCCTGCCAGAGCATCCCAGATTGCTAAAAGCCCTTAGTGCACCACCCACACTACCCCCATTTTTCTTGTTGTGCACCGCCAGCAGCCCAACAACCCTCCCCCCGTTCTCATCATGCACTGCAAACTACGAACACACAACCCCTGCCCACCCCACTGGCCTCCTAAGGGTCTAGGGACACCCCTGAAAGTGGGTTTTGTGCACAGAGATCAGCTTTAGCTCTGGCAGCAAGGATGCAAATGGTGCCATTGGGGGTTTTCATGTTTAAATGCAAATCAGCAATTGCAGCCTCCATATTTCTACCCTGATGGGCCCCTATGAAATATTTCAATATTTTAAAGCACATCACCTTTTTGTTTTGCAGAAGCGATCAGTTTAGAGTGACTCAGCCTGCATGTACCTCGTAGGCTATCACCCCTGAGCCGCTGTCACACACACGCAGCCACTGCCTATTTCCAATACGAGATATGGAAAATCTCTGCGTCGGTCTGAACATTGTTTATCACAAGCAGCCAGGCACAGACTAGAATATTGCTTTTAAAAGTGAAGTAGTTAAATGATTAAAGTATTAAATATTAACACGATTTGAAAGTTCAAGACGCAAAAAAAAAAAAAGTTATCCGCCACCGTCTGTGAATTAAACCCAAAGCGTACAGGATAAGCAAATAACTGAGCGAAATAGGATTATCGGTTAAGTAACTGAATTATTTGCAGCACAATCATTTTTTTTTTTCATCATCACTTATAGGTTATTAAATTATTTCCGATACTAATAAATAGACAGCATCCTGCCAATTACAAACATCTGAATTATTTATGAAGAGCAGAGGAAGAGAAATGCTTGTTTTTCACTGTGTATTATTAGCAATATTGAGTACAGCATGTTCCCAATAACTGGGGGGTTTTTTTTGGGGGGGGGGTTTACATATTGTGAACTTGAGGTCAACATTTTAATCTGTCATTTTGAGGTGAACAAGCTGCAGACAGACACAAATGCGAAAAAAGAAATAAAAAAAATTATCTTTAGGTAAGAAAATTGTAAATTGGAACATTTCAGCAGCTCTAAGCCCACGTTTACACCTACATGTTATGTAAATGCGTACCAAAGTGTGCATTTTCGTGTGTGTTTGGTGCACATTCACGGACATTCGGCTTAATGCTTTCATCGCCAGTAATTTCTAATAGTACCCCCAACATAGCCGGGAAGATGTGTGTTTTTGCTCCACGTTTGCACATTAAAGCGTTTTAAAACGCACATCTGGGCACCAGTGAAGGACCACTGAACTTAATGGGGCTGCATGGCAAATGGAGCCAAATATAGTCCATGTACCCACCACACTCAGATGCCGCTATTCCAATGTGATAAGATGGGTGCTGTGGTTGTCGGCGGATGGAACCGCCACCTCTGCACTGGCCTTACAGCACTAACAGCTGTGCCTCTCACAAATGTTTGCTCCACATGGGTCAGCCATTTTACATCCACAATGTAATAGCCATTTACTCGTTTTTACATTGAGTTTACTGATGCCTGTATTAATGATGTTTGCAGTCTGCTTCTGACTATATCAGATCATTGTTCATTTATGTTTAATTCAATAATGCAGGGATTATGACATCACTGTGACGTCACAGGGCACAGCAGGCATTGGGATTGGTCTGTGCTCACATGCTGGTGTGTGTGTGTTGCAGCAGAGTGTCCCAGAGGGAGCCTGCGAAAGTCCTGTTTGGAGTTTATAGGTCTCCCAGGTTCCTCTCCCATACATTTAGGGATTGCTGATAGGGGCTCCAGTGCAGGGTTTACTCCTCTCTCCACTGGCCATTTAATCGCACCTGGAACCTGTAGTCAGAGCTCTCGGCCTGGGGATCAGACAAGTCCAGGTGCGATTAAATGGAGCCTATATCTGCAATCCCTAAATGTATAGGAGAGGAACCTGGGAGACCTATAAACTCCGAACAGGACTTTACCCTCTACTACAGTATATATATATACCGGTGAAACTCGAATAATTAGAATATCAGGTGTCCACGCTTTTGTTGCAAATGGAGCCAAAGACACACTGCCAAGTTGACTTAAAGGTTCTCTACCTGTGGCTGCAAGTACTTTGCCATTTATTTCTAGAGTCTGCAACATCCTGGGTGTCCTTTGTCCTAACCCTCCCTCCCAAAATTGTTTAATAAAAGTTCAACTAGCCTGAGAACATTGGTGTGGAAGTCAGTTTTACTGGTCACCACTGAAGGCTCGGTAAGTGTTTTTGGGGCAGCTATGGAACTGTAAAACCTAGACAGGCTAGGAGGGCCCAATATGTCCAGTAGCTCCTTCCGGGGTGAGCACTACAGGAGGAATGGATGGCAGGACAGCTGAGTATAAACTCTTTGATTTGCAGGTCCTAAGTGACAGAGTCTCTATAGAAAGCAGTTCTGAATGTTTTCAGCAGCAATTTCAGGATGTGGTGTAGAAGACTTTGCAGATATCTCCAACACACTGAAGCCACAAGAAAAGCAGTAATATTTTATGTATTTTTCTAAGTGATATCATACCACACGGAGGGGGCCATCCGAGGTCAGCCAGTTTTGTGGGGTTTTCTGTACAAATATACGGAACAAAGACAATCTCCTCCAAAGTAACTAACAGGGAAGTTCTGATTGGGCTCAGTTTGTTCTGCACAACAAAAAAATATTGATTTCTGAAAAGAACAAACCAAAAAAAAAAAAGATACATGAGAAAGAAATATTTGCAATCGTGAAACAGATAAACAACTGATGAGTGTGAACAAATAACTATTTTGCAATTATGTGATATGTAGAATGTTAATTAATCCGAGAATTGTGGTCAGAGAAAATATAAAACGCATAAAAAATGGCAAATATAAAAAAAATGAAAAATGGCAAATAACTCACAGGTTAGTGTATTGATGACAACGTTGTTTATCTACAGGATCAACTGTATGTCTATTCATTTACACAGTATGGCCAAACGTCTGTCGTCACCTGACCACCACACCAATATGTTTATTGGACACCCTATTCCAAAACCATGAACATTAGTATAGCTATGACCCCTATAACAGCCTCCTTCTGGAAAGGCTTTCCATAAGAGTTTTGAGGGTGTCTGTGGGAATGTGTGCTCATTCAACCAAAAAAAGTGTTGGTGAGGTCAGGTACTGGTGTTGGATGAGAAGATCTGCCTCACATTCAACATTACAATTCATCCCAAAGTGTTTTAAGTAGTGCTAAGGTCAGGACTCTGTGTATGTCAGTTGACAGCAAACTGGTGTCATTACCCCAAACCAGCTGACTTTAGCATTACATCGGTACAGTCTTCTGGAACAGAATAGGGCCTTCCATAAACCTATGTCATGACAAGGATGACAGTACACAATTGTCCTAAATTTATTTGTAGGTTGTAGCATTAACAGTACCTTCATTGGAAAACACCTGAGCTCAATCATTGGGAGGGAAAGGGTATCTATCTATCTATCTATCTATCTATCTATCTATCTATCTATCTATCTATCTATCTATCTATAAGAAATAAGTCAAGGCAACTAGACTTGCTGTATTTTTCATGAAGACGTTTCTGTTGCCTTGACTTATTTTTTACAGATATACCATGACCTGGATGAATAAGAACCTTCACAGACATATCTATCTATCTATCTATCTATCTATCTATCTATCTATCTATCTATCTATCTATCTATCTATCTATCTATCTCCTCATTCTTTCTTCCTTCCCTCTTTTCTCCCCTTCTTCCATCCTCTCCATTAAGAGAGGTCTTACAAAATTTAGACTTTCAATGGGAAAAAGTGGAGAAAGATCTAATTTTACAAAAAATATGTATTCACAGTATATAAGAGGATGATTTTTGCGGTGTCGGAAGTAATGGGATGAATTTGTTTGCCATTGATACCTTGATAAGTAATCTAAAATAAATACAAGCTAACCAGTAATAGCCAATTTGTTGGCAGCTGGCAGAAAATCTTCTTTCATACAATCTATCAGTTCCTTAAAGCACTATCACCAGTATGATGTATTAAACAGGTATATACCATGTATTTAGTGTGCTGTTTTATACCTTCCTTCAATTTAATAGAGCACGTGAAACAGTTTCCTGTATTTCACTGAAGCCCTGCTTTATGAATCTTAATCCTTGACTGCTAAAGGTTACGGAAGGACCTGCCAACAATCGATCATGTTCATCTGATCTCTGGTGTAGCTTCTGCAGACTTAAAGGGGCAATGCTCCATCCACCAGTTATTACAACTATGGGAAAGTCCTTGTTATAATGATCTAAATATCTACATTTATATATCCATTATACAATGAAATGATACAATAGGGTTCTTCCTTTTGCATTGTATCATTTTTACATTTTCTTTGTTTCTTGTTTGCCACTAGTTTCAATTAGTCTAATTTCTGTATCAAAAAAGTAACTAATTATTCATTTATGATGCTTTGCATCCTATTTTACATTTCTTGCAGAGTGCACACATGGATGCAATCTTACCCATGTGTACGAGCCCGTACTTCTTTTTTTTATTAACCAGTGCCCTACTTGCCCCAACCTTTGGATGCATTTTGGAGTTGTAGACACCAGAATTTGTCTTTATTTTTTATTTTTTTGTTAACACTACTTATTTTTCTTCCCAGTTTACATGAAACATATACCTTATGGCAAGTCTATTTAAGCCCTAGGAATGCTTTCAGGTATTGTTTGATACTTTGTGCTTTTTATTTAGTTATTTTTACCAGGTAACTCTGGCAATCGTCCTCTTTGGTTTCATGACCTTAAAAAAGTTCTAATGTCTGTTGGCAACATGAGGGTCCGACCTCTCCTTTCACCAACCTCAGCATCTGGAACGGCAGCCTTTTGTGCTGTGCCTAATTCCTATAGGTGTTGGCGATTTCACTAATCATTTTCATATTAACCCGAAAGGGAGAAGGAGTGAAAAGAGCTATAGATAGGCATGACAGGTAATTAAAATATCAAGGTCAAAGTCATTCAGATGGCAGTAGGAGAGAGAGAATGCAGAGGATAATCTGTCACTCTCACAATATTGTGCTAGATGTGTTTTCACTTGTTTGGTTGGAATACACTTTCCATAGTTCACATTATGACAGCCCATGCTGAGGTCTTATTTTTCTCCTCAAATGGCTTAATTATTCTTTGATGTTATATAAGGGATACATAAAACATGGTTATAAAAAACACACACACACACACCGATAAGCCATAGAATTATGATCACCTGCATAATATTGAGAATGTCCCCTTTTGCCGCCAAAATAGCCCTGACCGATCGAGGCATGGACTCCACTAGACCTCTGAAGGTATGCTGTGGTATCCGGCACCAAGCCGTCACTAGCAGATCCTTTAAGTCCTGTAAATTGCGAGGTGGGCGAGGTGGGTGCTTTGTGCTTGTTTTTCTAGCATATCCCACAGATTAAGATCTGGAGAGCTTGGAGGCCAAGTCAACATTTGGGCACCCTGACCGGTCTGTGGCTACGCAGCCCCCTACCCAGAAAACTTAACTTTATCAGCAATTTGAGCTACATTAGCTCTTCTATTTGACCAGACTACACAGGTCAGTCTTTCCTCCCATGTGCATTAATGAGTCATGGCTGCTCACGACCATGTCTCCAGTTCACCAGTTTTCCATCCTTTGACCACTTTTGGTCGGTCCTGACCACTGCAAACCGAAAACATCCCACAAGAGCTGTAGTTTTGGAGCTGCTCTGACCCAGCCATCTTGCCATCACAATTTGGCCCTTACGGTTGCCCCTGTTTTTTCTGCTTCCAACACATCAACTTCAGGGATACAGTGCAACATTAAATGTACAGTTCATACACAGAGGGAGTAGGAGGCTTTGAAGGGGTTAATGTGCAGGTCACATACAGTGGGAGGATGGAGATCAGGGGGTTAATGTGCAGGGTACGGGAGTAGAAGGGTTAATATATAGGTCACATAGAGAGCCAAGATGGAGATGAGGTGTACAGGAGAGAGGAGGGGGGGGGAGGTGAGAGTTGAAACATGGATCTCACAGTAAGTTAAACCCATGAATTTGCTGCTATGCCCTTCATTCATTCCCACTTCATTCATAAATACTATTTCCTTGCCTACCTCCATTGTGAGAGAAAGGGGAGGGCTCACTGGAGTGCTTGCATTTGTGATCGCTGTGATTGGTGCAGAGCCACTCTTTATCTGGCGGCTCAGATCACAGACATTTACAGGTGTGCTGGCCACATGTGTGCATTTTTTAAAGTGCCATTTATAAATGGCACTCCAGAAATACACATCCACCACTCGCCAAAAATGCCGTTTTAAAACATGCGGTGGTAGTGGATAACTGACATAAAGTTGACCCAAAATCAATATAATTTCACTTAAAAACAGAGCTGCAAGTGCTCAAAAATTTTAATTTGACCATATTAATGTGGAAGCTTTATGTAACAAGATCCGTGCTAATGTTTCAGACCTCACAGAGTCCCTATTTAAGGCAATGTAGTGACCTGACATAGTCACTATGGAAGCTTTCTCAATAAAATAGCCAAACTAACATTTTGGAGTGCTGGATATTATTATCATTATTATTATTATACAGGATGTATATAGCGCCAACAGTTTGCGCAGCGCTTAACAATATACGGAAGACATTACAATCACAATACAATTCAAGACAAGATGGTAAGGAGGGCCCTGCCCGTGAGGGCTTACAATCTAAAAGGGAGGGGCCAGTGATACATGAGGAGGTAGCTGTGTGGGGATGAATTGTTTGAGAATGTGATGGTTGAGTGGTTAGGTTGAGGCGGGATAGGCTTCCCTGAAGAGATGAGTCTTTAGGGATCGCCTAAAGGCAGTCAAGGTGGGACATAGTGAGCTGGTGACTGTATACACTTTGTTGGGTTCCTTAACAGCACCATACATTGCATTCATCCATTGTATTTCAACGGTAGTGCAGTTCACATAAGAACTCTTTAAATACAGCCCCCTTTTGTGTCTACATTTTGAGATTCCTTACAGTGTAACCCTAGGGCTCTGTTCATGATTAGAATAGCTACTTATAATGAAGTGACACAACAAAGAGAAGACCATTCTTTTTGTCATTTATTAACGTGGAACACTAGCAAAAAAAAAAATTGTATAGATGTCCTACAGGAGAAGGATAGAGGCTGGAGACATACTATAAGAGATGGTCATAGACTGCAGATATGCAACAAGAAATGGGCACAAACTAAAGACATGCTATAGGAGTTGTTGGAGACTGGAGTCTTCCTTCAGGAGACAGTCACTGATTGGAGACACATTACATGAACCCCAACCCCTACAATTACATGACATACAACCCCTTTACAAGTTAGTGCTTCCACTTTTGTGCTCCCTGCAGCCCTCTTAGAAAATGGCTTGTATCACATATTTTGTATGTTGTTTTATCATGTTCATTATAAAAGAGAAAAAAAGCAAAACGTAGAAAGAGAAAAGGGGGGACAGCACAGAGAAAAGTACCATTGTATGAAAGAAATAAACCAACCCATTGACTGCTAGAAACCAGTTTTTATTGGCTTGAGTAAGGACCAAAAGAGACTACTTTCTTCAGGGACCCCTTGGACAACCCAATAAGTACCAGAGAGCCACAGGTTAGGCAACAGGGGTGTAGACTGTGAAAGATGATAGCGGACCATTTGGCACTGATGGGACTATGAACCACCGTTTAGGAACCCCTAATCTGCCGCTAAGACTCAAGCTGGCCACGCACAAATAGGTTTTTGTTCAAAATAATTTATTTTTGGAACATTTCTTAGATCTTCTATAGCTAATGGGGTCAAATGGAATCAAATGTCAAAACGAAACGTAATTTCCAACTACATTCTGCAAGTCTCTGCTGGCATAATTGAAATAGTTTGATGAGATTTTTTTGGATGAATGTTTGTTCCAAAATTTACCAATTTATGGCCATCTTTAGCCTTCCCGTGATGCTGCATAGCTTTCCAACAGTTTAGGTTAGTCCTGAACATTAGAGAATTACCCATAATCATGTATTATGACTTCAACACTGCTTTGGAAATCAATGTAGAAATGTTTTATCATACTGAAACCTAAAGGGCAACTTTGAGGTAAAACAATGTAAGATGCCCTCTAGTAAAGCAAGATTTTAGGCTGATCATCTTCAAAATAGCTCTCATCTTAGAAAATCTATTTCTGAAATGAGCCGCCTCCAAAGTGCTGGGTGGGCCTCGGACTTTCCCCATGGAGAGCAGGTGCACGCAAGGTCTATTTCAATTACATTTTGCATATAAGTGATATGTGGAGTAGTTGAGTTAATTATACAATCTGTGCAGCCAAGTGAAATTTGGTGAGGAAAACCCCTAAGGGCGGGAAAGGTAATTTATTCTTCATGCCTGGGAAAAGTACTTTTGGTGGGGAGATAATAATTCTTTTTATGTTCTGACCAAGCATAATTTTTTCGGCGGCGGCGTTCGGAATTCTTATGAGTTGCGCTGTCTTTGTTCCGCTGATTGGAAGGAGCATATGTTATAACTTTTAAAGAGTAATTAAAGTTGTTATGCTAGGATTTGAAATTTCAAGATAATGAGATTAAAAGTCATTCCTTCTTGTTTACTATAACATTTCGGCTCCTTTAGCGTTGATTGAAATTATTTCATACTCCTGTGAGTTCCCGCAGACAGACTCTTCAAAAAGTTTCTGTTCTCGTCTGCTTGTAGAATTGTGGTGTTGATATAAAAAAAATCCCTAGGCTTTGGAGCCTCAGCTGTTTTGCCGCAGAACAGCTAAGAGATTAATGCAATAGGTTGTCTTTTAACAGCATGCTTAGAGAGGAGCTTGTACATTATAAAAGTGTAAAAACAATTTGACTGCTTAGCGGAATAAAGATGTTAATCTTCTGTCTCGCACAGCTGTGACAGATGCGTCATGGAACTACTAAAGGGCTGTGGTCCTTCCTCTGTCTAACGGTGGCCATACATGGAGCCTTTATATATATGTGACCATATTTCCGACTGGGAGAAGATTTTTGATAGAATGAGCGATTAACTTCCAACGTAGTAAAAACATCTTCAAAATCAAAATTGATCAAAAACAATATCTGAAAATTTAGTTTAAGCCCCAATCAATCTGTTCCGAATCCTATGTGACTTTTCCCAATCCTGTTCGGATTCTATGTATTAGAGCCCCATCGCACCCCTGACCAGAATGAACCTAAAACACTCGTGGGTCGGCGCAACAGTTAAAGCGGATGGTGACGCCAATCAATCCATGAAAATTGTACAGATCAATGGCACTCCAAAATACCTTACACCAGCTCTTCTTTATTGACATAGTCAAGGTGGTCTTACAATGTATAGCAACATTTCAGAACCACGCCCCGCTCCTTCCTCAGGCAAAGTGACCAAGAAGAACTGACATTAGGAATTTTGGAATGCCAGTGATCACTACGATCGATTTCCATGTTCCGATCCACTGTGACAATCGTTTAAATAAATAGAACCATGCTGTACATGTAACAATCATATTGTTTTGTCTAGTTTCATGCGATCGGATTTTCCTGCCCAGACTGATCATAATAATATCTTTGGAATCGATCAGGTTTGATCTAAATTGATCAATGAGACAATATAGTAATTTTTTTATAATAAATAGATCTGATCATATTGTTTTATTCTGTTAAGAATCATTAGTTTAGATCGTTACATGTATGGATACCATATCTCTCCTCTAGAGATGCACCGATACTGATACTAGTATTGGTATCTGTGCTAATACTGAGAATTTGGGTGAGTACTCGTACTGGCCCAAATGCTCCTGATGCCTATCCCGACACCACAACTTCCAGTTTCAGGAAGCCGGGCGGCGAGTCATTACACCCTGCTCGGCTTCCTGATTGGCGGGGAAGATGGCTCCATGCTGCCTTGTCACCAGGGAGCATTGAGCTGGCTTCCCTGCCAATCAGGAAGCCAGGGGGTGGGTAATGACTCACACCCTGGGCTTCCTGATTAGCCTGGAAGTAGGCTCCATGCTCCCTCGTCACTTGGTGCCGCGGCGGCGAATCATTATCTGCACCCGGGCTTCCTGATTGACCAGAAAGCCATCTCCAAGCTTCCTTGTCACCAAGCTAATCAGAAAGCCGGGTGGCAGGTAATTTCATGCTGCCCAAGTTCCTTAATGGGACTTCCTGTATCAGTATTCAGTATCGGCGAGTACTGAAAAAAAATTATTGGTACTTGTACTACTGATATGTTTAGCTTGCTGTAGGGATGTTGGTCCAGAGTTTGCGTTTTAAAGATTTTTAATCCCTATATGACTTTTTGGTATCTTTTGCTCATCAGGGTAAAAGAAAGTAACAAGTTTTATTGAGCCACAACTATATAACCACTATATGCTAAAAACATTTTAAAATCCCCAATCCATCATGTAAATAATAAAAGACAATAAAGGGTCCACTGGGGACCTGAAAAATCCATAGATAGAGATCGATGGATGATGGATAGCAATGTCAAATAGAGCATTAGTTAAACAGACCTCCACAAATACATATCCTTAGTAATCAAAAATTCCAAACTGTCATACAGAGGAATTGATATAGAATAGCAGTAGAGGCAGAACACTTGGGAAAATAAATAGAGGATTTCTTGGGAAAACTCTTAATTGGAGAGGAGCTTCTCAAATCAGTTGTGGTTCAGCTGAACTTTTTAAAAATTTGCAATGCTCAGAAAGTCACATTTTCCAAACCAGAAGTCCCATTGAGGTCAATGGAAATCCAAATCAATCTCCATAAAAGTGTGTAATACAGGGCAGCAAATGATGTAATATTGTACAGAATTGTTTGGGAAGCTCTGGCAGCCCTAAATATATACTGTATATATTTATATATTGAGATTGTTAAGGCTCTCCTTTCAGAACTGGAGCCTGATTGGTGGACTATAGTGGAGGAGCAAAGGAAGAACATGTGGGAATGAATAAAGTCCCACCCCTGAGGCACTGGCACTTCACAATATAACCAACAGCCTCATTTTTAAACCTAAGAAATGAATGAATGCTTTGAAGCTGGGATGCAAATGATTTTTTTCTGAGCTGTAGCTCACGTAAGGTAAGAAATACCTAGAGAG
Organism: Nanorana parkeri; assembly: GCF_000935625.1. Taxonomy (NCBI): domain Eukaryota; kingdom Metazoa; phylum Chordata; class Amphibia; order Anura; family Dicroglossidae; genus Nanorana; species Nanorana parkeri. The sequence goes on from NW_017306472.1 coordinate 515,876, forward strand.
TACAGTATTATCTTTGCAGCCTCAGGCTTGTAGTTACTTATCGGAATCTGTTAGAGAAAACCATACACTTCATCATTAATGTTATCAAGCTGCTCTGTTCTGAACAATGCTCTAAATAAAATATGATGGTTACTTTCAGCAAATGTTTGCACAACTTCCTTCTGGAATCCTGCAGCCTACATTTTTTTAAATCTGTTTCTTAGAACGTTATTGCTTTATAGTCGTATAATTTAGTCTTTAATGACTGTTTAAGTCTCCATAATTGTAAAAACGGCATCCGAGATAGCAGACGTGAAATATTTAATATCGATGTCTTAAAGTTTGTCTGACACATTTCATAGGGGAAGAAAAACACTTCTTCCTGAGTAATCGCAGGTGATTGATAATTCCCTTACGGACTTGCTTTGTACATTTTGTTTGTAGACTGCTCTGAATAAATACATTTCTTTCTTTCAGCGTTTTGATGTTTCCTCTTTTATCACAGACATGCATAAGAGATTTTTTTTTTTTTATCCTTATTGTTTTTTGTTTTTTTTTGCCTGGAAATCTGCAATTTATGAATAAATCAAACCGTTACTTGAATTTCAAGTGGGTGAGAACTTGGGAATATAGGACGGAGTGTGCGGTGCCAGGGTATGATAATGGCTAAAATCAATTTTAAAACGTAGAGTTTGACGGCAACATGGTAGAGGTGGACAACAGGAAAGAGGGACTTTTTTTGGGGCTGGGGCTGTGCTGTAATAAACTGGCAAGGTTATTAACTTTAGGCATTGCCTATAAGTTGTCTTAAAGGAGAACTATGAGGTGAGTGCTTTTCACTCACCTCATAGTTCTAGCCGACCTGTGACAATGAGACTCAGTAGATCGGGAAGTGAGCGAACACATACCGGCGTTTGCTCACTTCTCGATCCTGTCACGGCTCTCTGCCGCGACAGGGGAGGGACTGGATTCCCCCCTCCCCGCTCCAATCCTCCAGCGCTGACAGGCGGAATGGACGGGGGAGAGGGTCGGTACAGCTGTCTCTGCCTCTAGATAGGCAGAGCCAGCTGTCACTCACGCAGCTGGGCGGATGCAGACATAATTGTCGGGATCCGCTTCAGCTGCGGCGTCTCAGTATACCGCGAGCTGTAGCTCGCAGTATACTGAGCTTAGGGTGACGGGAGGACGCTAGTTTGTGTGCTCCCGTTACCCTAAGGAGAACTATGGGGAAAAGCCCTAACCCCATAGTTCTCCTTTGAAGTGATACTCTCTGGGAAACTGCAAATTAAAGTGCACTGAAAAAGAAGGCACTGTAAGATCACATTTCCACTGGCCTGTGTGTATTGCCTTCCCTCGGTTTAGGCACTACAGCCTCAGTCAGTGTCTTTGGTATTCAGCACTTCCGGACCTGCTGGATTTCCATGTTCCCCAAAGTATGCTGTGGTTCCATTCTTTGCACCGTATATCCGGACAAGAGGAGTGGAGGTGTCAGGGAAGCCCAGCAAGCAATCATAGAACAGGTACCATGAGAGCCATTGCGAATATAAGTGTGAGACAGTTTCGTGCTAGTAATCCTCGTAATCGTGCATATGAGCGCGAACGCAGATTGGTGTGCTCGTGCTCATGTCCAATCATGGTGCCAAAAGGCCTATTTAAACTTGCATCCTGCATGCACTTAGTGCTGAGAGTTCTTCAGCTAGTGTCTAGCGTGATTCCTGATTCCTGATTGTTCCTGTATCTGACCCGGCTTGATCCTCTGACTCTGCTACTCTCCACCTCGACCTGTTCCACTACTCTGCCTTTTGTCTGCTCATTCAGTACCACTTGTCCTGCATGGCTTGACCTCAGCTTGTTAGTGACCCAGCTTGGCTCTGACTCTGCTTATCTGAATTCCTGATATCCTGCATGCTTCTGGCTGACTACCTGCCTGGTTCTTTACTCCGGTGTCTTCAGCATCTCTACCCAGTGGCACCTGTACCTCAGTCTCAGGGGCGCTCAGACACATGCTGCAAGGGAAGGTCCTTCTTGTCATCTCAGACTCACATCAGGTACGTGACATGAGGAACTCAGAAAGCTTGCACAGAACTCTAAACCCAACCCTACTGACCACCTTTTGGATGAATTGAGTTGCCAAGCCAGGTCTTCTCATCCAACATGAGTACCTGACCTCACAAATGTTTTTTTTTTGGTTGTTGGATACAAATTCCCACGGCCACACTCCAAACTCTTGTGGAAAGCCTTCCAAGAAGACTATTATGGCCGCAAAGCTGGTGGTGGGGAGGGTGCAACTGCATTTTAATGCCAATGGCTTTGGAATGGGATGTCTAATAAGTTCATATAGGTGTGATGGTTAGGGGTGCACAACATTTTGACTATATAGAGTATAATAAAACAGCTGCTGGTTCTATTCCATGGCTTCCACAAAGAAGTGAGATGTTTGTTTTCGTTGAACCAGCCCTTTAAATATCTTTATTATTGCCATTTACTACCGACGAGTTGCAATAACATGAAGAAAAACCAGAGGAAGGAAGAGGAAAATGACAGATGAAATGATGATGTACCATATCATCGAAAGCTAAAATAACACAAAGTGCCAAGAAATCACTTTCAGCTAGTTTCAGTTATATATCGGTAATTCCTAGGAAAAATTGTCACTTTAGAGGAACGCACTTCTGTGTTTCAAGAAATTAACCGGGTGCTGCAATCAACCTTGCTGCGTTTACACACAAAATATTCCTCTGCTTATTTTATCGGCTGTAATAAATGTGGTATTGCGCTGGTTTTTATGATTGCTACATTATATCCAGAGAGATGTATTGCTGTTCTCTGTCTTGTTAGGAGCCAAGCATGGAACGGTGAAATGCCAGTGCTGGTAGCAGCAGGGTACTCTATCTGGAATAAAGACTTAAGGTCGCCATACACTCTACAACTATCGCAAGACTTTAGTCTTGCGATGGTTGTACAGGGATTAAAAAAACTTACGATCTGCCCATCTTGGACAGGCAGATCGCACTCTCAATCATCGCAAGCCCGCCCCCCTGAGGGGCGGGCTTCCGATGACCGCAATGCTGAACGGGCAGTGTGCGCATTTGTCCATTTGTCCATTTGTCTTTCGAGCACCGTTCTAACCAGCCGAGAATCGTACGATTCCCGGCTGGTTTTCGAACATGCTGGTTCGACAGAAGACGTGCGACCGTACAGTAGAAACGGTCGCACGTCTCAGTTCACACTGCTCGATTCTCGTACGAAAAACCGATCGCATACGATTATCGTACGATAATCGTGCAGTATATGGGCACCTTTACTCAACAATAACCAGGGCTTGTGATTGTGCATGCACGTGTGATCGCACTTAGGCTGCTCTTGACATTGTAGTTTCAGGTGGAGTCTGGTGGGTCATTTCCTGGCTTTCTTTTTTTACTCTTGGGGACTGTACATTTTATTGCCAATGTTCTTGGCTCTTGATGCTGTGGGGATGGTATTCATCAGCAGGGACTGGGAGACTGGTCAAGACTGAGGGCAAGATGATCAGAGAAAAATTTAGGATATTTTACTCTACAAGAGATCTGAGATTGAGGTGGAGGTTCATCTTCCAGCTGGATAATGACCCAAGCACATAACAGAAGATAAACTCAAAAGGTTTATAACCAAGACTCTGAATGTCTTAGCATAGCGCTGTCAAAGCCCCGACTGGTTGAAAATCTGTGACAAGGTTTAAAGCAGATCTCTGGGAACATTTTATATTAACCCTTGCAGTGGGGCTATCCCCGCACTGCAAGGGTTAAGAGCTCATTTTGGTCTAGAGTGGAATGTAACAAAGTTAAGCCTGCCATACACCTATAGATTGTTTGCAGATTTTCTATGGTCAGATAGAAAACATGCAACAGATTCCTCCATCTACGCTAAACTGTATGGATGGAGGAATCTCCCACTGGGCGAAGCTTCAGTATTGCTAGTAAGCTCCGCTGTCAAAATACATGAACAATCTGATTGGATGCAGGCATTGTTCAGGTGTTTTGAGAGCCAGCGGGGCTGACTAGCAACATACTGAAGCTTGGCCCAGCGGGAGATTCCTCCATCCACACAGTAGATGGAGGAATCTGTTGCATCCATCTGACCATAGATAATCTGCAAATCATCTATAGGTGTATGGCCAGCTCTCTACTCACTTGATCCTCAGAGCCGACTGGCTGTGACAGCACTCTCTCCAGCCTGTCTTCTCCTCCACCGCAGGGATTATATGTCCCTTGGCATCCTCACAACCTATAGACTGTGTATAGAATGTGATGACTGATGGACCTCAGACCATTGCAGCAATGGCTGCATGGCATTTCTCAGGTTGGGTCTGCTAATAGTGACAACAGTGGACTAGGGCTGCAACAACTAATCGACATAATCGATTATAATCGATTATTGAAAAAGTTGTCAACTTTTTCAATAATCGATTAATCGGCTTCCGATCAGTTGGCCCTGTTCACAGCTCCACACGCTGTGCACTAGTAGTCCCATCACTGGAGCCTTTTTTTAAACTTTATTTTATTGTTTATCCGATTAACCGATTAATCGAACCTAATAATCGGCTAACTAATCGATTTTGAAAATAATCGTTAGCTGCAGCTCTACAGTGGACCTTGTCTGCGAAATGTGTGTTGAAACAGCTATTTGTAGTTTTCATCAGAAGCCCATGTGACCGGGTGACACCGCAAGAGCACAACTGGAAGACAGGGGCAGAACATTGTCACCCTATTATTATTATTATACAGGATTTTTCTAGCGCCAACAGTTTGCGCAGCGCTTTACAATGTAAGGAAGACATTACAATCACAATACAATTCAAGACAAGATAGTAAAGAGTAGACATGTGCATTCAGATTCAGACGAACCTGCAAACCAACGAAATTCAGTTGATTCGGCGGTTCGTCTGAATCCAAATATTAAATAATGAATTTATGATATGCCCGAAAATACTAAAACTATATTCGGGCATACATATATTTGTTTGCAGAACGAGCGGCGGCTGTATTGGTCGCTAGTGCATTCTGCACAGGCGCGCCACCATTTTTAAGTATATATTGGTATACACCAAGATGGCGGCGCCCGAGCATACGAGCTCGCCATCTTGGTGTATGGCAGCGCGCAAGAGCAGAACGCACCGGCGGCCGACATGGCCAACGATCATTCTACATTTTCAGTGTGCGGTTTCAGGATTCGGAAACAGCAGAACAATTTATTTTCTTTGATAAAACGAATGGAAACGTTTTTTGTTTTCATTTGTTTCGTCAGAAAACACATTTTCTTGCAGTGCACACGTCTAGTAAGTAGGGCCCTGCCCATGAGGGCTTGTAATCTAAAAGAGTTTATTAAACAAAGTGCCTGACTAAGGATCATGGCTAGGTTTGCCACCTGTCCAGGATTCACCCGGACACTGCAGGTTTTGAATGTTGTGTCCGTGTTTCATGGCAGCAGAAACTCGGACACTAGATGTCAGGCAGACAGGGGCAACCAAAATTAATATAGGTGCTACTGGCCCCCCACTGAAAATAGTCTCCACTGTGATATTTACTTATGAATAAGCCGCGACTCATTCTCCCAAAAAAATGTCCGCGCTTCGCTAGAGTGTTTGGGTCTCACTTGAAGAAAAGGTGGCAACCCTAATCATGGCAAGATTACTAAGTATTGTTTTAATGAAAGCTGCATATTTTATAAGATCGAAAATGACTTTTAAAATAAAGTGAACATGCTAAAGGTCCTATGAGATTTTAGTTATTGGGTTTGCATCTGCTTAAAAATCTCAGACTATCGTGTCTCCAAAATTTATACACCTGTAATATGTTTTCTCTTGTGCAAAGCTTATGAGCACAATAAAACTCATAGCTATTGTTTGTTTTATTCTTTTTGTGCGCAGTTGCTTAAATTATTTTTATTTGTATTGTTTTGTTTTTTTCTTTCATCCTTATTGCATTTCACTTTTACGGCCTTTTGTTTTATTTTCTCTGCTTTCCTTTGTTTCCTCTTTAATTAAAAAGCTTAAGCAGACAATCCTCTCAGAGCGATGGCTCACCATTAACACGCCTCTTAAAATCCGGGGCAACTAAATGATAGCTAATAGTATTTCTGCCTGGGCTCCTTGTCATTGAAAACTTGCTAAAGACTTGATGCTAAATGTTCCTCCTCTCGCCGGGATGTCAGAACACAAATGAACTGTATCCTGTGGCTTGATGGGGAATTGATTTCGAGTTAATATGTGTTTCGTATTTCTGTTCAAACGTCCGTAAGTAGATTTTCCTAGTGAAGATTGATGGCAAAACCAGCGCTGGTAACTATTGGCATTTAACTGATCTGATGGTCATCGAGGTCTCGGCTCTGCAGTCCATTGAATATAGTCATTTGTTATACTTGTACGCAGTTAGCAACGCTGGGTTGGTTTCTGCACTTAATTTTATGAATTTACTGAATCGGCTTTCCAACACAAAAGCGCAATGCAAACCACATTACTAAGAGGTTAAAGCTGGACTCTAAACAAAACAATTAAAGCCAAGTTGAAGGCATAGACATAGATATGTAGTAAGATAGACAAATTCCAATTTAGCTCGACATCCCTGTTTCAGCAATTGTGACTGCACAGTCCAACAGGCACCACAATTAGACCTAAGGCAATCCTTAAACAGCGCTCAGTAACAGACCTGGTCAGACGTGCTCCCGCTCTTTTTCTGCAAGCTAAGATAAAGATTCTTATTTCTAACAAAGTCACAGTTATTTTTCAATGAGATTTAAACATTATAGTCATGAAGTCAAGATCCTTATCTTTATTTATTTATTTATTTCTCCTTCAGGTTCTCCTCTGCTGATTGACAGCAGGAAATGGGCAGGTGTAATAGCCAGCCTGATATTGGCTATTGCAATTTGAAATAGCCAATAGCAGCCTGGCTATTGCTCCCAGCTCTTTTAGACCCCTGGTGTCACCTTTCCACCTGACTGGATTCAGCTGCTGAGGCAGCTGAATGTCAACACAGCAACAATAGCCAGCCTGGCATTGGTTATTTTAAATTGCAATAGCCAATAGCAGGCTGGATATTGCACCCGCCTACTGCCTGCTGTCAATCAGCAGAGGGAACTGAAGGAGAAAGTACTCCTTCAGGTCATCTTCTGTTGATTGACAGCAGGCAGTGGGCAGGTTTAATATCCAGTCTTAAGTTGGCTATTGAAATCTGAAATAGCCAATAGCAGCCTGGTTATTGCTCCCAGCCACTGCGGATCAATCAGCAGAGGAGCGGACCTAAAGGAGAACTTTCTCCTTCAGGTCCTCCCCTCTCCTGATTGACAGCAGGCAGTGGGTGAGTTTAATAGCCAGCCTGTTATTGGCTATTAGAATTTGAAATAGCCAATAGTAGGCTGGCTATTGCACTGCCCGCTGCCTGCTGTTTACATTCAGCTGCCCACTGCGGAATCTTGCCGTTGGATGGGGCAGTGGGCCATGGGGGTGGGAGCAGAGGCTCATTAGGGGTTGACCGGTATCAGGAGGCTGCCTGCTGTATACATTTAGCTGCTGGTGCAGCTGGGTATCAAAAGAATTTCGGTACCTGATATTGGTTATCTGCCTGAAAGGAGCCCCATAATCGGTCTTGGTATCGGTTATCAAAAACCCATGTCGGTCGATCCCTACCATTTAAGTTACATGCAAAATTGTTATTTCTTTAGGTCTAAAGTGAAATTGTCTTTGCTTTAAGAATTTACAAATAAAATTGTCTGGCAACAAGGAATTAATATCATGTTACAGATTGATTAAAATCTATACCTTTAGCTGAGCTCTTATTGATTAATCTCCTCCATTGAACTGAAAGAAATAGAAACAATTAATCATTATTTTTAAGCACATTGCTAGGTGTGTGCCCTGTGCAGTAATCAGCTGAGATTAATTCTGAGAACGCTACATTGAAGAATGTCTTATGAGAGCCTACCGCCAAACATGCAATGCGATCAATGCTACAGCCTTTACATTTGTAGCCTTGCCATTAATATACCCCCCATGAGATTATTCTTGGGAGACAAATCTCTCAAACGCCCAGCAATCCCCACAGCAGCACAAATGAGTGATTTTTTTTTTAATGAGATTCTTAAAGTCCAAGAGAAAAGTCACACAGGCAGATCTGTCCAAGGACACGTTCCAAGGGCATGCACTCCTAGTCTTCTTCTAAGCGTGCCAGGTCTTCCGCTGAGAGTGCAAGGTCTTCTAATTAGCATGCCAGGTCTTCTTTTGGTTATTGCAGGTTATCCACTGAGTGTGTCGGGTCCTCTAATGAGTGTGCCAACTGTTCCATTGAATGCACCAAGTCTTCTAATAAGTGTGCCAGATCTTCTCCTCAGTATTCCAGGCATTTTACTTACCGTCCCACGTCTTCTCCTGAGAGTGTCTTGTCTTTCACTGTGTGTGAGTTCTTCCAATTAGTGTAACTTACAAATTATGCAGCGCCCGCAACATATAATGTGTTGAATGTCATAAACCCTAAAATTAATTAAATATAAGTATGAAATAATTCTAAACCTGAACATTGCAGGTCATCTAATGAGGGTGCCAGGTCTTCTCCTTCTCCTGAGTGTGACAGATCCTCCAATGAGTGTGTCAGACCTTTTCCTGAGTATGCCTGGTCTAAGTGTACCACGTGTTTCACTGAATGTGCCAGGTCTTCCACTGGTTAACCTTAATCTTCTTTGCAATCATTGTTGCCATCATCTCAAGTGCAATCAATGTATCTATCTTTATTTCAACACTAAACTGGTCAAACCATGTCTGAGCTGGCTTTGTGCACAAAGACACAGTCATGCTGGAACAGAAAAGGCCTTTCCCAACTATTAACGCAAGGTTGAAAGAGCACAGCTGACTGTTTGTATGCAACAACACACTTCACTGAAAACACCTGAACTCAATAATTTAGCGTGGTGTCCACCTTTGTTTGGCCATATAGTGTGTGTGTGACGATCAGGTGTCCAAATGGCACTAATAGCCATCTGTGTCCACAGTCTATTCAGGAATGGAAACTGTCGCAGGCAGGCTTTTAAACTCATTAAACTCAATGTGGAGCATCACTTTTTTTAAAGCAGTACATTTAAATGTTAAACACAGACAGGATTCTGTGTTTTTAAGATGTGTGATTGTTGAAATATCTTTTGAGATGAGAGCTTGTAAAAAAAAAAGTTTGAAAGTATTCTATAAATAAAAGTACAAAAAAAAGCCTCTAGAGAATTTCTGTGCTTACTATGGGCATTAAACTGGCGGTAATGCTTTTTGTCACAAAGTCGGAATTGATAGAGGTAGCAATACTTTTATCTGTCCTGTTTAATCCTTGACACGGGCGGTAATGTAAACGCTAAGACAATGAAAAGACAAAAGAATGATGTTGCTTTGAATGAATCGTATTTTGACACGCTACATTCTAACGTTGTTCCACAATGGGGGGAAAGGGGAGGTGGTAACACAAGGTCACCCAACACCATGTGATCTCTGGGGAAATGCTAACAGCAAGATACTTTATCCAGACAACCAGCAAATGTCAATCCCCTTCTGTACTATTATACTTTCAGGTAAGAAAACTTCTTTTCTTTTTTTTACTGCTATGAAAAACCACTAGAGGAAGCAAAAGTGGAGGTTAAGGAATACTAACTGAAGAACGATTAATAATTTATACCTTCGCCAAGCGAAGACTAACCTTGGAAAATTAAGGTTTGCTTACTTAATTTCTAATAAACCATCATAAGTGTTAAATGAGAAGAAAGCAAAACTCCATGCAGGCTTTGTGAGTTCATATTATGAGGCTTTCTTCTATTTACCAAAAAGTTTTGACGTGAATTGCTCTTCCATATATTGATTGTGGTATTTCACGTGCAGGTTTCTAGATTGTCCTTCTGTTTTCCCAGACAAAGCACTCAGCTGCTTGGTGAACAGCTAAGGTAAGATGAAATAGAAGGTAAACCAGATGTATCCTCTTTTACATTTAAGTGACACTAAACTCAGTAGTTAAATCTTAAAAATATATTCATATATCTAAACTAATAACAACAATGTATCTTATTTGTGTATCACTTTCCCTAGTCCAAGCAGCTGAACAGAGCATCTCAGTGAGAAGGACCGATGAGTATATATTGCTGAGGAGGGGTGGGAGTTAAAGGGACAATAAAAATGCATTTGAGTACCTTAACTATAAACACACATGTATCTTATTTGTGTATCACTCGGCTGTAGATTCTCAAATCATCTCAGAATTGGTGCTGACACTGCTCTTCCTTCTGGAGGGGGGTTACTTTTGTTCCCCATGGTTTCTGTGTGTGTTGTAAAATAGTCACCGCTCCAAACTCACTCCCATGATGGACTACAATCTCAATACAAATTAGTAAACTAAACGTGAGATTGTAGTCCATCACAGGAGCGAGCTTGGAGAGGTGACTACTTTACAATACACACAGGGACCATGAGGGACAAAAGTATCCCCCTCCAGAAGGAAGGGCAGTGTCAGCACCAATTCAGAGATGATTTGAGAATCTACAGCCGAGTGATACACAAATAAGATACATGTGTGTTTATAGTTAAGGTACTCAAATGCATTTTTATTGTCCCTTTAACTCCCACCCCTCCTCAGCAATATATACTCATCGGTCCTTCTCACTGAGATGCTCTGTTCAGCTGCTTGGACCAGGGAAAGTCCTACAGAAGCTCCAAAACAACTTTCCAAGGTGCACACAAGGCTATGGATTCATACCCCAGCCCTTATATAACAGCACTGGACCAATCATGAGGTGCCTAATGCTGTCATATGTGATGGGTAGCAAATCAAATTTTTACTAATAACAGAATGGTGGGAGGAGTGAAGAAAAGTGAGTACATGCTACTGGGGATGGGGGAAGTTAGGTGACCCTTTTCTTGTGCCCCGTGTTGACAAATGACAGGGTCACTTTAAATATCTATTGCCCAATTGCACCAGCTAAATACATCCCAGGTGCATTAAAATAAAAGGTGGGCAGTGTCTTACAATTCATTTTTTGGTTGAAAGCTGCCCCATCCTGAGTAGAAAAACCTGCCCCCTACCAGCAGCTGAGGAGTGGGTCCATGCACGCATGCAACGTGAGATACTGTAATACCATATGTCGCGGGGCCATGCAATGGTAATGGACAATGCATGCATGCCTGTCAGGAAGTGCATTGGGTTTCTATTCAGAATGAATAGCAAAAAACTTACCATTGTTTTAAATTGCCTTTACAGATACCATGCCTTAAGGGTTAGTTCACACCATAAGCAGTGCGTTCCTGTCCGATTCTGGCCGGAATGTACTACCTTGCATTGCGGCCGGCTCCCTTTTTTGCCAGGGTGGAGGGGGCGTGGTGGGCCATTGAAGTGAATGGCACCGTAGCCATGCCCTCCGGCCGCAATGCGATCGTCCACATTGTGCCTGCAGTGCGGCGCGATCAAAATAGAGCTTGGAGCATTTTGATCGCATCGGACCGCACTGCAGGCACAATGTGCCTTGCGATCCAGTGCGGGTGATTGCTTATGGTGTGAACTAACCCTTAGCAAAATGCAGCTGTGTGAATGGACCCTATAATGCAATATTTCCCCTCACCTCCTGTTCCGGATACAGCTCTATAATGCTGGATTTCCCATAACTTTCTGTTTCTATGACACAGATGACTAGAGTTAAAAGAGAGTAAAAAAATCCACCCAGCAGGGTCACAGACAGCAATAGATACTCAACAGGCATTATAATTATCCCCTATTCTATCAACATTTTAAATAGAAATGTTTTGGATAGGTTGGATGTTGTTGGATGCCCTCCAGCCAGGAAATGAGGCGGGCTCTATCTGACTTGCTGTAGCTTCTAGTGCTGATCACAGTGTGCAATGAAATCAGGGTAAGCCATTTCAGTCCAGGAGAGGAGCTGGTACAACTGTGCAAGAGGAATTCAGGGAAGGCTGAATTCCACTTAGTGTAAAGGGTTAATATCTCTTCTGGGTTTTTATTGCCATGTGTGTTCTTGTTGGTGAGATCTCTCCTCGCTTCCTTTCCCGGAGAGATGTGTATAAAGAAGTCTTAGAAAACAGCAACAGTAAAACTTTAATTTTCCATGATAGTTTAACCCATCGCACTTTATTTGATGGCATATTAAATTAAAATGTCTCTCGTTTACTTGCAGCCTTGGCGTTTATTGATCTGTACACATAAGAAATAAGTCCTTTGCTTAATGCTGCTACAATGTTGCATATTGCTCGGCTCCACATGCGGCTATTGTTTTATTCTCTGGGTGGTAATTTGATATTTAGAATCAAAGGGGGTGACGAAGCCCTTATGGAACACACACCATGGCAACTATTGATTTTACTTAACAGAGCAGCGGTATACAGTCATGACATGAACTCATGAAGCTGGCTTTTAGCAGAATACATAAATGGAACAAATAGTGACCTATTGGAAAAGCAGCAGATGAGCATTTGATGGGAGTGCAAAGGGCCAGTCCACTCAAAGTATTATTTTAGATACAGATGGAGCATGGAGGACTGAGTCGGCCCCTGGCTTCTCATTCGTCCTGAACATTCCCTGCCATAACTCTTGACTCTGCTCCTTTACATCTTAAAGTTTTGGGTGCCTCCATCCACACCGGTGTGTCCCAGCTCCTGCTGTTACAATATAAAATTAATAGAAATCCAGCAGGGATGGTAGGAACCCCTCTGTGGCAGTGTGTGTCAATGTCATGGAGTATGCTGGCGACACAGACACCTAGGACTCTCAGCTAGAGGGGCTGAGAGGTTCCAGAAGATAATTTGTTTTGCAGGGAAGAAGCTAGCCTTTCAGTTTCTTCTGGTTTTTCTGGATTGTAGATGGGATCTGGATCTCCGGAGATTTCTAAGGGTACGTTAACACCAGATGCAATGCGTTCTGGCCCGATTGTGCCTGCGTTCCGGCTCGATCAAAATAGTGTTTGCAGCATTTTGATTGCACTGGACCGCAGGCACAATGTGCCTTACGATACCGTGCGGGCGATCGCATTGCGGACGCAGAGCATGGCTACGATGCCATTCACTTCAATGGCCCGTCACGCCCCCTCCTGCCCCACAAAAAAGTGAGCCGGCCGCAATGCGATGCAGGGTGTTCCTGCCAGAATCGGGCCGGAATGCACTGCATCTGTTGTGAACATACCCTTAGAGTTCTAGGTGGGATGAAATCTCTATTCCTGAGGTCAGGTGTTGGCAGTGATCAGGTGGCTTAGAGCAGCCTCATTAAGAGCGCAGACCAGAGCTCAAGGGAGGAGTTGGTGTGCTGTGGGCTGCAGGCACATGAGTGCTCCTGCTGGGAAGAGGGATAGGTTGTGTCCAGTAGTCAGGGGGACTCCACCCAGAAGCCAGAGTGCAGCCAGGTGGCTGTGTGTGTGCTGGAGATACCTGCGAATCAGCCAGGGAGGCTTAGTGAGCCTGTGACACAAAAGGGATGGGTGGAAGAGTTACATGGAGTATATGTGACAATCTTGAGTTGGTGAAACATTGTTCTATTATCTACTTGCCGAAATATAAGCAGACTGCATGTTGTGTTGCTGACGGAAAGCTCTTTTCTGTTACGGAAGAAATAAAAGACTGTACTTTTTATGTTAAAATGGCTTCAAGACTGTTCCTTAAGTGCTCACCATATGTGCTTAGTTCCCCAAACATCATACCTCATAATGCACACTATGGAGGTGCGGAGCTGGGAACTCTGTGCAGGTATGGTGGGGATCCATCATAATGGGCACAGACGGTGTACAGAGCCAGGACTCAATGTGTGGATAGTCGGAAACCCCCATAATGGGTACAGCAGGTGTGCAGACCTGGTAACTGAGCACGGGGATGGTGGAAGTCCACCATAATGGACACAGAATGTGTACAGAGCCAGGAACTCAGTGAAGGGATAGTGGGAGCTCCTCATAATGGGCATGACTGGAGGACAGACCCAGGAACTCAGTGCAGGGAGATGTAATCTATGGATGTGCTTCCAATTACACTGTTTACACCTTTGCTTTTTTCCCTTCAGTGACGGTGGCAATCCAAGACCTGGCTGTGCTGTCTGAAAAGGATCATTGGATCATAAGTCTTGCTAAAAAGGGTTATGCATCCTTTGCCAGATAAAATGGTTAGCAGTTTTCAATTGTGTATGAAGCTATTTTAAAGGAAACTGGCCATGAAAGACTGCCATTGCTGATCTCTACTAAAATTAATAGGTTTCTGGCTGTTATAATGACCTTCTTGCTACAAAACGTGCAGTCCCTGATTCGAAACAGATATGAAGATACAGATTTCTGACACTGATCTGCAGTCTTGCTCAAGGTCAGTGGTTCAGGAGACACAGCCAAACAACAAACATTTTCAGGAAGAGATATTGTCACCCCCATATTTTTCCTATGACCAATTTATTTTACCTATTTAAATGGTATCATAGATAATATATAAATATAATACTATGTACATGTTTCAACCTCTTAGGGGGTTCAAAATCCTTTCTGGTAAGTTGTCCCCTATTGACTGTGTCCACCACTGATAAAGCCATTGGTGCTGTGTTCCTCCCTTACAGCAGAGTTTGGCATAAAGTGGAGAAGGGTTAGAACCTTTGATCCAGGACTTCATTAGAGAGATGTATCCTTGGTTCCTGTCTCTAGCAAACAGGGAAAATCTCTAACAGAAAAACAGACACATATAACAGAGCCTAGGATAGTAGTAACATTTTAACAGAGGTTGTATGTCTTCCCCACTCTATCCAAAACTAAAAAAGAAAAAAATGGGCTGGACATACACTTAGGAAGACATTCTGTGTGCTGATTTAAAAGTGTGGTTTTGCAGTCAGCTGCGTGACCAAATTCTGGTGCATTGCTCCTGTGATCACTTCTGAAAGGGAGAGTCAGAAATCAGCTACTGGAAGTCCAATCCTATCCACATGGATCTGCCTCTGCAGCTTGGAGGTTTGTTTCTAAAGAAGCCTCATGGACCATGATGGTTGCCTGCCATGCTGATCACATGATTGGGATTCCACCTTTGAGCAATTTATGCTTCCCTTAAGGCTTTGCACTTTAGGGTCACATGATTGGGATTTCACCTTTGAGCAATTTACGCTTCCCTTAAGGCACATGTGTCAAACTCAAGGCCCAGGGGCCGAATCCGGCCCACCAGGCCATTTCCTAGACTTCTACTTTCAGATCTAGGTATTAAGTTATTACTAAAACCAGTGATAATCGAATGCAGAGGCAATTATGATAAAGATTAGATACATTTATATAGTCTTACTGACCCTTTGAGGGCAACCATAATGTTGATGCTGCCCTCCATTAAATTGAGTTTGACACCCCTGCCTTAAAGGAGAACTATGGGGTTAGGGCTTTTCCCCATAGTTCTCCTTAGGGTAACGGCAGGACTTAAACTAGCGTCCTCCCGTCACCCTTAGCTCACTATACCGCGAGCTAGAGCTTGCGATATACTGAGACGCCGCAGCTGAAGCGGATCCCGACAATTATGTCTTGATCCGCCAAGCTGCATGAGTGACAGCTGGCTGTGCCTATCTAGAGGCAGAGCCAGCTGTACCCGCCCCTCCCCCATCCGTTCCGGCAGTCAGCGCTGGAGGATCGGAGCAGCGAGGGGGGAATCCAGTCCCTCCCCTGTCACGGCAGAGAGCCGTGACAGGTTCGAGAAGTGAGCGAACGCCCGTATGTGTTCACTCACTTACTGATCTACTGAGCCGACCTGTGACAGTCTCATTGTCACAGGTCGGCTAGAATTATGAGGTGAGTGAAAAGCATTCACCTCCTAGTTCTCCTTTAAGGCTTTGCACTTTGATAGCGGCCACAAACTAACAATGGCTGGGACAGCTTAGTACTGTCATCTTGGAACTGAGATATAAGTAACTTTTGGTTGATTTCATTCACTAGTGCCAATCCAGAAGTAAAATTTGATTTTTTTTGGGGTGGACTTGTTCTGATAAGATTAAATATGTTTGTCATGAGATATATTAAAAAAAGAGATTGCATAAGGCCACATGTCCTGCAAAGAATTATAAATATTCTCTTAAGAAGATGAAATAACAGCTCTGCAAGACGCAGTCCGATTTTAGTGTTCTGAACAATACATTCTGGATATTTGCAACAAGACATGTAAGAAGCTTTTAAGAGGTAGTTTAAGGCAATTTGCTAATGATTTTCTTCCAACCGTAAAATCGTGTTCAAAATTATCTCTGTCTTGCAATAAAGTAAGAGAGCAGCACTTTCCGAAGTTCTAGTAGGCACAGGGCAAATTAGATTCATGTCCAGAATTCTAATCTCGAAGTTTAAATAAGGAAACCTTTAGAATGTTTTTTCTTTTTATAATGAGTTATAAACACAACATGAATGTGAATAAAAGAGATCTTCCTTTGATCATCCCATGCTTGCTGTGAGGTCTTCATGTGGAGAACCAACCAACCAAGTCTCATTTTTGATGAACTTGAATTCCACAAGCTGGATTCTCTAAAGGGTAGCGCAAACGTGGAATCCTTCTGGAGGACTCATTGGCTTCTGTGTTATCATGCTGGTTATACATTTTCAAAACCTGTAAGTGTTGTTGTTTTCTATCAGTAATTGCCCGGTACCTCAAAATGCTCTACTGAAATCCCACGAACCACTTTTGGGCATTGAAGATTAACTAATGTTGGTGTCACGATTTGGATCAGGCTCGGAGTCCAGTAGCTGAAACAGCAGGCAAAGTCGTAGTCAAACAGGCAGAGTTTGGTACACAAGCAGGCGGTAGTAGTGTAGGAGCAGTTAGAAGCGTAGTCAGAGATCAAGCCAAGGTCAGTAGCCAAAGGTATCAGGTATGAAGTGGAAGACGATGAGAGTAGTCGGTGAATCAGCATCCAACGGTCGGTACACGGGTAGCAGTATGAGCGGATTGTATCACAGAAGGAGCAGGAAGCAAGATATTAACAGGAGCACAATAATCTGGCAAATAGTAAGTGCAGAGGCATGGCTTAAATAGGAAGTTCAAGGGAGGAGCAAAGAGTTCAGAGTTCAGCAGAAACTAGGCTTAAAGTGATATTAAAGGCAAAAAAAATGTCCCTCCCCCCATGTAAATGTTAGCACTTACCTTAAATGATGTCTCTTATTCTGGTCTTCCTCTTCTTTCCCCGTGTTTTCATGTGTCCCTCCAGCGGTGCGACGTCACTCCGATCCAGCGGTGTCTGCATGCGGGTGCACGCGTCCATAGACTTACCTTGCGTCTCTGCTCGTCTCCCGGCCGAGAATCGGAACTGCGCATGCGCCCGCCCCAAGATCCTTTGCGGCCGTACGAGCAGTTCCTGATTCTCAGCGTGGGAGCGAGCAGCGATAACTAGGTAAGTCTAAAATGATTTCAAGCGTTTTTTTTTACACTTCTTGCCTATATCTACTGCTTGCTAGCAGTAGATATAAGCAAAAAAAAAAAAACGGAGGGTTTAGAACCCCTTTAACTGAGGATTACACAGTAGATCAGGCAAGGAGCTGTCCAAGGTTCTAAGGTGGCTCAGCAGGTAGAACCCCTGCCAGCTACAGCAGAGGCTCTGGTTTCAGATCTGGTTCCTTCATTCCACAACAGTAAATCAGTGGGGAGAATGGTGAGCTTATCTGCTTAGTCACTGCTGAGTAACCTATAAAATGGAATAAGATGGACAAGTGCACCAATACAAGACTTGGATAAAGAGCTGTAGCCCAGAGAATGTAGGCTGAATGTAGGCTGTGCACCCACTGTGAATGGACTGCACCAACTGTCAGGAGAGAGAAGGGGACAGTCACCCGGCGGGATAAGGTATGCCGCCGGGTCCCCTCCTCTCTCTCCTGATACTGTTGGGCGTTCGGTCCATGACAGAGCGCCCGACTTTTTAGAGGTGGGTGACACCAAAATGGCTGGCAGTCATTTTGGTGTCACCCCTCCAATGGTGTCACGCGGGTGCGGGCCGCACCCCCTGCACGCCCTTTGTGACGCCACTGGCTATGCCTGCTTGCACTACAGCAGGATGAGAAGATGTTGCAGGTTGTGTGGCTATCAGCATTGTTATAATGTTGCAATGTTGCAGGGGGTGTGGCTATCAGCATTGTTACAAGCCTATAGCTTGTCGATCAATAACTGGAAACCCCTAGCTCTGCCCTCTGCTTTCTATATTAACAGCACTGTGTTGCTAAAACCCTCCCACTGTGAGCTGTAATGTCTGGAGTGGGGTAGCATCTGAGAGACAAATGAATGAGGATTTGGCTCAATCAGGAAGGGTAAAGGAAGTGTTTTCCCTTATATGAGGTGTGTGCATTACATAGTAACTTTATTGGGACTTGTTTAGGCTCTCATATGGGAGCCTTTAGTTGTACAGTTTTGGATACTTTCTCTAGGTTTTTTATATTATTTTTTATGTATTTAAAACATAGCAGACCAACATTGAGTAGATAAAACAATACTTAGGGTCTGATTTCTAACATTTTAGCTCATTTGCATGGCAATGCTGCCACTAGATGGCACTGAGGCACATAGGAATTCCTATGCGCCTCAGTACCATGATCTAGTGGTTATAGTGCAAACATTTAATGGGGCCCCCCAGGGACATCTCTATGTGTCACCTGTCAGTGTCCACTGTGGCAATACTGCCATTGATTGTAATATATAGTATGCCTAAATAACGGGAAGATAGCAGGAGAGTTGTCAGCATTGTCAGTGCACTACAAGCTAAGGAAGTATGAAATAAGATATATACAGCACAGTGTGTAGGACAGTGGAAAATAGGGAATGTACAGCTCAGCATTCAGAATTAAACAGTGTGAAATAGGGAATATGCAGCTCAGAGTACAGAATAGTATGGAGTGGAATAGGGAAGGTACTGCAAATCATACAGAATGAAGCAATGTGGAATAGGGAATGTAAAGCGCAGCTTACCGAATGGAACAGCATGGAATAGGGAATGTACAGAATCATGTACAGAATGAGGTGGTATGGAATAGGGAATATACAAAACCATGTACAGAATGAGGAGGTATAGAATAGGGAATGTGCAGTGCAGTCTACAAAATGAGCCAGTGTGGACTAGGGGATGTACAGCAAAGAGTAGAGAATGTGACAGTATGGAGTAAGGAAAGTATAGTACAACTTTACATACTCCATTCTGTGCACCTTACTGTGCTCTGTACTGTACGATAAATGCTCCTACCCTCTCCAGTGTACTCTGTATGATCGCATATGCCTGACCACTCCACTGCATGCTGAGCTGTATGTTACCTACTCCTGTGTGCTACTCTAGATTATTACATTTTGTAGACAAGTGGGAGAGGAAGTGCAGAGGGGTAAGGAGGACCCAACCACCCATAATGGATGCCCATATAGGAGGGTTCATCCACCTAATTACCTAAGGCAGAGCTCTCATCCATTGTAGAAGTAGGTGAGTCCTCTTCCTCCCATCATAGCACTGCTGTTGTAGAGATACTCACATTTACCATGCTACTTTGCTGCGTTACTCACCACTCTCTTCCTGCTGGTTTTCTGGTGTTTAGTGCTGCTGGCCTTCCTCTTCCTTGCAGAGTCCACCGGGGAAAGCTTTACATTAAGCAGTGACCTCTGCCTACATTGAAAAGTTATTGAAGTCTGGGGAGGCAGGGTCCAGTTGTGCTATTTACAATGGCCAGTGGAAATGTATGGGTCACATCTACAGTGTTTGAGGTCTATCAGTAGCCTTGGCAATACTGTACTCAGGGCTGCTTGTGCAGGCAGGTGATATGGCACAGCATGGCTAGGCTCCAGGTCGCTGCCATTCAGGAAGAGCTGGCCTTACTCACACACTTCCTGATCTTCTGAATGGATTCCTATCTACACCAGGCCCCATAGAAACCTCATGGGATGCTATGGCGGTAAGTCTGCCATTGAAAAGGTATCTTTATTTATAATTAGAATTAATCAGCGTGAATGTTCAGTTATGTAATATAATTTTTACTGATTTGATTAAGAAATACTTTTCCCCCCTACTGTGAGGATAAATTAACAGCTGCTTGAGGAGGGTTTGGTTTTGCTTCCTTCTAAATTAACATTGTTGAAGCATTATCAGAGTTAGAATAGGTCAACCAGAGCTGGAGAAGGATTTAAGAATATTGTTTACCAGTAAGCTAATCAGAAGCACCTAATGACAAGTGGCAGAAGCAAAACCAAACAACATTTTGGGACATATATTAATAATAAAAATTAATGATACCTATTACCTAAGCAGTATTTCACTGGTACAAAGTACATAAAAACCCTTACCCTAATTAACTTTTCTTATTTGCTCCCTTTTTGTGTGTTAAATATAACATTGAAAGTGTTGAACCTGTTCAATAAGAGAAAAGCATGCCTGTGGATCCTACCCAATCCTCCTCTGTGAGCCACAGAACAGCTACAGAACACCTTCCCCCCATGTTATGGCGATGAGTAGAAGAGGCTGCATTTTAAGCCCTAAAACACTTCCTGCCCTAAGGTGAGAACCCTGCATACATACAGTATGCTGAGTGAGTGTTGTCACCTTAGGACAGGACGTGTGTTACTGGCAGGATCACTAGTTGAAAATAAAGAAAAAAAGCAAATCTATTGTTTTTACATAATGGAATAACAAAAGTAAACATTTACACAATTTTTTTTGAGTGGAGATCCTCAACTACGTTGGTAAATCATTCTCAACGACACAGAATATTATTATTGTAGGACAAAGATCATTTTGTTTCCCCCTGTGAGACAAGAAAGGCCACATTACCCAATAACTTTGGCGTTGCCTTCTTCTAGGCCAAACCTGAAAGACTAAGGAGGCATTGAACAATAAAAATATGACCCCTCCAGCCCAATTTAAAATATAAAGTATAACTAAAGGCAAAACTCGTTGCCATAAAAAAATAATATCAAAAATTTTTAGCAGACATCCAAATTGAAATAATGGACATATAGTTCACATGATGACAGCTCATTGATCAGGCCTAAGGAGCACTTTATTAATCAATAGCTAAAAATACAAAATATAAACAAAAGCACGTATTGAGGGCAGAGGATGCTGACTAAGCAGGTTGTTTAAAGGGAGCTACAGTTAAGGAAAAAGTGATTGAAGTTAAAGCGACCCAGAAGTTAAATCTTAAAAACACATTCAAGTACCCTAACTATTAACATAACTGTATCTTATTTGTGTATCCCTCGGGTGAAGATCCTCAAATCATCTCTGAATTGGTGGTGACACCGTCCTTCCTTCTGGAGGGGGGCTACTTTTGTTCCCCATGGCCCCCTGTGTGTGGTGTAAAGTAGTCACCGCTCCAAGCTCACTCCCGTGATGGACTACAATCTCATGTTTAGTTTATTAATTTGTATTATGATTGTAGTCCATCACAGGAGTGAGCTTGGAGCGGTGACTACTTTACAACACACACAGGGACCATGGGGAACAAAAGTAGCCCCCCTCCAGAAGGAAGGACAGTGTCAGCACCAATTCAGAGAGGATTTGAGGTTCTACAGCCGAGTGATACACAAATGAGCTATATTGTTGTAAATAGTTAAGGTAATTTATTGCGTTTTCAAGATGTAACTCCTGAGTTTAGTGTCACTTTAACCTGTCACAAACCACGGCTTTTGAAACTGAGCATTAGATTATGAACAACAAAAGTTAGGAGGCAGCTGTCATGTGTAAGGAGCACACGGAGCTCCTGTGATTTGTACATCTCTGTTTTAATGTATGATTTTGGTTTTATAAATATATATTAAGGATGTCCCAATACCAATTTTGCAAGTACTGATACAGTTTTGTTTATTGTCATGTAACAGTTTTTCTAAAACAATATCGACTAATGATTTCAGGACAGTGGTGGAGCGCCAGAGCTAAGTCCCAGCTGCAACCGCTGCAACCCTGGTAGTTCTCATGAAAATGCCAAGTATCGGCACTGGTATCTGAACTGGTATACGTGCATCCCTACTCAAAAGTTTGTGGACACCTGACTATCACACCTGCATGACCCTGTTGGGCATCTCCTTATAAAACCATGGTCATTAATATGGAGTTACCCCTGCCAAAAGATATTGAACACCTGACCATCATGCCTATATGAGCTTGTTGGACAGTTCATTCCTAAACCATGTTCATTAATATGAAGTTGATCCACCTTTGCAGCTATAACAGCCTCCACTGCTCTGGGAAGGCTTTCCACAAGATTTTGGAGTGTGCATGTGGGAATTTGTGTCCATTCAGCCAAAAGAACATTTGTGAGTTCAGGTACTGATGTTGGATGAGAAGACCTAACTCACAATCTGCATTCCAATTCAGTAGGTGGTTCGAAGGGTTGACCTGTGTAAAGACCAATTGAGTTCCTCCACAGCAAACCCATCAAACCATGCCATTATGGAGCTGGCTTTGTGCACAGGGTTACAGTTGTGCTGAAACAGGGAAAGGTCTTCCCCAAACGGATGTCACATGGTTGGAAGTCACAATCTTTTAAAACAATTTGTATGCTGTAGTACTTACATTACCCTTCATTGGAAACTCCTGAACTCAATCACTTGGAAGGTTGCCACAAACCTTTGGCAACAGAGTGGATTTATTACTTCCTAAGCCCAATTTGAATTATTTTGCATCATGTTTAATTGAAGCAGACACGTTTAGCAATGTTTCTCCCAAGTTATCTAGCTTAGAAGCATTATGTATACACAACCTTGATCTGAACACAAACTACTTGCCAGTTAACCTATTTGTGAATTAATTCTTCCACGGGGATTCAATAAAAATGTATGAAACATTATTGAAAATATTAGCAGCCATTATTGCTTTGTGAATGCCAACAAACTCAGTACAAAAAACGGCTTTAATGTTGATTGCTTACACTGTGATTAGCAAACTTCACTGTGCATTAGCTTTACTTGCTGTGAAACAATCCACAGTGTTTTACAGAGAATACTGAACCATTCACAACAGTCTCATAGAAACTTACAGCCTCACGTGCTCATCCTGCTGCATTTGAATAAACTGTAACATGTTTTTTTTGTTTCATTCCTTTACATCGGTTCAACAAACGAGCAGACTTTTAAGAGAAGTTCTTTTGTACGTCAGCACAAAAGGCACCTGACACCTCCCGGAGGGGAAGCATGGCCATCGGTGCCATACTCCCCGGAGCTGGGGGAACTCAGAGCCCAGATACATGGTGCCCTTTTGTCTACCAGCTGCTTTAGAAGCTAACTCGTAAAGGGTTTGCTACCCCTCCGGGACACAGGCACACATGAAAACCTGCATCACTGGTAACATAGAGAATAGTTTAAGACTGAGTAAACCCAAAAACAAAAATGTAATATACTACAGCTTACCAAACCTTAGAAGTGGTGTCTGAATTGTTTTTCTTTATTTTTCTCATTTTTCGCTCTTTTTATATTTATTATATTATAATCATGCATCATAATATCTTATATCAGCCAATAACACATTTCTTATACTTGGGTAGCTATGCTCGCTTACTCCATGGAGGAAGCCACCCAGGCTGCACTTTAAACATGTCTGCTTCAGCCTGAGAGATGATGTGCCCCTTAGGGGGTCTTGTTGGCTCACAGGAAATCGACAGATGCAACTGTAATTATGCCTGAAGAGGACCTCCAGCACTGGACCTAAAGGGAGGCAGGGGGCAGAGTTGGATCAAGGGTAAGTCGTATTTTTTTCAACACAGGAAGGGGGAGGGGAACTTAGAATTAAATATATTTGGGCAGCACAGTGGCGTGGTTAGCACTTCTGCCGTGCAGCATGGGCGGTCCCTAGATTGAATCCTGGCATGGTCACTATCTGCAAGGAGTTAGCATGTCCTCCCTGTACTTGTGTGGGGGTACTGCAGTTTCCTCCCACACTCCAAAGACATGCTGGAAGGTTTATTGGCTGATGTCTAAATTGGCACTTGTATTTATGCATGTGAGGGAGGAACCTTAGATTGTAAGCTCCTTGAGGGCAGGGACTGATGTGAATGTGCAACTGCTGCGTAAATTGTCAGCACTATATAAATACCTGTAAAAAAATGAATACATTCAATTTTAAGGAATGCACAATCTGAATGTCTTCATTGGTCAATACAGAAGCATCCAAATTTTAAAGCAGCCTCTTAGGTTAAAATTACCCTCAGGATCGGTAAATGTACTCAGTACCAGCCCCTTAATAACTTCAGATGGCAGACTATCACAACTCCTGCAAGGAAGCAATGTAATCTTTAATTGACCCAATTAGTGTGATATTTAATTCATGCGCTTTGCTCCAGATTACGGAATGCTTTGTGGGCGGTTCAGTTCATTTTGCATGTGTAAAGAAATTGCAGTATTCATTCCTGAGTCTTCCAGATCAATGTACTCATTAGTATGGATGAACACCGCTAATTAATTGGTTCATTATGTTTTTAGGTATCTCATAGATTTTCCCATTCACTCATATATTGCTATCAGACAACAGGAAATTGACTTTCAAAAATGAGCAAAAACACTTACCCCCCACAGTCACACACTATTATTATTATTATATATTTATATAGCTCTGACATGTTTCACGGCTCTGTACAGAGAACACTGGGCCAGTTACTTCAGTCTCTGCACCAGTGGGGCTTACACTCTAATGTCCCACCTTAGTAATAAAAATGTAGATATTTCTCAATACATGAGATGCTAAAGTGGTGTCACCACATGTTAACACTGACAATTCTGAATTAATCCTCTGTACCCTGCTACACACCCTTACATATTTCTAGTAACAGATATTCTTGGTTTTGGATATGTTGCAGCATATGTTCAAGCCGACCAACTGCATCAAAATGATCCCATCAGGCCAATAGCATCAAAGTGATTCCTTTCTAGCCAGTGGAGTCAAAGTGTTCCCTCTCTAGCCAACAGAGCCAATGAGATCACTTTTTGATCTATTGCATCAAAAAACCCCACCTCTGGACAGTCCCTACTCTACTGTGCAAAATGTCCAATACATATGTAAGGGTGTATAGCAGTGTGAAGAAGGTTAATTCAGAATTTTCACTGTTGTGGTTACACCCCCTGTTGTAAGCAACATATGTGCCCAGACATAACACCATTTCTATTGCCTAGTATAGGTCACTGACCAGAGCTGAGTCTGTAGAGTCTGTAGCCCTCCTCCAACTGTGTCTGCCTGCTTCATATTGGCACTATATGTCCACCAAAGTATGCTATAAACACGTGAGTATTTGACTTTCTGCACAGTAGAAGAGGGATTGACTAGAGAGAGATCACTTTGAAGCAGTTGGCCAAAGAGGGATGACTTTGATATAGTTGACAAGAGAGGGATCACTTTGATTCAGATGGGCAGTATAACAACTGTAACAATCCAAGGAGGACATGCAACTTTCTATGAATCTCAGCTGTGGATGCCAGTCTATCAAGTTAAAGTACTGAGCACATCAATAGTCTCTAAATGAATTCTTTACCTTAATTAATTAAGTCAGTTTAACACAATTCTGTCTTTCTCCATAAGTTACTTCACCTCAGAGAGGCATATTAGTAATTTCACTCTGATATAGTGAATGTTTATAAATCAAACAAAAACAATTGTCCACCTCAAGTTGCTCCACTTCAGGGTTAGTTCACACCATATGCAGTGCGTTCTGGTCCGATTCTGGCCGGAACGCACTCCATCGCATGGCGGCCGCCTCCCTTTTTTTGGCAGGAGGGGGCGTGATGGACCATTGAAGTGAATGGCACCGTAGCCACGCCCTCCGGCCGCAATGCGATCGTCCACACGGGATCGCCAGGCACATTGTGCCTGCGGTCCAGTCCGGTGTGATCAAAATGCTGCAACCACTATTTTGATCGCACCGCACTGCACCGGACCGGACAGCAGGCACAATGTGCCTTGCAATCCTGTGCCGGTGATCGCATTACGGCCGGAGGGCATGGCTACGGTGCAATTTGTGGCGCCCCCTCCTGCCCCACAAAAAAGTGAGCTGGCCGCAATGCGATGCAGTGCGCTCCGGCCAGAATTGGACTGGAACGCATTGCATATGGTGTGAACTAACCCTCAGAGAGGCAAAAGTCAGTAGTTTTAAATAATTAATCTTTGTAATCAAAGAAAAGATACTTGCTGTTCAGTAGTAAGCGTGATGAATCATCATTGAGAGGTACAAATGTTGGTTGCTATGGGAGATCCCAGCAGGAGTCTATTAGTTTTGTATAAACGTACCAGAACGTACAGGCTGGCTGCTGTTACCCCAATTGGAAGTCCTGGAGGGCTAGCAGCACGCTACATTTTTCATCTTTACGGATGGATTCCACCAAATGGTTAGTCCAGGAGGAGAAGGAAGAGAGAGAAGGATCCCTTTAAGCAGCAGCGTTCAGGATGGAGAGCGGGGTTGAGTCTCCATGTCCGTTGTCTGCGTCCATTGCAGGAACACCGGACAATTGAAACTTGCGGCTTCAGCCGACGAGCAGGGAGGAGCAGCGTAATGTAGATGGAGGGGAGGCGGGGCTACCTTCCGTGTTCGGGCTGCCGGAAAGGTAAGTCTGTTACAGGCACAGAGGGATCATTGTGACACAGTTGGCTAGAGAGGGATCACTTTGATGCAGCTGACCCAGGTAGAGTGATCGCTTTGACACAGATGGCCAGAGAGTGATCACTTTGACACAGTTGGCCAGAGAGTGATCACTTTGACATAGTTGACCAGAGAGGGATCACTTTGATGCAGTTGGGCAGAGAGGGATCACTTTGATGCAATTGGCCAGAGAAGAATCACTTTGACATAGTTGACCAGAGAGGGATCACTTTGATGCAGCTGGCCAGAAAGGCATCACTTTAACGCAGTTAGCCGTAAAGGAATCACTTTGACACAGTTGGGCAGCTTGACCATGTTTCGCAATATATACAAACAAAGAATCCCTGTTTTTAAGCAAATGGTTGCTCTAAATATGTAAGAGTGTATACATGTGTGCAGAGGGTCTGTTCACACACTATTGTTACTATACATTTATTTAGCTGTAACATGACTGATGGATTCGTCAATTTTCTGTCCCTCCGTTAAAACCCCAATAAACACACGGACTGCGCAACATGGATTTTATCGGCCACAGCAGCCCTTTTATTAAACAAACCACTTTAACAATAACCAAAGTAATAAACCAAATAATATACAAAAATAATACTTTAAACAATGGTTGACCTGAGAAGGGGTCTTTGGGTGCCCGCCAGCCAAAAGGGCCTCTCATAACACTCCACCCATGTCCCCAGCCGCACCACAACCAGCTCGAGGACACTTACTCCTTCTGGGTTCCCAAGGGGCCAGGCCTCGCCCTTTGCAAATCCGGACACCAACAGGGGAAAGCCCCCATACCAGCTGAGGGCCCCCATTTTTGTAATGAACTCCGATTTTGTAGACCCCCCAAAGACCCTCTAACCCGCCAAGCTGCTGTGACAAAAGAAACACCCCCCCCCCCAACTATTCCTCCCCCCAGTCATGTAGCCCCTCCGCTCAGTCTCTCCGTGTCTGTCTTTTTCTGCAGTGCTGTACAACACTGAGCCACTCACATCAGTCTCTGCACCACCTACACTTTAATGTCCCCACCACAGTCACACACTATTGTTGTTATACATTTATATAGTGCTTACATATTCCACAGTGCTGTACAGGGAACACTGAGCCAATCATCAGTTTCTGCACCAGAAAAGCATACATGTCAATGCCACCCCCCTCACCCCACCATACAGCTTTTTTTTAAAAAAGGAGACGTGTGTTATATTCTTCTCTTTATTATTTATAGCCAGTTTCCCAACAAAGACGTCTTTAGTTTGTGGGAAAATAGAAGACATTTTGACTCTCTTTGTTTGCTTTTTGTGAAATAAATTGACTTATTTTTAGTTATTAATCAATAAAGGGCATTTGGCATCCACATATTGCCATTCATTTCAAATCATTATTGTGAATCAATAGCATATATGTTCCCTCAGACCTCCTGTCTGCAAATAAGGTATTGAAGATCAGTACGTGGAGATAGATAGATAGATAGATAGATAGATAGATAGATAGATAGATAGATAGATAGATAGATAGATAGATAGATAGATAGATAGATAGATAGATAGATAAATCAGGAAGACATACATTTCAAGTATATCTTATAGTAACAAATTCTGCCTTGATGCCTTTTAAAACTCAGCTACCTAACTTACTAAATGTACTAGATTTCCAATGTTCTATATGAACACTTATGTCATGCGGATGAAGCTTAGTCAAGGTACATTAATTTACTTTATTGTCGCACAATAAGTGCTCATGCAAATGTGGAAATTATCAACTTTCACAGATATCCAGATTAAGAATGCATTCACATGTCTATTGTGGTGCAGTAATGCACATACATTAATGTTCATTTACATTAACGTATGCTGCGTTAAGACTGAACTCAAAAAGCCACAAAAAATTCAAAATATATTCCTTAATACCTCGGTTCTCAACTGGTGGGTCGTGACCTAAAAGTGGGTTGCGCCCCTGTGTTCAGTGCGTCGCTGCGTGCCTTCCACTTTTCTAGGTGAGAGGCTCCTTAGCCTCTCCCTAGCGCAACAATATCAGTTCTCATGCCAAGCAGCATTCAGAATATGTTGCCCGGTGGCAAGTGTCAGCTTGAGGTGGTGTCGGCCGGGAATACACAATACTCATGACTTGTATTTAGACAAAATTTACTTCCTGGAGTTCAGCTTTCAGGCAGCTGATTCATTAGGAATAGGTACCATGATGGATCAAAGAGAGTACCCTAAGGAGAACTATGGGGTAAAGTCTTAACCCCATAGTTCTCCTTTTAATTGTTTCCGTCCACCCTTAGTAGAACTAGAAATGATCAACTTTGTCTGTGAAGAATACAAGATTGTTTGCAGCTTGACATGTACACATGGGGTGGGCTGGGTCACCACTTGGTGAAGGGGGGACTACTCCCCTTCCCCAAGTGGTGACCCGAATTTAGACAAAATTTACTTCCTGGAGTTCAGCTTTCAGGCAGCTGATTCATTAGGAATAGGTACCATGATGGATCAAAGAGAGTACCCTAAGGAGAACTATGGGGTAAAGTCTTAACCCCATAGTTCTCCTTTTAATTGTTTCCGTCCACCCTTAGTAGAACTAGAAATGATCAACTTTGTCTGTGAAGAATACAAGATTGTTTGCAGCTTGACATGTACACATGGGGTGGGCTGGGTCACCACTTGGGGAAGGGGGGACTCCTCCCCTTCCCCAAGTGGTGACCCGACCCACCCGAAGTGTACATGTCAAGCTGCAAACAATCTTGTATGTGTATAGGCTCCATCGGCTAACGAAGGGTAGAGAAAGAGGAGTCCGATGACCTCACGGACATCACCGTCACCGGACTCCTCCCCCTTTCCTTTGTTAGCCGTCACGGACATCGATGTGACCGGACTCCTCCCCCCTTCCCTTCGTTAGCCGACAGAGCCACTTGGGGAAGGGGGGAGGAGTCCGGTGACGTCAATGCCTGTGACGTCACCGGATCTGCGACGGAACTCCCGGAAGACGGCGGAGAGGTGAGTACCAATCAAAATAATTTTGATCAATCAAAGAAATTAACGAATAATCGAGGGATTAATCGTTAATTTCCGCAGCCCTACTTTTTTGCCCAAATCACTCCATTCACCCAGAGTTCCCATATGCTGCTTCTTCTGTGCCACCATCAAGGGTGGGCAACCATGGTTGGTGTTATAAAAATGAATGGCTTTATTATTATTATTATTCAGGATTTGTATAGTGCCAATAGTTTTTGCAACGCTTTACAATATAAGGAATACATTACAATCACAATACAATTCAAGACAAGATGGTAAAGAGACTAGCTTGGCCACAGCCAGGTCTCTCACCGAGCAGCTACAGCAATATACTGAATGCTCTGCATTGTTTTCCCTGAGTTCCCTCAGGGTTTTCTCTTTTTATTTATGGGCACATCTTTTATCATAAAGTCAACATTTTGTTTTTTAAATACCCAATGTTCATGCTGAGAATTCCATACATTCCTTATTTCTATTTTCATTAGGCAATGAAGTGGAACTAGTCTTGAAAAGAGTGGGGTAATTTCCTCAGTGGAATCTTCCCCAAGTCAGTGGAAACCTCACCTATGTCAGTTGTCTCCAGAACTGGTGTCCCCATTGGGTACTTCCACTCTACTCTTGTTATTGTGAAAAAATGTTTACTTCCCCTCACTTCTGTCCCAACAGCAATGGCCACCATTATAAATTATGACAGTGGATTTTCCAGTAGACATGTAAGCTGCAAAAAAATTTGGTTCGTTTCAGATATTTTATTATTTCGGAAATCTGAATTCAGATCTGAAATTAAATTCGGTTTGGGTTTCGGAACTAAATCCGAATTTTTGTTAGTTTTGGATGAGTTTACAAATATTCGTAGTGAATAAAACAGAAAACCATATACAGATATTAATACTATAGATGAATCTCCTAGACCCAAATGGCATTCGGTATCCGAATTTCCGAATGGCATTCGGTAGCTCCCAAATGCCATGCAGGTCTGGGAGCCTCAGCTTTAGTAATATATGGATATGACTCCCAGACCCAAATGGCATTCGGGAGCTCCTGAATGCAATTTGGAAATTTGGATCCAGAATGCCATTTGGGTCTAGGAGCCTCAGCTTTAGTATTATATGTATATACTGTATATGGCTCCCATGTTGCTGTAACAAAAATTAGTATTCAGACCCATTGTATTATTAAACCAAAAAAACACATCTGATTGGCCAGAAAAGTCACATGTCCGATTCAGTTTAGTTTTTGAATGAAATTCGGACAGGATCCGAAACTCGGAAATGGAAATTCGGATTTATATACATTCGGATGCATTGGGATTCGGAAATTCAGATGCAATTTCGTCCGATTTTTATTCGGAACGAAACGAATCACACACGACTATTTTCCAGTAGGAGCCACAGAAAACAACAAAGACCCAACAGTTGCTATAACCTTTGCCCACTTATTCCACAACTCTACAGAAAGGTTTTGGCTGGAGTTCTACTTCAAACCCGACGTCACGCAGCCGTATGGACATTGCTGGTCTGCCCTACGTCAGATAAAACATATATTAAACATAAGACAGATTTATATAAGCAGCTTGTGGTTGGTTTTGCATGTCCTTACTTCATGTTTGACCATCGCTTCGGGGAGAAAATGAGACGCTGGTGAGCAGAACAACAAAAAGCAGCGGAGAACATCAGAAGAATAAGAATAATTGAGTAGAACAATGGAAAGAGACGTGAACTTTGCCGAGATCAGAAGTAAAGACAGACTTCATCTTTATTAGGGGGGATATTACTAGTTCATATGGAGCAAGTGCTACAAAAGAATTGCCTCGGGTTATACACCCAGCGGCACGCTGTGCCCTTCTTTTAGGTTAGTTGAAGGAAAGCCGATCGATGGATATTTCTTTATTCCAAATATTGACGGAATAAGAGGATTATCTAATTGTCAATCCAGTTGAAAGATATCACTCTTTGTGATTACAAATACCAACAACAAGGATTCTGTTGTTAAAGGAGAACTATGGGGTTACCCATAGTTCTCCTAAGGGTAACGGGAGGACACAAACTAGCGTCCTCCCGTCACCCTATGCTCAGTATACCGCGAACTACAGCTCGCAGTATACTGAGACGCCGCAGTATACCTCGAGCTGCTGCTCACGGTATACTGAGACGCCGCAGCTGAAGCGGATCCCGACAATTGTGCCGGGATCCGCCCAGCTGCGTGACTGACAGCTGGCTCTGCCTATCTAGAGGCAGAGCCAGCTGTACCCGCCCCCTCCCCCGTCCGTTCCGCCAGTCAGCGCTGGCAGATCGTAGCGGGGAGGGGGGAATCCAGCCCCTCACCTGTCACGGCAGAGAGCCGTGACAGGATCGAGAGGTGAGCGAACGGCCGTCACTGTTCGCTCACCTCCCGATCTACTGAGCCGACCTGTGACAGTCTCATTGTCACAGGTCAGCTAGAACTATGAGGTGAGTGAAAAGCACTCACATCATAGTTCTCCTTTAAAGGCAAACTCTGTTCTATGACTGGTCACAGACTGACCTTTGATTGCAAAGATTTTATATCTTCCTATTGTCAAAATGATCGTTTTTAATTACATATAACCGGCAGGTAAAAATTATTGATATTGGTTTGTCAAAAATTATTGGTGGCAGAGAAAGGCCTGAAAATTATTTTGACCAATATCTTCCATTTTCAATCTTCTTTGACCATTCAGTCCATGGTGATTGCTTTTGTATCTTGAACTATTGTTTGTATTCTTCGACTTAAGATACACACATGATTACATTCACTTTACTAGAGCATTGGGTACCATAAACAATTGCCTTTTTTTCATTTTTGTTTTTTTTTTACTCTGTAGGAATGTACTCCTAACACCCCTTGTACTATTACAGTGTATTTTTTGGTTCTTAGGTGTTGTATTATTTTTTACCAGTAGGGTGTGATGACTTACATTACATCATATCTGACTGTGGTTTTGTGATAAGCTAATCATTGCAGAGAGTGTCATTAGTGGGAGGGGTTGGCTACAACAACACCCTTAAGCAAGCCTAGTTCTCGGTTCCTGCCACTCCCCAGTTGAGAGCTTGCTGCTTAGGTGCTGGGCTGCTGCCCAGGCCTGAGGGCTTAGTCAATCAAGGCCTATCCTTATGGCCTACCATGTGTTTATAGGCTTTACTGGATACTGAAAAAGGACCTTACCCATGCTGACTGGATCCATGGGGACACTGAAGTAGCCACCCAAACCTCCATTGGTCTGTGCTACAGCCAAGACCTGACCCAGAGTACACACTGGAACCTCTGTGGGAATGGATTCACTTCTAATTCATAAGAGAGAAGCTTGACCTTTCGTACAGGGACTGCCAGCTACAAGAAATGTCAGGATATACTACTATTTTTGGGTATTCCAGCCCTTCGTCTTCTTCAGTTCTACTATTCGAAATAAATATATAAAAAGGCATCCATGGAGTTTGATCTGTTTCATCACTGCAAGAGAACCTGTAACTGTGAGTAACAAGCCTGGGCACAAGGTCATTCTCATCTAGGGGTCCCACTTGTAACCCACAAGGCCCATTAAAAACACATCCTATACCAGTGGCTGAGTGCCTTAGTCCAGCAGCTTCCCATACCCTTCTAGAACAACTAAATTATACATAATTTTTATCAATATTAATATTTAATAATTTTAGTAACAATAATATTTTAATAACAATTTATCATTTGAAATATCATAAGATTTGAAACATCAAAAAAACATTTTTTGGTTCTAGATTTTTCCAATTAATATCCTCACTCTTCATTAGCGCAAGTTCTTGCAATTATTAACTGTGAGTAACAAGCCTGGGGACAAGGTCATTCTCATCTAGGGGTCCCACTTGTAACCCACAAGGCCCAGTTAGGTGAAGGCACTGCCATTATAGATGTCTTCCAGTCCCATACTCCCACTTGACGGAGGCTCAAGATTTCCTAGTTACTTAAAGGTGTGCAGCGGCAGGTGATTGGTGAGGGTCATCTCACATGACCACCCCCCAAAAAAAAAAAAAAACAGGGCAACAACTCTTTAAACTCCTTGTTGCATTTCAGTGCTGCAAACTTGAAGTTTTCAGACAAACATTTGGGAGTGGCAAACTTGCCAAATCCAGGGGATTTGTCGCAATCCCATAGTAGCAGTAAACCTGGACCTCATCTCTACTTGTAGTCTTGTTTAGGACAACATGTGACCAAGTGATAACACAGGAGAATAATTTGGAGACAGAGCATTGCCAACCTCTAACAGGAAATGCCTGTATAAGGACCTTTATGGCTGGATCACCAGGTACTATTTTAATAAAAGCTGAAGGTTTTAGAATTTTGTAAAATACAATAACATATCCAGATTTCTAAGAATTTTTAGTAACCGGGTATACTTATACCTTAACAATCCAAAACATCAAAGCATGACAGCATGCCTAAAAGGTCACTAAAGCAAAAGTTGGCATCTCAGCAGGTTCCACTGTGGTCTGCACTCATTTCAGTTTTCATGTTTGCATTATCTGCAAACATGAGCCTTAACACAAAAACTAATAAACCTCCTGTTTGATGGCTTGTATCACATATACCTGCCCAGAGTTTGTGTATTCAGCGAGTTCAGTTGTTTTTTATGTATTAGGTCCTCAGGTGTTATTGCTAAGTGGTGAAGCAAGGGAGGGGAGGGGGGGGGGCATTTACTGAAAAATCTGCCATGTCCAAATAGCATTTACCCAGATGTCTTATTTTCCATGAAAGGGGTAATTACCGTACAACATAAACATTTCCCTAATGGGTCTGGTAGGATTGTTGGGTGGGGAACAGCTTTTTTGTTTTGTTTCTGTGGATTGTTGAAAGGTAAAGGAGAACTATGAGGTGAGTGAAAATCACTCAGCCTCATAGTTGTAGCCGACATGTGACAATAAAACTATCACACTATCACACTATCACACGTCGGCTCAATAGATCGGAAAGTGAGCAAGCACATACTGTCGCTCGCTCACTACTTGATCTATCCCTGCAGAGAGCCAAGACTGTCACTCAAGGCTCCCTGCAGGGATTCCCCCTCCCCTGTCCGATCCTCCAGTGCTGACTGCAGGTGCGGGTACAGCTGGCTCTGCCTCTAGATAGGCAGAGCCAGCTGTCAATCACGCAGCTGGGTGGATCTCAACAGTGATGTCGGGATCAGTCCCGGCTGCGGCGTCGCAGTATACCGTGAGCTGTAGCTTGCGATATACTGAGCTTTGGGTGACGGGAGGACGTTAGTTTGTGTCCTCCCGTTACCCTTATGACAACTATGGGGGAAAGCCCTGACCCCATAGTTCTCCTTTAAAAAAGAAACATTTCCTATTTTTCTTTTTTATGTCACTTTGCTGCAACTAAAATTTGTCTGTAAATATCATTTAACTCATCCGAAATTAGCAATCTTTTAGGATTTGTCCGAATCTGAATTCCAAAAGGAATTGACTTTTGGACCCGAGTCCCGAAAAACTAAATAACGAAAAATCAGAAAGGAAACAAACCGAAACACATTTTTTGCCGGCATACATCTCTACTTGTATTTCAATGAAGAAAACCCTGTAAGTCTTCAAATGCTAACCAGAACCATCAATCTTGATCTGATGAGCCCAAAACAGTCTTGTTCAGTTCCTCTGTTTTGTTCTGACCCACAAGCTTTCTACTCTATGCCAGATACTGTAAGTTTGCATGTTATACCAAAAATGTAACAGTTTTATTCTCAAATGGTAAACCAAGAAGTTCCAACCTTGACTCAGTTTGTAATTTTATTGCATTTTTTTTTTTTTAATAATGAGCATATAGTTTTTTATTATTGTGTAACTGTGTTAAATATTTAGTGCACCAATAAGCGAATGCAAATGGAAATTTCATTAAATGTTTTTATACAACGACAGTAAAATCTTATTGTTGTTATTATTTTTATTATTATTAATGGTAGTAGTATCTTGATTATATATGGATACCATGTTTTTACATCTCAGATAAATGCTTGAGGGCTTTTAAACTTCAATAAACACTTTTTTTGAGAAAGGGTTAAATATTTTATTGGGTTTTCAGTGCTATTTGTAACCCCATTAATATTTTCTTTCACACACCAATTAGCTATGGAAAAACATCTTTTAGGCGAACATAGACAACAATACAATACTAACAGGTGCTAACTCTTCCTCACTCTACTAGAAAAAATTCTATATTTTCTATTTCTCTTTCTCACCTTGTTGGAGAGTAGGGATGCATCGATATCGATACTAGTATCAATGTCGGTGCCGATTCCGAGTATTTGGGCGAGTACTTGTACTCGCCCAAATGCTCCGATGCCTAGCACGAGTACTTCCCGTATCAGGAAGCCGGGCAGCGCGTCATTACACGCTGCCCGGTTTCCCGATTGGGCGGGAAGCGGCTCCATGCTCTCTCGTTAATTGTGATGAGAGAGCATGGAGCCGACTTCCTGGGCCAATCAGGAAGCTGGGCAGCGTGTAAGGATGCGTTGCCCGGCTTCGTGATTGGTCAGGAATCTGGCCAATCAGGAAGCTGGCTCAATGCACCTTTGTCCTCATGAGGTAAGGTTACCTTACCTTAGTATGTGCAGCCTGTCACCCCCGGGGCCACTCCAACGAGAATGCAGCCTTCCTCCGGTACCCAGCCAGAGCCGTCTGGCCGGCCAATCAGGAAGCCGGGCCCCATGTAATGACTTGACGCCCTGCTTTCTGATTGAGATGACGAGGGAGCATGAAGCATGAAGCCAGCTTCCCGGCCAATCAGAAAGCAGGGCGTCGCGTCATTTTACGGCGCCCGGATTTTTGATTGGCCGGCCAGATGGATCCGGCGTTCTCGCTGGAGAGGCCCCGGGGGTGACATACTGGACTTTCTTGTTAATGGGGAAGCCGGGTAGCGAGTCTTTACACGCTGCCTGGCTTCCCGGCTAATCAGGAAGCCAGATGGCGAGTCATTACACGCCACCTGGCTTCCTGAATGGGACTTCCGTTACTCGGTAATTGGTATCGGCGAGCACCGGAAAAGAATTATCGGTACTAGATGCCAAAATACCGGTATCGATGAATCCCTCCAGTTTTCTCCATTCTTCCTGTTCTGTCTGACAACAATTATCTGTAATCCGCTGGGGTGGAGACTGATTTCTCTTGGACAGGGAGTAATATGTATGTTTCAATATTCTGCAGAATTATTGTAAGAAACTTACCTGCAAGCTGGTCCCTGCTCAAAGACGCATGTGCACACAATCAGGGACGTGCGGTCAGAGGAAGCAGGCGAGGCAGAGCCTCACCTAGAATTATGGAGGAAAAAGCTGTCAGCTTTATGTCTGAAGCTGACAGCTTTTTCTCCATTCAGATCGGCATCTAACAGGTTACACAGCAGGGAAATCCTCCCCGCTGTGTAACCTGTCATGGAGCCTCAGCGGTGAGGGACAGGGAGTCTCCTCCTTTACACTAGCTTGGGGATGGGTTGGAGGCGGGGCTTTGGCTGGTGTGGGCGGAGCTTCAACTAACGGGAGGCAAGGCTCCGGCCAGGCGGGGGGCAGGGCTGGGGAATGCCTCACCCCGATCAAGAGGTACCGCACGTCACTGCACACAATCCTATGCTAAATGGATCCAAGCAAGCATGCTTTGGCACATAAATGTGCACACACAGAAACATTTAAATAGACAGAAGCCATGGTCCAGTTGCTGAGTGGTGGTCAGCTTGTCCCTGTGTGCCCTGCATTCTGTTCCTTCGTTCCTGATCTCCTGTGTTTGAACCCGACTTGTGACCATTTACTCCGCCTTCCTCCTTTTCTCCCGTGTATGATCCTGGCTTATGATTCCTGACTTTGCTCCTGTTCTGTTGTTCAGCACTTCAAGATTCTGCTTTCCATGTATGACTCCGGCTTTGAGTCTGACTTTGCTCCTGGCTTGCCACTTGGTGCCTCATCCCACCACCACTCTGAGCCACCTCATCCAGCCAGTGCTTCTCTGGCTCCATGCCTCTAATCGAATCCATTTCCGAGAGATCCCGGTCCTGGTCCTGCAGACTCACCAGTTGGTCCACTGCACTCAGGCACCTCTAGAAAACTCAGCCAGCCACTGGTGCCGGAACCTGTGCCTCTCCCCATCCTTACAACCCCTGTCACCACCTCCAGAGTTGTGGAACGAGAGGTGCATGGGTAGCCCCCTTCTCAGTTGGGTCTCCATTTAGATAGGTGATAATTATTATTCTAAATGATGAAGATGATTTTTTTTTTTATTAAGTGTAAGTTTCTCCGGGGTAGAGAAGGGTTTGAATGGTTCCGTGTTTTTTAAGGCGATAGAGATTGTTTCCCAACTATAAATTCAACTGGGGTGGAAAAAAACAGAAACAAAAAGAAAAACAAACAACTGATTTGCAACGGGACATTTCCCACTTGGCACTCAAGTGAAAAATAAGTTTGCAGTATATTCAGGCTTCTCGTACACTACGGGAGATGGGGAAACAACAGGAAAGATTGTGCGTTGGCACGGAAACCAGGAGCAGCTGGCACTGGCAGGCCCGTCTTGTGGACGGTGATGGCGTTTTTGGCTCGCAAACGCCTGACACCTGCAGGCTTCAGCGCAAGAGCTCTGTACAAATAAACATTTGATAGGAAACCACAATAGACATTTTCATGATGCTTTGAGCACTGACTGAATAATAAATGCCTCAGGGCTGTCAGTGATATTTTTCCATCTATTCCATAAGAGACGTCCCAGAAACTGAACAATTATGGCTGTGCATTTAAGCAGTTGTTAGAATACTTTTAACATGATGGAACCGTTTAGAAAGAAAGAAAGAACAGCCGGTAGGCATGAATGCATAGGCAATAGTTCCACAGTTTCTTATTTTAAAAAAAAATCTAAATGTAAACATTATGTTAAAGGGGCACGCCAGACAAGAAATAAAAATATATTCCTATTTAAGTATTAACAGTAATGTGGTAAGGGCTGTTTTTGTAAAGAATTTCATGTTTAATGACATGTATATGTCTAAACCAATTTACTATTATTTTGTTATCTGAATGGCTGTGCCTAAAAGCAAAAATATGGGCAGTGATGCCATGGGGAACTCCTTCCACAAGGTCTCCATTTAGATAGGTGATAATTATTATTCTAAATGATGAAGATGATTTTTTTTTTTATTAAGTGTAAGTTTCTCCGGGGTAGAGAAGGGTTTGAATGGTTCCGTGTTTTTTAAGGCGATAGAGATTGTTTCCCAACTATAAATTCAACTGGGGTGGAAAAAAACAGAAACAAAAAGAAAAACAAACAACTGATTTGCAACGGGACATTTCCCACTTGGCACTCAAGTGAAAAATAATTTTGACAACATTAAGCAAAGAATCACAAAATGATCAAAGTTTAAATGAAACGTCCTTTGCTTGTTTATTTACTTTATACTTATTGATATGGCCAACCAAAAGATTTTAACACAAACCGTTTTTCCCCTCTTTCTCGTTTCTTTCTTTCGTGTGAAGTTTGCAGTATATTCAGGCTTCTCGTACACTACGGGAGATGGGGAAACAACAGGAAAGATTGTGCGTTGGCACGGAAACCAGGAGCAGCTGGCACTGGCAGGCCCGTCTTGTGGACGGTGATGGCGTTTTTGGCTCGCAAACGCCTGACACCTGCAGGCTTCAGCGCAAGAGCTCTGTACAAATAAACATTTGATAGGAAACCACAATAGACATTTTCATGATGCTTTGAGCACTGACTGAATAATAAACACTGCAGGGCTGTCAGTGATATTTTTCCATCTATTCCATAAGAGACGTCCCAGAAACTGAACAATTATGGCTGTGCATTTAAGCAGTTGTTAGAATACTTTTAACATGATGGAACCGTTTAGAAAGAAAGAAAGAACAGCCGGTAGGCATGAATGCATAGGCAATAGTTCCACAGTTTCTTCTTTTTTTAAAAATCTAAATGTAAACATTATGTTAAAGGGGCACGCCAGACAAGAAATAAAAATATATTCCTATTTAAGTATTAACAGTAATGTGGTAAGGGCTGTTTTTGTAAAGAATTTCATGTTTAATGACATGTATATGTCTAAACCAATTTACTATTATTTTGTTATCTGAATGGCTGTGCCTAAAAGCAAAAATATGGGCAGTGATGCCATGGGGAACTCCTTCCACAGAATTTCCTGGGCACATAAAACCATAACAGTGTATGGAATCCCACTTTGAGAACTGTGGATATGGGACCCATTCTATTTGCAGTACACCTTTGGACATCGATGGAACCTGAAAGGTACTTGTTACTAAAAAAAAATAATCAGTAAAGGATTTTAAAATGATGAGGGTGTAGAGCACCTATACAAGTCCCTCCAGGGTGCTGAAGTGCCTGTCAGCCTTGCAAGTGCACACACCTTCAGCATTTTTGAGCGCCCGGTTTTCCATAAGGTAGTGGTGTGGCATAGTGGCCGTCAACTCCAGGATGTTGGGTGGAAACTGCTGTGGAGTTGCCAGGAAAATCATGCACGCAGTTATGCGAGAGGATCTGTGCGTGCGCATGGCCAAGCACGCATCTATGTCCACAGAAATGTGCATAGACGTTGTCCACGTTGAAGATCTACCTTAGCTAATACCTGGGATTATGTGGTTAATCAATCGGGAGTGGACTGTCTATTTAGACCTGAGCCTCAGCAAGGGAAGTTGCTGAGTGATTGTCAGCTTCTGCTTTCTATGACCTGACATTTGCACTCCTCCTGTGATTTGACCTGGCTTGTTTTGATTCTGCAATTCCCTGGCTTCTGACTCCAGCTTTGTATCCTGATTACGCTTCCTGGTTGCTGTTTTGTACTATCTCTGCCTGGCTGTGCTTGGCCTTAGCTTGCTTCATTACTTCGTTCCGAGCTTACTCCCTGTGTACCTGCACTGCTCAGCTGTGTTTGACCTTTGGCTTGCTGATGACACTGCTGCATCTAGGTCAGCTACAGGCGCTCATGCTTCTCCAAGCGCCTGCTTACCTTGTCTCAACTCCAATTTGGACAACACATCCGCTGGACAGGAGGTGCAGGGGACGCCCCCGCATCGCTCAGCCTCCCCCAGGTTCGTGACCGAAAAGTTTTGGGTTATTTTCTGTAAAGCCGTTAGTTTTGACAGCCTTTTCTAATCAATTTTTAGCAGACTTTTTATTTTCAGTAACACATTTCTGTGTATTATTAAAGGTTCTAGACCAGTGGTTCTCAACTCATGGGTCGCGACCCAAAAGTGGGTCATCCCCCAGAGCTAAAGTGTCTTATGTGGTCATTATGATTAATCATGAATATTTTTCTCTTATGTTCTTGATTGGATTTCTTCCTGCGAGAGTCTCTTAACAGGATGCTTACATGTTTATATTGTTATATATAGAAATATTAAAGAAATGTTATACATTGTAATTAATCATGTTGGTTTGGTATTTAACCTAGTCAGGTGACTGGGGTTGTAGTGGGGTGGCTGAAAACAGTTGGCTTATGGGAGCATAAAGTATAAAGCTGACCCTGCGTTTCAATACTGGCCAAAATGATGAACTGGATAATGAAATAAAGTAGAAAGGAAAGAGGAACCTAATGTTGTTCCTGAGCTTCCATTTCATCAAGATAGTCAAAACAACGTATTTTACCTCAAACCTGTGCATGGATCTCTCTTTTCTCCTGGCTGACCATTGTTTATGGATTGGATGGATCAGTAAGTAAGCATGTGTTTGTATTCATGAAATGCACTTGGTGCCCTTAACTTGGCTTATGAGTGTTTTAAAAGTAAAAATGGTCTTATTGGGGTAATTCATTGTAAACATTGACAATGTATTGCTTGCATGTTGCCCAAGCATTGTCCTGATTGCCTTTTTGTGGGTATTGTAACACTTGTTCCATTGTTGCCAATCTATTGTAACTGTTTCCTGATGGCAATGATTGCCCATTTGTTGTCCATAGATTGCCATTTGTTGCCAGCGTATTGCCATGATTGCCCATTTGTTGCACGTCTTCTGATAGCAAAAAGGAGTTTTGAGTTTTGATACAGCAAGGGGTATGTGTTTGTTGCCCATGTATTCTCAGGATTACCATTTTGTTGTCTACACATTGTCATTTAAATAAAAACAATATTGCCATAATTGAATCCACTTCAGACCTGTCACTATCAAACACACAGCTATTAAAACATGTGACTTGGCACAGCACACTGTAGTTGCTTGCCACCAAATGTCGCCACATGTTGCTAAGCCAGACCCCTTAACCATGCTCCCAATCTTAGGCTCACTGACTCCTAATAGATCCCAAGCATAGGCATGGCTATTCATTGACTAGTTGGTAGGGGTTTAAAATACAACATGGAAAGGTTTTTGTGATTATATATCTTATTTGCCCAGCAAAGTTTGTGTAAGCAGTACACATGGTAAAGTTAGAGGTTAATTACCGCAAAACTTCAATTAAAATTTAAAAAGTGGCAATGTGTATGGGGTTTATTCACAAAGCTGCCAAAGGCAGCCGAGTGAATAACCCAGCTGAAGTGAGTATTCACTCGTTCGGCTATCCACTTCTGGCTTGTACGGCTGAGCCAAAGAGCAGAATAGAAAATCAATTTTAAAAAAGGAAAGAAAAAAAAAAAGAGGATGAAAAAAAGATTGAGGTTGCGGCTCGCTCTGCCCAGCTGTCATTTTCAGGGTGAAAGGCCGTTTGCCCCGCTTCGGCTGTCTCGCCTAAACCGTTCGCCAACCTTCAGCTGCTGTATGGGCTATTGTGAATACCCCGTACAGCAGCCCTTCGGTTCGACTGAACCGAAAGGGCTCCGGCAGCCGAAGGATCATCTGAAGCTACGGCTTTGTGAATAGCCCCCATGTGGGAGACCAACACTCTGAAAGGAAGTTAGGAAGGGAGTGAATTCTTTCTGCAATTAGAAAGTGAATTAGTAAGTGGCCCTAAAGAGCTCTCAACTGAGAGGATAGGTTTGTCTGGTGCCCCAGATTGCTACACATAACCTTAATTTGCTGCTGATTTAAAGTGACATTAAACCCTCACATAAAACAATACTGTAATGTGTGCCTTACGGTAATCCATGGTAGTTTCCCTTCTCTTTGCTGCTCTTCCTTTTAAATCCTCATGTCTTCTCATGCTTGGGGAGAACTTCCCTTTACAGCTCAGGGCCTCTTCCTGTAGTGCTGGCTCAGGTTACAAACCCATAAAAACCTATACACAGACACCATATATCCATTCCTGAGACAAGGCAGTCTGCTGCAAAACAGAAATTCTGCCCAGCATGAGATACAGATTTAAAAGCAGTAGTATTGTTTTATGTTAACAAATCTGAGTGTTTAATGTCACTTTAAGGTTAGTCGGACCAATTTTGCCAACCACTAGCTAAAAATGAAGCAAGCTTCCAATGGACAAGACCACAATAGTTGATTTAGCTTCAATAATTCTGCTACCTTTGTAGCCATCTAATCTTCATAGTCATGAACATATGCAAATTCCTGCTTAACACAAATTAATTCCTGCTGTTGGTGCAGACACTTGTAGAGCTATGTGCCTGTGATGAGTGTAAAAATCATTATAATTCTACCTCGATTTGTGTGGCACGTCTGCCAGTCAGATTACCGAGGCCCGCTAACAGATTAGTGTGCGGAAATAGCGCTGCGCCGAATCAAAGAGAAAGTTCATTTTTTTATGCAACAAAATTATCACCCCAGAAAATCAACGATGATTAAAAAACGTGGAACGTTTCCAAAATGTCTTCAGACAAATCTACTAATCCTGAAATGTATCTCCTTAGGGGGAGAACACAGAACTATAAACATAAAAGAGAAATTAAAAGTCGTTTGTGTACAAAAGCATTAGGAGGCAGACCGAGCGCGCTGATCAGGGAAGGAATGATCTAAAATATGATTTCCCTATGATTAAAGGGAAAACATAACTGTTTAAATCTAGATCTAAACCCAATCACTAAAATCTCATATAAGTTTGAAAATGTTATTGGTTTTTTTGTTGAACTATTTTTTTTATATCTGCAGTTTCATTGAAAGAATACATGGTGAACACGGTCCTGGGATGTAATTTAGTTAAGAATCCATGGTAAGCACTATTGCACAAACTCCTTGTGACAATTTTAAAATGTCAGCAAATCTTGATCACCCAGATAATAATGGCCACTAAACAAGCTATTGCAAGGTCCTGGAGATCTCCATCCCTCAGTTTCTTAAAGGTAAAGAACAGGGTCACGTGCACCATAATGATCGGAAAGTGTCAGCAATTCTAGCGGATTTTTATAAGAAATTTTTGAAGATCTGGGGACCTTGGCCTTTCTTATTTACTTTCTTTCTCTTCTCTTTTCCTCCCTTCCGCTCATTTTTGCTTCTTTTCTCTTTTTCTTCTTTGTCCCCTTCCCTTTCTAACCTATTACCAGCTTTTACGAATCCCCTCCTTTTTGCTTCTTTTGCCTTCTTCTTGCTCGTCCCCTCCACTTCCTAACCTATTACACGCTTTTACCAATTGTTCTTGAACTTTGTTCTTCGGGGTCCAACTACCTGAACACTAGTCTCTTGTTTTTTGCAGGTTAGTAGGCAACTGTTCTCTGGGGCCGTTCCGTATTATAGCCACAGCAGCCAACACGCGTATAATATAGGATCCAGCAGTGTGCCATTGGTACCCTCTCTCTA
Source organism: Nanorana parkeri (assembly GCF_000935625.1). NCBI lineage: Eukaryota > Metazoa > Chordata > Amphibia > Anura > Dicroglossidae > Nanorana > Nanorana parkeri. Next base: position 560,061 of record NW_017306472.1, read on the forward strand.
TGCCAACCTTGCCTTCCTTCTGTTTTGCATTTGATTGTATCATACTTAGCCTTCTTGGAATGCATTGACTATGGCATCCTTGTTACTCGACTGCTAATGGCTGCTATGTCAGCATATTAGCCCTTCTACCTGCTATTGTATGTTTGTGAAAATTAATACAAATGTTATGAAAGAAAAAATACATGGTGATCCTGTCTTGAAGGTCTTTGTTAGGTCACTTCCTGATAAGTAGTGACAATTGTCTCCCAATTTCTCTCTCGCAATGCACCCTTGGTGTAGACTACAAATGGCCATGCTAATGCATATTGTACAGGGATGGTCCACCATTGTCATTATTAGGGAGCCCATCTTTTGCAATACCCTGCAACCAGTGCTGGAGGGAGTACATGTGGACAGAAAATGTCTGAAAGTGGAAAACAGGAGACAAAGAATGGAAAAGTGGGAAACAAAGAATGGAAACTGGGTAGAACAGTATTTTATTTGAAGAAAATGTAAACTGCTTAGGATACATAGTGATTTAGAAAACTAAATTAGAGTTAAGCTTTGCATTTACTTTAAAGCCCAACTCCATGGAATGTTTTTTTCAAAATGAATTGCACCCCATTGCAGTAAACAAAATTAAAAAAAAGGAAGCTATTGCTATATAGTCACCATCATCCTAGATCTGCCCCTGCATTGCTCCTTTTTCCCCACAAGTCAGCCAACCTATAAGACTGAGCAGATATTGTGAACAAAAGACATCCTGGTCCCACCCCTGAGGGGATATCACAATGGTGCCCATTTATTGAATGTGTATTGATGCAGAAAGCTGTGATTACTTCATTTCAGTGCCACTCTGCATCCTTGAGGATTGCCCACTGCTGGTGAAGATCACTAGACAGACCAGAAGATGTTAGGAAAAGGTATAAAATGTATATTAAAAAACAATTGTGCAATATCATTGGGGTGGACGTCAATTAGGTGGAGGACCTCAATTACAAAGCCCAGCGTTGGACTTTATTGGTGAATACCAGTATTTTGCATCTCAATGCATGTAACCCAAATTGAATTTTTTTTATGCTTGCATCAAAAAAGTATGTTTGTTCCTCAGTCTTTAATTTCAGCATCTTAAATATGTTGTTAATACTGTAAAAGCCAAATTAAAAGCAGCATGTTAATTATTCCTTGGCGAGCATTGCATTCAGCTTGGATGGACACGCTCGGTCCCAGCCCCCTTAATAAGTTCAGATGGCAGACTCACGCAACTCCTGCAAGGAAGGTGTATAATGTTTAATTGGCCAAATTACTGAGCTGCTTAATACTCGTCTTTTGCTGGAGTGGATTGAATGCTTTGAGACTGATTTGGTTTATTTTGCACGTATCAGAAATTGCAGTATACATTGCAGGATCTTCCAGATCAATGTACATGTTAGTATACACACCAACAGTGGACAAAATGCTATAATACTTAAATTAAATAAATACAAATTATTTGGGCCTTTACACTCAAAAATCAGATTCTACCAATGCATCCCTCTATGTATGATGATTAACAATAGCATAGACATGGCAGGTGTAAAATGCTGTGATTCTGGAATACTTACACTTGCAGAGCATTCACTTCCGGATTTGAAAGTGCAAAATAACTTCAGTTTGCCAAAGCAATGCACACTGGGATTGCCTTGTCATCAGCAGAGCATTGCTGGGAAATCTCATCTGTAATCTTAGGAGATTTCAGGGAAATACATTTTCCTCCCCTGAGATGATGTGCATAGTCACATGTCCTAGTCACACGTCTAGTCACATGTGCCAGAAATCCTGGAAGTGAAGGGAAAGCTAGTAATCTGCCCTTAGTAAACATGGCCACTCTGAGAAGAATGGGGAAGAAAAGAAAAATGAGGTATGCAAAGAAAACAAAGTTGGCAATTATCTAGAAGTGTGTGTTGGTAGATTGTCATTACTAAACATTTCTAAAGGCGTATTTGTTGTTATTTTAAAGATAAGGGTAAAGGTCTGCTTTAAAGCGCCCTCTCTCCCAAAATAAAACACACCCTTTAATTAAAAACCGAGTATATTTATTTTTTAGTTACTTTTTATAGCAAATTAAGCCTAGGCAGCTAAAATTGAGTATTCACTTCAACAAATTTCCTTGGCAGCAAAATTGCTAATTTTACAACTTACAACAATCAAGTTGACCAAAATAACTTATTGCAAAAATGTAATTTCTACTGATCAAGTCATAGCTCAAAACTCCAAACTCTCCTGTTTTTTTTTGGGGGTGTGATTTTCAATCTCCTAAAGGGTAAGGGCTCTGTATATATAGCTTGCGGTATACTGAGACCGCCGCAGCCGGGACGGATCCTGACATTACTGTTGAGATCCACCCAGCTGTGTGATTGACAGCTGGCTCTGCCTATCTAGAGCCAGCTGTACTCGCCCCCTCCCCCGTTCGTTACTCCAGTCAGCGCTGGAGGATTGGAGCGGGGAGGGGGAATCCGGAGGGGGAATCCCTACTGGGAGCCGTGAGTGACAGTCACGGCTCTCTGAAGGGACAGGATCGAGAAGTGAGCGAGCGCCGGTATGTGTTTGCTCACTTCACGATCTATTGAGCCGACCTGTGACAGTTTCATTGTCACACGTCGGCTCGAACTATGAGGTGAGTGAACATCATTCACTTCATAGTTCTCCTTTAAGGTTCTGCATGTTATATATTTTAGCTTTGTAGTCCACCCAATTGTATTATAGATCGTTTTATTTTGGAACACTCTGGGCTTTTACTTTCAAGCAAATTTACATAGATTTTTATTTCCTTGGTTTTCATTTAAATAAATAGTGAAAAAATAGAAGAAAAATAATTTTTCCCTAAATTTGTCTTGGCAACATTTATGTAACTTGCACACCCCCATATATTTACTGCACAATATAATCACATTAGTTTGACTGTTGGGGGACCATGCCACGGGGAACAGAGGCTCTGGGGTTTTTGGGGAATGCTAGGTACTAATTGAAGGCAATCCTGGGCAAAGGGTGCACTAGCCCTTTAAGACTGAGGTTGAGAATGTATTGGCTGCATGGCTTGCAGCCCGCCATTGGCAATGGCTGGAAGCTGAGAGCTATGTACAAAGGGAAAAACCTTGCACTTCATCATGGCAAAGGTAAATGTGACTGTGACTTTTATGTAACATAGTGAATTAGTAAAGCTCAAAGTGCACATGTGCGTTTTACTTTAGGAGAGCCGTATTGCCCTTATGATGCAGGTTTGCATTCACTTATAAGAGCATTATATGCTTGTGCAGTGAACACAGATGTTATCCAGATCATTCAACATCATTGTTGTGACCTAGGGAATAATCTGGGGAGGGAATAGATATTTTTATTTATTTTTACGATATATATATATATATACAAGGCCAATACGTTCTTACCCTCACCATGATCTAGATGTGCTAGGGATCTGAAATTTCGCATCTCATAGTAATATGCATGCCAATTTTTGTTCTTGTAGGTCGTGGTGAATTATAGTTAGAGCCAAGAGAAATAGAGTAGGTGTCCTGCCGGACAAAGTTGAATACCGAGCAGTAGACATGTGCGATTCGTTTCGTTCCGAAACGAAATTCGGACGAATTTTTCGGAAATTTGGACATTCGGATGTATCCAAATTCCGAATTACAGATATAACAAATGCAAACGAATACGAATTTCCGTTTCCGAAAGTCGTTAGCGGTAGTTCGGTCGAACGTTCGTTTAATCTTCGTTTCTTATTCGTTTCGTTTGTTCGTTGCAGCAAAGTGACATTAGAGAAGGAGAAAAAAAATGTTTCCCCCCTCTAATGTCACTTTACTGCAACGAACGGACGAAACAAATAGGAAACGAAAACGAACGTTCGAACGAACTACCGCTAAATAATTTTTGTCCAAATCTGAATTAACTTTCACACCCGAATCCCGAAAAACAAAATAACACAAAATAAGAATCAAAACGAAACTAAACTACACTAATTTTTTGCCACTGCACATGTCTACCCAGCAGTGATTAGGTTTCTCCATCTTCAAGGGAAATCGGCCCAAATAATCCATGAAGAGATGTCAGCTGTGTATGGAGAGGATTGTCCATCATATGAGACTGTCAAACGATGGAAAAGAGAATTCAAGTGTGGCCACACAAATATACAGGATGACCCAAGGGAAGGTCGTCCGTCAATTGCCACAGAACCAAGTGTGGTGGTGAAAGTTGAGCTTGGTATTCAACTTTGTCCGGCATGACACCTACTCCATTTCTCTTGGCTCTAACTATATTTCACCACAACCTACAAAAACCAAAAAATGCATATTACTAAGATATCCACCTATAACTCTGCAGAATTTCAGATCCCTAGCACATCTAGATCATGGTGAGGGTAAGAACTTATTGGCTTTCCCTCGTATGTATATGTATATTTTATTTTCCTTTTTTTTAATACATTTATTTGATAATGATTTAGAAAGCTGAGGTCCACACAGTGGCGTCACAAGGGGGGTAGGGGGAGGCGGCCTGCACCCGGGTGACACCATTGGAGGGGTGACACCAAAATGACTTACTGTCATTTTGGTGTCACCCCCCTCTGAAAGGTCGGGCGCTCGGTCATGGACCGAACACCCGACAGTATCAGGAGAGAGGAGAGCGCCCCTGGGTCCACATTCAGTCCGTTACCTCTTGTGTCAATAAGGATGATCATTTGTAATTTCCAAGATTTTCCTTTCCTTTGTATTTTTAAAGTGACCTGTAGAACAAAAACCCTGAGTGAATGTTAGATTACAACTTGTTGTGAGATAAGAGGACTTCATTTCTCCCAACCAGATGTCCCCCAGTAAATCATTTTCTGACTGCAGTTGTTCAGCACAGATGTTGCCTGCAATGTCTTCCTTACAAATATGGGCTCCTTCTTCGGACTTCAAATGAGTGTTACAGCAACTGTGTCACTGAAAACAAAAAATACACAATAGTGGTGTAAGGAAGCACAGAGTAATTGTGTGTGTGGAGAGCAAAGACATCCAACGCACCCGGAAGTGTGTAGGATGTGAATTTTCTTGGGGCAGCTTTGCTTAGCAACGATTGTGCAAACAGATGTACAAATTTTCTTTTTTAACGGGGGCTTTTTGTTTTAATTTTTTTATTTCAGAGACACTTGCATTAAAAGAGAACTAAAACCAAACCTTTTTTGGTTTTAGTACTCTTTCGGGTCAAAGAAGTACATTTACTAATGTCCTTCTGTGGCCCAAACTCGGCATATAGCATGGCCGCCATTTGCTTAAAGCGCAAAGCTGCACTGCAGCCAGAATTGACCACTGGATCTGCCTTTGTAGAGCCAGAGGCAACTGTGCCCGCCCCTTCCCCTGTCTGTCCTTCTAATGAGCGCTGGAGGAACAGAGCGAGCTGAGGGGGGAATCCCTGCAGGGAGCAGTGACTGACAGTCCCCGCTCTCTGCAGGAAGAAGACAATGAGCTGAGGGATCTGCATTTTGTGATCGCTCAGTTCTCGATTTATAGAGGCGGCATGTGACAGCTGCAGTGTCACACACCGGCTCTAAATACTGGGAAAGGCACATTTTACTCTCCCAATACTTCTCCTTTAATGAGGAAACTGCTAACAACAGAAATGTTAAAATATACAAAATCTATAAAAATAAAAAAAAGGCCAAATGTTACAATAGGCAAAATATTTTACAAACTTTTTATGTCCGTGTTACGTTTCTGCCTCCAAATCTCCAAGCAGGTCTGCAATCATAAATACTTCATGAAATGTATTTTAGAAATGCAAGCATATGTAAGTACCTGAATTTTACCCAGCATCAGCCTCTTGCAATCACCTGCACAGCAGGGCTGGAGCGTAGAGGAACAAACAGAACACGGGTCCAATCAGTTCATGTATTATCAAGTAGCATGCTAATAGGAAGAGAGAGCAGAGTGACAGAGGGATGAGCTCATCATTGTCCAGTTTCAGGCTGGGGCAGGTCTTGGATGATCTGGGCTCAGAGGACATGGGTTGAACGATGTCAGCCATAAGACTGAGGATATCTGCCAGCAGAGAAAAGTACTGCTATAGAAATTTCTGAACTGAAGCTGACTATTGCAGCAAAAGCTGGTTTTGTTATTTTCTCTTTCAACAGACCATTGATGTCTATCTTGTTATTTTTAGCTGCAGTTCCTTTTTACTTGACAAAAAAAAAAAATGTGGACGATATACATTTATGTATTTGTTATAACAAAGTAAAACAGATGCGCGGGATGAGCTGTCAGTTGCTGAGAGAGAAAAATATTGTTTTTCATTTTCAAATTTATTAAACCATTAGTAATCTGGATTCTTCCGAAAACTTACAGAGTGGTGAAAAATCTCTCACTGATCGCAATTTACGGCGGAGAGTCTTTTATTTATTGCCAGAGAATGCTTGCGTTTTCTGAAATCGAACATATGTGGTGTTTTGCATTTGAAGAGTAATGGACTTTTTTTTTAATTTCCCCAACTGCATTTGTAGCTTACCGTATATACTCGAGTATAAGCCGTCCCGAATATAAGCCGAGGTACCTAATTTTAGCAAAAAAAGCTGGGAAAAAGTATTGACCCACTGCAAGTTGAAGTAGGTTTATTCAGAAGGCTTCTGTTAGATGGTTGACCTTGAACATGACTTGCCATGGATAGGTATATGCCTGTATGTAAGTACACTCCTTTATGTGTTTGTAGCAACCCTAATGCAGGAGTGACTACTTACATTTCGAGGCTGTCAAACTGTAGTAAGTCTGATTCACATTAAAAGTTCGGCTTTCGGAAGTTTCTCCTAAGCTCTGGTGATTGTTTGCTTCTACCTGCTTCCCGGAGGAGTGCACCTTGGCAATAGTGTGGGAAGCTCACCAATCTGAGTGAGGAATGTTTTTACCTCCCTCGCTAACCACTAGGAGGTTTATTTCCAGTGGTGCATGCTGGGAGAGGGTATAAATGTTCTGGGGTGACCATGGAAATGCAATTTCCCGCTGGGCTGCGGCCTAGTTGATGAATGTGTGTGGCTTGTCTGATCCTCCTAGGCCCAGGTGCGTCCCGAGGCTGGGTGACACCCGGAGTAGAGACTGGGTGACACCACGCCGTGACGTCATCGTGCATGCGCATGACGTTGCCGTGTGCGCGATGACATCATCGCGCATGCGCAGTCGTCTTATTGATGCCTGCTGGTGGCCGTCTTGGTGATGGACTCTGGCAGAGAGAGGAGGGGAAGTTCACCCGGCCGGATGAGGTATGCCGCCGGGTCCCCTCCTCTCTCCTGACACTGTTGAGCTCTCGGTCCATGACCGAGTGCCTGGCTTTTCATAAGGGGTGACACCAAAATGACTGTCAGTCATTTTGGTGTCACCCCTCCAATGGTGGCACTGGGGTGCGGCCACCCCCACTGCACCCCCCTTGTGATGCCACTGCCTGAGCCTGCTGCTAAGGGAAGGTGACAATGTGCTTGGACTGAGGTCTGGGACTGTTCAAAATCTGAGGATCAAGATGCCATGGAGGAACTTAATATGAATAAGGAGCCTGAGAAGCTGGATAGAAGATTATTCCTTTTCTTAGCTATGGCAAACCTCTTCTCAATGGAATGGTTGCTATCACATCAAGTATTATACAGCCAGGAGCTAAAGTCGCAAATTGGCTCAAACTTTCTCTACCTGTAAAGGCTGCAAATAATACTTTACTTCACTTTTTGGAGTCTGCAACATCCTGGGTGTCTTGTACCCTGACCCTCTTTCCCAAAGTTGTTCAATAAAAGTTCACCAAGCTTTTCGAACATCAGTGTGGAAGTCAGTTTATCGGTCACCATTGACAGGTCGGTCAATGATGGAACTGTGAACCCTAGACAGACTAGAAGGACCTAATATAGCCAGCAGCTCCTTTGTGGGTGAGCGCTATATGTTTATACATGCGTGTGTGTTTTTTCTTTGAAGGATATGTTTATAACAGTGCTAAATAGCTCACCAGTTTCCTGTTTAGTTTTTTTCTCAGTGGTGGAGGCGACCTTTTCCCATTTTCCAATCGAATTTAGGTTCCATGTTTTTTTAAAGCTAAATTCCAAGCACAAAAACTTTAGTTGAAATCGTCCTCGGTAGCCACAAAGGACATAAATCTATTTTGTGTGCACCAAATGTCTTTGCAAGCCTGGATATTACCCTGTAAGAGCAGAGTTGACATCAGCACTCTGACGCATATAGTCTGTGCAGAGAGCCCAGGCCATATGAAGGGTTGGACTGAATAAAGGTGGGTGGGACTCAGCAGGTCTCCAGCTACAGGCTGCCTGAAAAAAAACTACAGGAGGGGTGGATACAAGACCAGTTACCCTGCACAAGGAGAGATTGCAGCATTGACTGGTCTTGGTTACAGGAAGCTCCTGAGGAAGTGCAGTAATTGTTTCATGGTTGCTTCCCTCACAGATCTGGGAATGCACAAAGGTCATCAAGATTCAAGTAGGAATACACAGGGGATCGGAGTTTAAACTATATTTGTTTAAAACCAGATTTTACCTGACTCCCCACCTCGAGAGTATCCCAGGTGCAGGTACTGAGCACGTCTCTACTCCAATATTTGAAATGCCATACAATAACCACACTATATGGGTTTTCACCAAATACAAAAACTTGTATTTCGTAGAAACAGACACACTATCAATCCCCCGGCATAGACCACCTGCCTCCAGTGCGATTCCCCCATCTGACTTAATCGGCCTGATGGGTGAGCTGCGTTAGAGGCAAATTAACAGTGTGTCTGTGTTAGGGTTCCACCCTGACTTTACTGGCCAGACAGGAGAGCATCGTCTGAGAGAGCCAGATGGGAGTTTCCTGTCTCTGAGTGATGATGTCACCCCACTCGCTATATATAAACCACTCAGTCCAGTCTGACCTTGCCCTTGCGTGGTCTTGCCTGCTAGTGCATTCCTGCTGATCTGAGTATGCTGATTCTGTGTATGACCCGATCCTGGCTGACGTTCTCCTCTGGCTCCTGCTCCTGGCTTGTTCCTGACGACGCTGATCTCAGTTTCTGACCTGGCTAGTACGATATCCGATCCGGCTTCTGACCTTGGCTTCTTCCAGTTATGATTCTGCTTGCTCCTGTGGACACTGTTCTTAATAAATATTTTATCTAGCACCTTTCGCTTGTCTGGTTTTCATTGTGCTCTGACAGTCTGTTACTGCGGAATAAAATGTCTTATATTCATTGAAGACCCATGCGGCTATTGTATTGGATTTCAACTGTGGACCATGTCTGCACAATGCGTGTCGGCACATCCACTTGTAGTCTCCATCGGGGGAGCATTAAACAGGGTGAACATGCAAGACTGGGAAATAGTTGTCACCTTAAAACAGGTCGTACTTGTCATCATGGTACCAATATTTATTAAAGGAAAGCTGCAAATAACCATCAACGACTTTTGAACTGACATTAACATGTTAAAGCTTGTATGTGATGTATGTGGTTAAGCTTACATATACTTATTTTACTGCTGGATATCAATACATTAAAATATATTCCCTGTGAAAAGCTTTTTTTCTTTTTTTTATTGCGAATGTTATAGTTATAGGCATTAAAGGCAATTATATAACTGGCTAGGGAGAGAATGAAATGTCTCCACTGTTCTTTAGATGGTATTTATCTTTTCCATGCTATTTTTGAACCATGAAACGTGAACGAGCACAGCAGTCTGGAACTTCAATGTTCGCCTCCAGATTTGCAGCAACCTGCGTTCCGGCTAAATCGGAGAGCCCGGCTATATAACATGGCCAGTACTGTTCATCAATAACTGTCATGGCCTCAGGGTCGAGCGGATCACAGCGGGCCGAGGACTTCAACCTTCATCTGCAGAACCGAGAAGGTACAGGCGATAATATAAATGGCATTTTAACTGCGTTCATACTGCCGTGACACCAGGGACAGAACAATGGAGAGAGGCTTGGGCCAATGGAAACGCTTTCTCACCGAACTTCCATTTAAAACCGGCTCTTAACACAGCTCCATCCATCTAAACCCAGATGACAAGTACAAGCAACAGGAGTGTGTGTGATTAATCTGCTTTGTTTACCACAAATTGAAAGTGTAACTGAGAAATTGGAAGGTCAGGTAAACAGTGCCGGGAAGAGAACAGTCAGTCCAGCTCGCGGAGAAACATTATTGTAGGATGCTCGGAGTGGAGCTTGGCAAACCCACCACGTACGATGCATAATGTACCTGGGAAACAAATGGCCCTGCTGCACTTTTTAAGGAATCTGAAATTCACAAACCACAAATGCTGTTAGATTCAGTCTACAATGAACCTTCTGAAAGATACTTCCTGTTTGGTGGACCCTTATGAAGAATGAGACAAAATAAAATATATAATAGGTGTATGTATGTGTGTATTTTTCACATTTCTCATATCTATCTATCTATCTATATCTATATATACATATTAATAGATAGATATGTACTGTATATAGATAGATCGATAGATAGATAGATAGATAGATAGATAGATAGATAGCCCTCCTTACCATCTTGTCTTGAATTGTATTGTAACTGTAATGTCTTCCTTATATTGTAAAGCGCTGCGCAAACTGTTGGCGCTATATAAATACTATGCAATAATAATAATAATAATAGATATATGTACAGTATATTAGAGATGCATCAAAATGAAAATTTCAAAAACGAAACAAAGCCGAAATGAAAAAAAATATCAGGCCGAAACCGAAAATGTTTTTTATTCTAACTTTTTCAGATTTTTTAAAATATATTATTTACATTTATTTTTATAAACTTTTACATGTTTTTATATTTTATTTTTATTTATTAATTTTTATTAAATAATTTTTATTTTTTACTTTACTTTTAGGGGCTGAGGGGAAATATTGGGGGTCTTAACAGACCCCTGATATTCCCCTTTTAAAATAGAAAAAGAGATTGAGGAGACAGAGTCCTCAATGTCTTATTCTGCATCCCCTGTTATAAATTAACATGAATCATCTATACTGAGTGCTCCTATTAATTCATAACCACAATCATGAATGGACAGTAGGTGATGTAGATCACTTCTCATTTTTTAATAATTGGGAACACAGTAAACATGTCCTCAATTATCTACAAACACTCAGCAATCACTGATCGCTGAGTGTTTGTACCCGCTCTCCTCTCTGACACGCTGTCACAGGAGGCTGAGTGAACGGTGCTGGGAGGAGAGCTCAGCCTCCTGTGACAGCACTGGCTGTCTCCACCCACACCGCGTTCTCCTCCCGTTTCGCTCGGCCTCCTGTGACAGTTTACCCATATTCCCAGACCAGCCTATGATAGGCAGTGGCGTCACAAGGGGGGTGCGGCCCACACCCGGGTGACACCATTGGAGGGGTGACACCAAAATGACTCACAGTCATTTTGGTGTCACCCCCCTCGGAAAAGTCGGGCGCTCGGTCATGGACCGAACGCCCGACAGTATCAGGAGAGAGGAGGGGACCCGGCGGCATACCTTATCCCGCCGGGTTACTGTCCTCTCCTCTCTCCATCACCAAGATGGCCGCCGGCAGGTATCAGAATACTGCCACACGTGCGCGATGACGTCATCGCGCACACGCGTAGTGACGGCATGTGCGGTGACGTCTTGGCGGAGTGACACTCGGTTACCGCTCCGGGTGTCACCCAGCCTCGGAACGCCCCTGATGATAGGCATACTCAATATACCAACTCAATATAAGATATAATGTGTGCCTTCTTATTTAGAGGAGGCAGAACTGAACTTGTGTTACAGGATTGCCTGAAGATGTCAGTTTTAGTCTTCATGCTCATTTCATTTCTCATCTTGTGCTGTTCCAGGGCAGTAAGTTTTAAATATATTTTAACTACATTTTACATATAAAATGTATCCCAATGGAACATGTGCTTTGCTTTGAACCAACTCAGAAAGCAATAAGTTGCAGCAAAACAGAAAGCAAAATATTTGACAAGGATCCTTACATTATCCCAAACCATTAAATTTTCCTTTAGGGCCATTTCAGACCTACATGATGTAGTAACCCACGGTAAAATGCATTACCACAACCCATGGTACTTTGCGTGGGGCATCGCTATGCCATTTCCGTAGAATGGCACCCCAATGCACAGTAAAGTAGCTGTCTATGGACCTGCACTGCTTGGGCATTGTAGTGTGCTGTGTTAAAAATTGCTGCAGTCTGCTTTTTTATCTGTTGATGTGCGTTTGCAATCTATTAAAAATAAATGGGCTGCTTTAACACAAGGCATTATAATGTGCAATAATGTACATTATGTTATATATGCAAAGGTCTTCAGGAGCCTTACAAACCCAACTCTGGGCTAGATTTTTATTTATGAAAAATGTCTCCCAGCTTGTGTTTAAAACAAAACATAGGTTGCAATTCTCACCTTCAATCTAGAGCGGGTCTCCTTTATTACCTATTCTTTACCACCAGATGTCCTCAGTTTTGCAGAGAGAATGATGAGGGCTTTAAGGATGCAGTCCACTCACAATATATTTTGCTTAAGGGCCTGGTAGCCCGCTTTTATTAAAATGAAAGTTCACACATCCACCTTGGATACCCTTGCAGGGTTTGTTCAGCATAACCTCCATGCGATACTTGCAACATAACACATCTCTAGCCTCCTGGCTTCCACTTTAAACATTACGACTTCTGAACGACCGGTCCTCTTTGAAATGCTGTCACACTTGTACTGGTGGCCCCTCAGGCTCATGGCTCTCTTAGTCTCACCGGTTCTACCAGCTTCCCTGGCTGTCTTATTGTGCCTCCGGCACACACACCACCTGACTCCACTTTAACTTCTGGAGGAAGTCCTCCTGACTCCTGAACACTGCCCATTCCCATTTCCCAGAAGGAGCTCACCTGACTTCTCTCTGACTTCTAAGGGATTACTCCTGACTCCTGAACAAGGTCTGTTTCTCTGTCCCAGCAGGAGCTAATTTTCCTAGCCAGCGTCCTTTCCTTAAGGGCTGTGCACCCCTGTGCAATCATTGGGTGCTAGTCACTGCTAAACCCTGGACTCTGGACTGGAGCTTACTTCCCTTCTGAATCACTTTGAAACCTTTCAGTTCTAGGATCCCAAACACAATCCAGAAAAACCCCTTGCTTCCATCTGGCTGAGAGTCCTGGGTGATCATAACACCCAATTCTACAGTGGGATTGAAACACAATAACATAATATGTAAGGACCAGATAAGAGGCAAAGTGAAAGGGGGCCCTGGGTACTCTGTGGACCCTGTGAACAAGCTTAAAAATTTGGGAAAAGGTAAGTAGACAAAAACATTGAATAAATAACATGATGGCGGACCTTCACGGGAGAGGCCTGGGGTGGAAGTGTGGAGCCTAGAGTTTGGGTTTAATGACTGAAACGTGTTTTCATTCTTCAGTGACATCACTGCAATTACCATTTTTACTCTTGACTGTGCATCATAGCAAAGCAAATTTAGGCTATTCTTTTATTCATTGCAGGATTGGGCCTAATAAAAGGAAGAATTTCAGAATAGATATCTTTTCATACAATTGAGATATACCTTTTCATAGTCCTGCCATGTGAGGCATGGCAGGACTATGTGCGCTGCCTACATACCTGATGCTAAAAGCCATCCCTCTTTCTCAACTCAGAGAGTTTGATGTTATGCATTATAGGTTACTAATGGAAATGTTAGGATCTGGAATTTAGGGTCTAGAGCAGTGGTTCTCAACTCGTGGGTCGCGACCCAAAAGTGGGTCGCGACACCCTCTGCAGTGGGTCGCGGCATCATGTCTGCATAGACCGGCCCATCTGCATTAGAGAGAACTAGAGGGGGAATTTGTGGTTCAGCCTGTGGAACCTCATAATGTCAAACTGTCCCCTCTCTCCCGGGCTCCCCCAGGCTCTCCGATAAAGTGGTATGGCCCGGGGAGAGAGGGGACTATTTCCTCACTTTCGGGCCGGCGCATTAATATCGGGCCGCGGCGCCCGACAATTAAGTAATAGTTCCGGTCTGCACGGGAGAGTACAGCAGATATCAATCCACGTACTAACCTAAGGCAAAGGTCAAGTAAGGAATCAGGCCAAGGAATGACAACAGACACAAGAGGACAAGGGACAGAGTTACTACCCAGCCATGAACCAAGTAAAGAGTTTGTGGTCTAGGCAAATACTTTTATTTACAGACAGGGCCGGTGCAAGGATTTTTTCCAAGACAGGCGAAGGTGCATTTTTGCACCCCCAGCGCGCCCTCAGACGGCTGTTTCAAAAAATGTTTTTAAAAGGTTAGAAAAAAAACATTTTTGCTTTCGGTTTCGGCCTGACATTTTATTTTTCATTTCGGTTTTGAAATTTCATTTTTGGTGCACCTCTAATTTTTTAATTTTTTCATCATTTTTATTTACTTTATAATGTTTTATCAATTATTTTATTTTTTTCACTTAACTTTATTGCTATCGCACAGGAGCTAACAAGCCCCTGTGTGATAGCATATGGAGGTGACAGGTAATTGAGGTGTGATCGATGCCGCCCCCTCCTCCACCGGCGCCCTCAGGCAGATGCTTGACCTGCCTATATGGTAGCGCTGGCTCTGCTTACAGAAGACCCCATTCCGTAGAGCTGGTTTCCTAAGAATTTAACCCTTTAAGTATTTGGTAAGATAGTGGTACCATGATTCAGAACAGATGATGACGGAAAACCATATGAGAGAAGCAGAGACTAAACAAGACCAAGACAAAAACTTAATAGACCAAAAGTGACCCTAAGAGGGCTATAGAAGGCAATTGTTACTCTCATTTTTGTCAGGATCTGCCCAGGAAGGGGGAATCTCTGCAGGGAGCAGTGACTGACAATAGGGGGTACACATGTGAGAGCATTGATTTGTAAAGGGGCTATAATAGAAGTGATCTATAGCAGCTTCATGTAACCTTTATCCAGTTTATGAAGGATGTCTCCTGAAGCATGTCCTAAGCTTCTAAATATCTCCTGTAACATATTTGCAGTCCCTAGCCTTCTTTCTAAGCATGCCCATAGTCTCTGATCACCTCTTGTAGCATACTTATACAGTCTCTGACCATCTCCTGTTACAGGTCTGCATTCTTTGATAGCTTTTTCAAGCATTACATTTCAGAATATCAGAATATTATGTGTGGCCCTTTGGTGATGCCAGGTGCTGCCAGGTGCTGCACCTCAGGCACTCCATTTTAAGTAAGTTGACCACCACTGGATTAGAGATTCTCACGGGATCCCAGGGTCTTGTTTTCTGGAATATGGTTGAGGGGTATTGCACTTAGCCAATCACAGGGGGCAGCAGGAAGCAGAGTTCATGAGTTGAACAGCTGTCATATGATTTCTTCAGTTGATGTGTGTTTGTAGAAAAAGTTATTCAGACAGCTCTCCCTTCACCGTTCCGTCTTCTATGTCCGCAGGCCTGATTATATGAAATCTCTGCTTGGGACCAGCCTTCCATGAGCAGAGCTTGTGCCTAGGGGTGTTAGTTTGGCTTCTGCTAATATTATCCCAGAAGAGTCAAGTAAAATCTGACAGTATTTATATGAAGGTGAATAGGAGTCAAAATGTGCTGAGCCAGATACCACTGATGAAACGGTATATTGAAAAGGTCTGAACTTTTAACATGATAACATTTTCAAATACATTAACATTTACCTCCAAAGCTAAGTTTGACCTGCATTTTTCTGATCACTGTAAAAGCATTTGGTTTGCTCAAGTGGTTTCTAAGAGAGATAGACAGATAATTCAGGCTTGAGTTACACGCAGCTTGTTTGCTGTAAGAAGCCAGTTAAAAATGTAGGAATAGTATTCTTCGTGGTGATAGTGGAACTCGGGGAAAAGAGAGAGAGAGATGAAGTTAGACTATTCCATATTTTTTTTTTTTTTAGATCTCTCATATAATGGGAAATAAGACATAGAACATTGGAAGAGGCAAGTGTCCTGATTCAACCCAAATGCCAGTACTGTTAATATGTGCTGCCCTAATGCATGTGTAGGGGTAAACCGATAATTTCAATAGAAGGACTCCAGAAAAGGAACAAGGCAAGTTAACAATGGCTGCTATGACTACATAGTCACAGGGCTAAAAAGATGGATGCAGTGCAAAAGCAGAGGAAGACAAAGAAAGGTAGATGAAGGTAAAGAAAAGATTGGGGGGTTGAAACCCAAACACAAAGAGAAGGACAAGAAAAGTACTAGGTTAGCTTTTAACATTTCAGTCCAAACTAAGAAATTTGGTGATCAGTATTTCATGGTTTACACCCAAACCAAGAAGATCACATCTCACAGAAAATATAGGTTTGAAATGCAGATAGAAACCAGCAATCACCTAGGCAATGAGAAGACCTTATAAACCTTTTCTATTATTATTATTATACAGGATTTATATAGCGCCAACAGTTTGCGCTGCGCTTTACAATATAGGTAAGACATAATTACAATACAATTCAAGATAAGATGGTATGAAGGGCCCTGCCCATGAGGGATTTCTCAAAGCAGCTACAGGTAGGAACAGGGTAGATACACTGGCAAAGAGGCATATGGTGAAGACACAGACTACATCTAGCTACAGTAGATGGTGGCCAGCCATGTGTGTGCCTGTGAAAGTGGAAAGGAGTGCTGATTGTCTCTGTGAATGTAAAGAATGCAGGGATCTCAAGTCTCCCTGATGTTCAGGGAGTCTCCCTAGCACATTGACAATCTAAGCTAAACTCCTGTTTTTACAGAGAGGACACAGTGACACTCCAAGCTAAACTCCTGTTTGTAGAGAGAGGACACATTTACCAGAGCACATGCTGCACAGTAAGTGGAAAGGGAAACTTAGTTACTTGTTTCTGAGGGAACTTCCTGTCAGTTACACACTTGTTCCCTCAGTGATAAGTGTCCTCCATTCCATTGCAGGTAAGGGAGATGATTCTCATAAGCATAACTGGGAACAGAATAGATTAAAATGGTCTAGCTAATGTTCCAGTGACAAGTGAAAGTAAGTGCAGTGTGATTATAGGACATGTGGCATCTTCCTTAGTGCAGCTTTGGGGGAGGATGTTCCCAGCAGGCAGAGCACATGTTGATTCTGCATTTGGATTTTAATCACAATAATTCTGTATTGTACCTGCACAGTTGTTATGCTTTATATACTGTATTATTGTTTAGTCAGTTATACACTTGTTCCCTCAGTGATGAGTGTCCTCCATTCTATTGCAGTTCAAACGAAAGCACCCTAATTTCACCCAACCCCCGATCGCACTGTGGAGTTTATTAGTCAGAAGTGCAACATGAACATAACAACAACTGGCCAGGAAAATTCATACAAGATGATCCATGAAGCAGCCAGTGAACATCATCCATCCATCATCTGCAGGCACCCATGGACAATAATCTTGTCCGTGGGTGCCTGCAGATGAGGCCAGCTGGTCAAATTGGGGATTACAAGGGTAGCCCTGTTTTTTTGGGGGGTTCATGTGAGATGACCCTCACCAAAAGATTTTGTGGTGAAATTAGAACTCCTGGGGATAGGGGGTTAGTGTTTTTTTTTCTTTATTTATGCTGTATTTTGCTGGGTTTTTTTTGGTTTTTTTACAGTAAAAAAAAATGTAACATCCAAAAAACAAGGGGTGGTACACAATAATGTATTTTTAGTCCTTCCTGTTTTTGGGTGTTTTATTGAAAAAAAAACCCAAAACATTATAATATGAAAATGCATAATCTAAGAAAAAAAAAGTGTACTGCCTTAGTAGGTCACGTACGTGGATGAAGCCCGAGCTGAGCAGCGGAAGGCTACCCTTGCACCTCTTGTCCAACTCTTCTGGAGTTGAAGACAGGAAGAGTGAGGATGCAGGGACCCACAGGGGCTGGGATGCAGATCAGATGAAATCTGTGCAGATGCATGAGTGCTATGACCAAATAGCAGAGGTTGCAGAATAAAGATAGCACACCGGGAACAGCTGGATATAGGAACAGGTAACGAATGCAAGGTCAGGAACACAGGCCAGGGTCCGTGAACATCCGGATGCAGCAGTGCCAAATCGATAACTGGAATCTAGGTCAAGGTCACAAGTCGAGGTTGTACACAGGAGAAAGCATCACAGAAGTGAGGCACCAAGTCAGTAAATAAAAGCAGGTTAGGGGTCACAAGCCAAAGTCGTATTCAGGAATCCGAGTTGTAGATCAGGTCACAGGGAATATAGGAACGAGCTGAAGACCAGTCAGCAATTAGCTCAGTGCTCATGCCAGCGTCAATAAGCACGTTAACATGTACATCTCTACGCCCGTATGCATGCACACAGGTGCTAATTTTTTTTGTGCATGAACATTAGTGCACACACGTCCGTGTGCACAAATGCCAGCACGTGCACATCCGCCAGCTAAAGCACATTTGCCCATAATTTTGTACAAAGGACCATACATCGTGGAATGCGCACCAGCATGCACCACTGTTCTGGTAAGTACCAGACCATCCATACACTTTAATATTTTTATTACTATTTTTGCCCAAATTACATAAAATAATAATGAAATACACCAGAAAAATAAAAAAACAAATGGCCACCTGTGCCCATATATATGTGAAGCCCATTGAACCCCCTACAAACCACCCTAATTTTTGCCTTCCCTATTGATCCCAATATATACATTGTGTATATATATATATACATATTACCTGTTTTATACTGAGCCTGCTTCTTACTGTTTTGTGCTTACAGTCATTTTAGGCCTACAAATGGCCAACTGTGTCGGTAGCAGATGCAATTTGTGAAACTCAGGATTCACATTTAAAGCTCATTTCCAGCTTGCCCAAAACCACCAAAATGAATCCCCCAATAGCTTCTTAAAAAATTAAAAGGGACCCTGGCGTTGTGCTCACCTCCTTCCTGACACTGTTCCCTGCAGCCTCATCTGCTTAGGGATCCAGAGCTGGTCTTCTTCTGGGTTGATTGACTTGTCATGGATCAACCCTCTCTTTTGACTCGCAAGTCAACCAATCTTGATGACCACATGGGCTTATTTACAAAGCAAACCTTCTGCCACAGCTGTCACTGTGTCTTTTTACAGAGAGAGGGACACAGTAACAGCTGAAGGGGGCAGGCTGCATCTGTCAGAGTGCTTTACAGTCAATAAAAAGAAAAAAAAATTGTAAATGCATTTTTTAAAAACATATTTGTCAGCTTGTAATTTTAAAAAAAGCAACATAAGATAGAAAATATAGGTAGTACATTTATTAACTCCTTCCCATTCACAATGTGTATATACATGTTCCCCGTTACAATGCTCTGTTCCAGGGGAAAACCCCACCTTCCTTTTGAAAGGTGGTGACTTTTGTTCCCCATGGTCCCCATGTGTGTTGTAAAGTAGTCACCACTCCAAGCTCGCTTCTGTGATGCACTACAATCTCATGTTTGGTTTACTGTTGTAAACCAATAGTTGTATTGAGATTGTAGTCCATCCCAGGAGCGAGCTTTGAGTAGTGACTACTTTTCATTAATTATTAGATTAGAACCTTTGAGGAAGCTGTTCTGATTGGACCAAGATGCTCAAGTGGCACTAAAATCCAAAAAAAATAATCCTTGTGCCTATTTATGTATTCATTAAAAATCAATAAACATTTGTAAGACCCTGCTAGGAAAAAGTCCAGAAACCTTTCTTTAGTTCAACATCCAACTATAGCATGCACAGAGGAAATCAGTGTAAAAGAGACCCTGTCACCACGGGGTCATTTGTAAATAAAAATTACACTAAACTCAGGAGCTAAATCTTAAAAATACATTCAAGAACCTTAACTATTATCAAAAATGTATCTTATTTGTGTATCACTCGGCTGTAGATCCTCAAATCATCTCTGAATTGGTGCTGACACTGTCCTTCCTTCTGGAGGGTGGCTACTTTTGTTCCCCATGGTCCCTCTGTGTGTTGTAAAGTAGTCACCGCTCCAAGCACACTCCCTTTATAAGACTACAATCTTAACCCCTTCGTGACGGGAGACGTACACTGTACGTCCCGCCACAAAGGGACCAAATGACTCGTCACGTACACTGTACGTGATGAGTTATTTGCTGCACTAGAAGGCTGGTAACCGCTGAGAATCAGTTTAGAGGCATCCATTAATGAAAGGATTAACCTTTTTCAGACACCCGATACCTGAAGATCGGGTGTCTGAGAGTCACAGCAGAGCCGGCAAACATGCCGGCTTTTGCCGGCATTCTGACAGCTCGTATAGATCGAGAGATATCTCTCTCAAGCTATACTGGCTTTTTTTTTTCTTTCACTTTCGGGAATAGCTACATAATGTATCTATTCCTGAAAGAAGAATGTTTCAGTTTGCTGATCGTTGTTGTAACAATCAGAAAACTAGTGGCAGCTGAATCCTGAACTTCTGCAGGATCAGTGTCACTAACTTATTATCGTATAAAAATGTATTCATTTATCAAGCAGTAATAGTGAGATTAATTCACAATGACTGCTTGATATAATTAAATAAATAAAATAAAAAGTTAAAAAAAAGTGAAAAGTGTTTAAAAAAAAACTAAGTGTAAAAAAAAAAAGAATAAGGGACAAATAAATGAATGTATTTATTGAATTTTTTTTTAGCTGTGCTGGTTTTGTAAAAAAAATACTACAAATCAAAACTGGGAAAAAAGTGTTTTTTTAACGTTAGTGAGGCGTTAGACACACATATGTGATATAAATATATAGCCCTAACTGTCCTCTAAAAAACAATATATAATATGTGTGTGTGCACTTTGTAAGAAAGTATATTACTGACATGGAAGAATCACACAGCAAAAATGTCAAAAGTGTGTCAGTCATTTACGAACAGAAACTAAAAACAAGCTCAGTCATGAAGGGGTTAATACAAATGTGTAAACTAAACATGAGATTGTAGTCCATCACAGGAGTGAGCTTGGAGCGGTGACAACTTTACAACACACAGGGACCATGGGCAACAAAAGTAGACCCCCTCCAGAAGGAAGGACAGTGTAAGCACCAATTCAGAGATGATTTGAGCATCTACAGCCGAGTGATACACAAATAAGATACATTTTTAGGTAGTTAGGGTATTTGAATCCATTTTTAAGATTTAACTCTTGAGTTTAGGGTTACTTTAACCGATGCATACTGATACTGCTAAATTTTGTCCATACATCTTTTCTGGTCATGAGCATGAGGCTTAGAGCAATGGGATGACCATTTTTGATGGGTTATTTTAAGAATGAGGTTTGGGGGGCTTTAGCTTTAGAATCCCTGCTACCTGCTATGAACAGGTTCTCCGCATTGAAAACTAGAGAACCATCAAAACGAGAACCCCCTGCATTAATTCAATGCACCAATTTTGGATTTCATGTCGAAAACGGAAGCATACCCGGTGAAAATAATGGATATCTGCACTAGTTATAGACCAGATGCAGATTGGGATGTACAAGCTCTGGTATTTGCTGTAACCTGTCGGTTAAGTGTATCTTGGTTGTGTTACACTATGAAAACAAAACAATCAGCTCTGTAGTTTTCTGTCACGCGTTGAGTCTCTGGCGTAAATTGCTGCACTCGCTGCGCACATGATTGTCTGGTTCCTAGTTTTGTCTCTGCCCGTTAGATATACTGATTCCCTAGAAAAGCTTAGTGTGCAAGTAGCTGTAACACATCAGCAAGTTCTCTCACTGCTGCATTTGCTATTTTTATTTTTTGCTAGGAAAACAATCAACATAATAGACCTAGAATGCATATGCATCTAATGAATCATTATGCTCGTGGATGTCTTTGAAGCAATAATGGATTTTCTCTGCATCTATGGTACGCGTATTTTTAAATCCTTCTGTTGTCGCCTCTACATACAGTAACTGGGAAAAAAGTGTTTTTTTAACGTTAGTGAGGCGTTAGACACACATATGTGATATAAATATATAGCCCTAACTGTCCTCTAAAAAACAATATATAATATGTGTGTGTGCACTTTGTAAGAAAGTATATTACTGACATGGAAGAATCACACAGCAAAAATGTCAAAAGTGTGTCAGTCATTTACGAACAGAAACTAAAAACAAGCTCAGTCATGAAGGGGTTAATACAAATGTGTAAACTAAACATGAGATTGTAGTCCATCACAGGAGTGAGCTTGG
This sequence comes from Nanorana parkeri, assembly GCF_000935625.1. Lineage (NCBI taxonomy): Eukaryota > Metazoa > Chordata > Amphibia > Anura > Dicroglossidae > Nanorana > Nanorana parkeri. The sequence goes on from NW_017306472.1 coordinate 582,152, forward strand.
AGCGGTGACAACTTTACAACACACAGGGACCATGGGCAACAAAAGTAGACCCCCTCCAGAAGGAAGGACAGTGTAAGCACCAATTCAGAGATGATTTGAGCATCTACAGCCGAGTGATACACAAATAAGATACATTTTTAGGTAGTTAGGGTATTTGAATCCATTTTTAAGATTTAACTCTTGAGTTTAGGGTTACTTTAACCGATGCATACTGATACTGCTAAATTTTGTCCATACATCTTTTCTGGTCATGAGCATGAGGCTTAGAGCAATGGGATGACCATTTTTGATGGGTTATTTTAAGAATGAGGTTTGGGGGGCTTTAGCTTTAGAATCCCTGCTACCTGCTATGAACAGGTTCTCCGCATTGAAAACTAGAGAACCATCAAAACGAGAACCCCCTGCATTAATTCAATGCACCAATTTTGGATTTCATGTCGAAAACGGAAGCATACCCGGTGAAAATAATGGATATCTGCACTAGTTATAGACCAGATGCAGATTGGGATGTACAAGCTCTGGTATTTGCTGTAACCTGTCGGTTAAGTGTATCTTGGTTGTGTTACACTATGAAAACAAAACAATCAGCTCTGTAGTTTTCTGTCACGCGTTGAGTCTCTGGCGTAAATTGCTGCACTCGCTGCGCACATGATTGTCTGGTTCCTAGTTTTGTCTCTGCCCGTTAGATATACTGATTCCCTAGAAAAGCTTAGTGTGCAAGTAGCTGTAACACATCAGCAAGTTCTCTCACTGCTGCATTTGCTATTTTTATTTTTTGCTAGGAAAACAATCAACATAATAGACCTAGAATGCATATGCATCTAATGAATCATTATGCTCGTGGATGTCTTTGAAGCAATAATGGATTTTCTCTGCATCTATGGTACGCGTATTTTTAAATCCTTCTGTTGTCGCCTCTACATACAGTAAACTGTAGTTTTAGGCCTCTTTTTACAGGGAATGTGTTTTTTGTAATGTATTTTCTATTATAATTTCCAGCTAATATATATATATACAAACACACCTATCGGCCATAACATTATGAACATTGACAATTGAAGTGATCAATGGCACCTGGAAGTGGGGGGATATATTAGGCAGCAAGAGAACATTTTGTCCCTGAAGTTGATGTGTTAGATAAAGAAAAAATGGGCAAGCGTAAGGATTTGAGCGACTTTCCCAAGGGCCAAATTGTAATGGTGAGATGACCCGATCAGAGCAACTTCAAAACTGCAGCTTTTGTGGGATGTTCCTGGTCTGTAGTGGTCAGGACCTACCAAAATTGAGACAAGAAAAGAAAACCAGTGAATCAGCGGCAGGGTCATGGTCATTGATGCATGTGTTGAAGGAGGCCCCACTTCGCAAGTTACAGGATCTAAAGGATCTGCCACTGACAGCTTGGTGCCAGATACCACAGCATACCTTCAGAGGTCTAGTGGAGTCCATGCCTTGATGGGTCAGGGCTGTTTTGGAAGCAAAAGTGGGCCCTACTTAATATGAGGCAGGTGGTCATAATGTTTAACAGAATAAATATATATATATATATCACAGTTTATATTAGTCCCACACCAGCTGATTGTATATATCTTGGTGTCTCTTCTCCAGGTTTGTGAAAACTTGATGACCTATGTCTCCACTATCTCCTGCAAAGGCCACAGCGCAAACTGAGGCTCAGTTGTGGTACGTTCTACATGCCACCAACCCTTATAAATCTCCAGGATTTCCAGACTTCAACGATACACAAATTTTCATTTTAACGTGTAAAATGGACTGGAGTTTGAATATGTGTCTGACCATGTTATTTGACCAATTGGAGAAATGCTATCAAGAGATCTACAACCAGGTAGTCTGAAACTATCTTGGAGTTCCAAAAACAGATCAGCATTTCAGAGATGGCAATCCCATTTGTTAGCAAGTTTAGAGACTGCTGCAAGGACCTTAGATTCAGAAGGACAAGATTCTACTCATACAGCCTAATGGTGCTGAACTGGAATTTTTTGTTAAGTTCAGGAATGAGCAAGGGAAGATTGTCTGCATCCCAGATCCTAAATATTACATCTAAATGAACTGTCAGTTGGATTTCCTGATTTAAATCCTAATTGTAATCCCAGCTGGCCCTTAGTTAGGATGTTATTAGCTTTTCTTCAAAGAAAGGGTGTTTTGTTGGGAGAGGTGTGAAGGCGGGAGATTGGGCTGCTAAGCAGTGGCAGATTGTAGGGATGTAAAGGAGGAGCGACCATCTTTATTTCTTCCAGATTGAAGAAGAATTTTACCATCAAAATGTAGTGAAATGGTCGCTTCCCCCATCCGGGGGGAGTGAGGTTGTGTTTGCCATGTTCCCCCGGGAGTCTCTCATCCTTCTTCTTATTTGGAGAACTAGTGCTAAAGGGATACCCTGACCGTAGACATGTGCACCGGCAAAACATTTGTTTCGTTTTGATTTGGATTTTGCGTTATTTCGTTTTTCGGGATTCGGGTCCGAAATTGAATTCGTTTCGGGATTCAGATTTGGAAAAATTCATTAGCGGTAGTCCGGTCGAAATTTTGTTTTGTTTTTGTTTCGTTCGTTCGTTGCAGCAAAGTGACATTGGGAAAATGTTTTTACAATCTGCAGAAGAGGGGAAAAAAAGTGTGAGGTTCCCCCCCCCCCCAATTCATACTAGATCCTTTAGGTCTGGTAGGTATGCTAGGAGGGACCCCCCAAGTTAAAACAAAAAAAAGTGTGGGGTTCGCCCAAAATGGGGATAAAAACTAACATTCCTACCAGACTCTTGATCCGAGCACTGGCCCGGCAGGGCAGGAAAGGGGGGGACTATCGAGTGCCCCCTCCCTGCGCCTTACCAGGCCACGTGCCCTCGGGATTGGGAGGGTGTCCCCAGGGATAAGGGCCTCTTCCCCCCAACCCTGACCCCGTGGTTGTGGGGGTCTGCGGGCAAAGGGGCCTATTTGCATCGGGGTACCTCTTTAATTAATTGCCGACAGTCTGCTTTACAAGTTTAAACAGAAAGTATGTTTAAACAGCCGCGATGCCAGCGATGTACACTGTAGGTCGTTGGTCGTAAAGGGGTTAGAGAGAACCTGTCACCACTAGTGTGCTATCACACAGGGGTCTTGTGATAGCAATTAAGTAAAGTAAAAAAAAAAATACATTTAAAACTGTAAAGAAAAACATTTGACAAGTCCCTCATTCCCATGAGCACGCGCGTATTAACGTAAACACGCATCATCAGGTGTGCCTATGTATGAAAACGACAATTGCGCTACACATGTTAGGTATCACTGCGTGCGCCAGAGTGAATGTAATAATTTTAGGGCCAGTATTCATGGATTTCTCTAAACTGATGACCTGTGGGGGCTTTTAAAGCATCAACAAATGCAGGCATGATTTGAGAATCTACAGCTGAGTGATACACAAATAAGATACATTTTTGTTACTTGAATGTATTTTTAAGATTTAACACCTGAGTTTAGTGTCACTTTAAGGCATGAAATGTTTCCCATGTAATTTTAACACCTAATTTCACTGGTAGAAAACACTTTAACACTTTAACACTTCAGATGCTACAATCACTGCAGCTTTCATCTGCTGGAAACAGGTAAAAATCTGTCCCCGCAGTTTACATATTACTAAAAATATATCACTCTATAGGCTTAACTTTCAAGTCTCAAAAGTCATTTTTTGCAAAAGACATACCTCCTGAGACCCAGTATGTGTGTTAAGTTGCTGAATCAACAAGATCCACAGGCAGTTTTAACTCACCAAGAAAAATCAGAAGGGGAATGCAATGTAGTTGATTCCAGGCTAGCATTACAAGGGATGTATTTTCTGGATATTTCTTGCAGGTTAAAATACTTTTCTATCACTAAGCTTTGATACTCTCTAAAAGCCCTCTTAACACAAGGAATGTGAAAATATAACTAACACTAAAGTATTGGGGAGTCTGGCAGCATCAACAGGGGGTTCAGTGGAACGCACTAATACACAAATAACAAAGATAAAATAATAATAATAAAAGGAAGCTGCTGTGGCAGATGTTTTTTAGGGTAAACATTCTTTTCATTACATGTTAAAACCCAACTCCCGGACCTCCGCCCTTCCAAAGCTCACCACACTCCTGACCAATAAATCCCTGAAATAAGTAGGTGCTGTGGTGGCAAATGGTTAGCATGTCCAGTACACAAACAAATAAGAAGGGCCCCCAGCACTCCTAGATTGTGGATCAATAGATCTTTATTGACACAAGCTCATAATACCACAGTCACAATATTTTGGGGTCGGTGACTCTTCTTTTTTCTCCCCATCTTCCAGTTGTTGTCCCCAGGATTCATACTGATTGTATTCTATTTAATTTTTAACTCGTAATATCACAGTCATAATATTTTGGGGTCAGTGACCCTTCTTCCCCCCCCCCCCCTCCAGTCCCCCTTCAAGATGCACACTCATTGTATTCCATTTCTTTTTAACTTACCTTTTCCAGATGCTCTCTAGCTCATCATGGGACTGAGTCTATTTTCTCTTTGGTCTTCCCCAGTGGGTGGTCCAGGGGGATGCAAAGGATCAATACATTGTATCAATGCATTGTGAGTAGAGAGGGCTGCGCTAAGGGAGCAAAGCCATGATGTCCTGTCTTTCCTTAGTCTTCTCAGTTTAGTGACTCCGGATGTCATTCAACTCAGAAGACTTGTGACATCCTGTGGTGAAGCAGATATACTGCGGGAAGCAGCTTTGGGCTAAAATTGTAGACAGAACTGCTTTTTTTCCTTTTACAAAATCCAGGGAAGGAATTATATTAAAAATAAAATAAAAATAACCTTCTCATGGAACCCTTCGCTGAAGCTATTAGATCCAATCCATCCATTACAGGACTCCAACTCTCCCATAACCACCATAAAATACAACTATTTGCTGACGATGTGATCTTTATGATCACAAACCCCACTCCCTCCCTGTTGGAGGATTCGTAGAGTTATACACCAATTTGGTCACATCTCCTACTCCAAGGTCAGCCCCTCTACAACACAGGACAAATTATCAGCCTCGCTTCCCTATGCTTGGAGCACTGACAAAATATTGTATCTAGGCGTCAACCTCACACCTAATACTAACTCTCTCTTCGAGGAAACTATCTCCCATTCTTGGCTACATTCCAAAACAACCTCATAGAACTAACTAAACATGAAATGTGGTGGTCTGGACGACTAGCAGCCTTCAAAATGTTGCTCCTCCCCAAAGCACTTTACTTATTTAGAACACTACCAATCCCACTAGCTGCCCATTATTTTCAGTCCCTTAAAATGTTACTGCTCAAATATATATTGGCAAAACAAGAGGGCACGTTGTGCATATTCCCAACTAGTTAGACACAAATCTGCTGGTGGCATGGGAATGGTAGATCTCAGGGATTACTATTTTGCAGTCCTACTAGAACGAATCAAATCATGGTTCAGTCCCTCCCCTCATGTCCTATGGTGTGAAATTGAACAATGCTCCATACCTAGACATAACTTTCTACATTACCTGCTAGCTAGCTTGTGTCCAGGGTTTTCTAGAGTGGCTATATCCCCAACTATAGATGCCTCCGTGACCGCTTGGAGACATCTTTGCTCCTCAAAATTCTACCTAGTACCGACCATTCATATCTCTTTCCCAATAGAAGTTTTGGAATTGCTTATACAAGACCTTAATCTTAAACATTGGCGTTCTAGCTCGATAGCCCGTGTCTCTGATCTGTATGAGTACAACAAACTCAAATCTTTTTCGGAGTTGTGTGGCCAGTATTCTCTCCATCCTTGTACTCCGTACAATGGTGTTGATATTACATTGCAAAGGTTCACTGCGAAGATCCTACGTGACGATTTACTGTGTATATAACATTACCTGCTATTACGATTATTAACAATTGTACTTGTTTGCATCTCTATTTGTTGAAATGTGATGTTATTTACTAATTAAAAGCAATAAAAATTTACTTGGTTAAAAAAATTTAAAAAAATAATAGTAATAAAATAAAAATAAATAGGTTTTGCTTTAATTTCATTTATGTATTTATTTATTTATTTATTTATTTATGTGTCCCCATTGGAAGATGTTCCCTCTATTCCTACACAGGTTCACAGGTTTCTAACCTTTCCCACTCTTTCTAAAATTAAAAAGAAAAATCATACTCTTTAATGACTGACCTGGAAACTATGTTTCACTGGTGAACACTTGTCACAGATAAGAAACCCAATATGCTTTGAAGCTGTAGGATCTGCATGACAGCCAGAGAACTAATGACTTCTAGAAGGAGTCTGCACAGCATTCCTATCTGTATTTCTATCATGGAAGCTCGCTGTCACTTGTAATTGTGTCCCCTGGAATCGGCTCCGCGTGTGTGATGGTGATAGGAGGTTCTGCTGTTATTTTAATACTTTCATAGTTACCAGCAAGTAACATTAACTTCTGCTGCAGTCACAGTTTCCCGGCTTCAAAATTATTATCATTTTGTTTTGTGATATTTTTTGCCATTTAAATGGTTGCTGAAAGCACGGTGATTTCTTCTATTATCCCACACTGTTCTGAGCGTAAAGGGGATGAGAACAGAGTGACATTTAAAACAGACATTTATATGTGACGATCCCGAAGTAAAGAGCAGAGCACTGCTTGAAAAGCGTTATCAAAATAAATGTATAATCATGAGCTGCTGTAAGAGGAGTGTGAGAACCCGGTGTGTCCCCTTCCAGAAATGACGGAAGGGCCCAGGGGGCTAGTGCGCCTTTCAAATTAAGAAGACCTGTGATTTTGGACCACCGAGAGAGACGCCCAATCACAAGATAATAAGGGGAGGAAGAGATGATGGTGGCGGTGGTGGTAAGGAGTGAGCCGGTGATTTTGCCTAACATGATTTCAGCACACAAAATTGATTTTATTACATTTTGGTGTGCTAGTACCACATCCAAATCAAATATGGGCTAAATAATAGAGATTCAGAAGAACCAAACCGGACTTTTAAGGTACTTCAGACAATATCAATTTTTGTTGTAATTCAAAACAATACACCTTTATTAAAACATACAATAAAAAATATACAAAATACATACATGGATACATACTCTGTAGCATACAATCCTCTGATAAGTAATCTCGTACCACCACTTAACCAGTAAACAAGCTGTTGCATGTCATATATCACATTTAATGTGCATACATACAGTCCATATATGTTGTCCAGTGATCAGTACTGGTATAGACAAAGGATGAAAAAACACCTCAATGCGTTTCACTTCTTCAGTTCAGTAACAATACAGTGCCTTAATATTGCACATATTGCCGAACATCTCTCCACTGGACCCCAGATGGCAGCAAGAACCTTCAGCCCCAGTGATCATGGAGACAAAAAAGAAATATGGTTGTTTTAGCTATTTTTTTAATGGTCCATATGGTAAGCATTATGTACTTTAGGGTATCTTAGTGAGGTCATGAACTCGATGGACATGTGTCTTTTTTCAACCGGACTAACTATGTAACTATGAAGCTCTAATGAATGCTCTTCATAAGGGGTCTTATGGAGATGAGAAGCCTGATGTGTTGGTACAGCACGATGCCACAATGATACACAGGTGCCCCACCAGCTCTGGAGCCTGACTGTTAGCTGCACACACCACCAGCCTTTACCTATGCACAATACTTTCCAGTCTGTAAGCACTCACTGACTGGGGATATTATAATTTCACTAAAATTAGCCTCAAATGTTACCATGTGGAAAGGATAGGCAAATGATCTACCCTGTGACCCTGAAACATTTGACTAGTGTATACTTTCCTGCCACTAGAGAAACCAAGCCTCATCCACACAGCACTTGTTCTCAGCTTTACCAAAGCTATACACCTATGCAAGTAAGGAAACAGGCTCTTGAGAGTATGTTACAGGGTGTAACGTCCCTACAGGTTAAAACCCATCCCTTGGGTTTCAGGCTACCTGTCTGTCAATCATTGCCCCTTCTCTTTGGTTATTAAAAGAGCAGGTGGGTAGGGATTGAGACAATATTGGAGTGGATCGTAGTATAGAGGAATCTGTCCAGTAGAGTGCGCGGCTAGGTTGCTGCGGTCAAAATGAGCCATAAATCATGTTGCCTCATGAATCGTGAGTACCTCGGAAGGAAATACTAGTTCCGGCCAGGTAGATAATCCACCCAGATCTAGGGAGCTAATTAAGCACTAGTCTAATTGCAATGAGTGATATCTGGTAATGCAAAATACAGAGGGGGGAATTTATCAAAAGTGGGGTAGAGAAAATCTGGAGCAGCTGTCCATGGCAACCAATCAGCCCCTCTCTTCAGATTGTTCAATTAAGCTTTGAAAATGAAAGAGAGAAGCTGATTGGTTGCCATGCACATCTGCTCCAGATTTTCTATTTGCTCCACTTTTGATAAATTTCCCTCAGAATGTTTGGCCACTTTGTTAGATATGTCCATTCAATACATTCTGTTTAATGACCATCATTTTGAGCAAATCCTCTCCAACACTGGATGTTGACCATCTTATAGACTGAGTGACATTGTCATTCAAAGCACTTCCACTGAGCCCAGGCTATCGTGGACACACCTCAAACGGTACATCATCTCACAGTCTGAGCCCATTGAACTTCTGTCCGGGACAGAACAGCGCTTACACGTTATTACCTTAGCTCCATTCTTTCCAGGACTAAGGACCGCGCATGTCACATACTTGGTAAGAGACCGGAAGGTGAGGAAGTTTCTCTTGCGACTCGTGTCCTTCCGCCCCTGAAGGTGTCCTTCCGCCCCTGAAGGTGGGAACAGGAAGCAGTTGGACAGCGAGGAGCACGAGTGCCACTGATGGGAATCGACACTGTGCAGGGGACGTCCTGATGATGTGTAGTCAGCAAGCCGGGGGTCCATCGTGCAGGCAATGTGGAGCAGGAACAAGAGACTGGAGCGTAGTCAGGAAGCCAGAGGTCGGAGCCAGCTGGGCAGCGGAGTACAAAATCAGGAGGCAGAAGGCAAAGTCCAGGAAACAGGCCAAGGGCAGGGGCAAGCAGCAATCCAATTGCAAAGTCCAAGCAAACCGGGTCAGGCAGGTCACAAGAATCCAAATAGTACAAGTGCACAGGAAAACTAGCTGAAAAGACCATCAGCAATGGAGCAGGGGCAGGCTCATTTTTATATGATGAGCTAAACCAGGTAACAGCATCACTTCCTGTGCGACAGCCGTGTTTCTGTGCACTTCAGGGTTGCGCGCAATGACGCTTTTTCTGGCCACATGGAGCTTTGGTTTGGGTGGCCGCCATTTTGCCCTCACAGCGCATCTCCACCCCAGAGTTGTTTTCTTTTAAGTGGTGGTTGGGGGGCTTAGGTATAAGGGTCAGGGTATTGGGTGGGGTCACTTAAAACTGGAGATAGACTTTAAAGGACAGGTTCACCTTAATTGAAGTTATCCTTTAATAAACCCCCCACCTCTGTAAGTGCAGACCACCTATGTCTCTGACATAGTACTGGCCTGCTCCTTTATATACTGTGTCTACACGCTGCCGCTCTATTCATTCTTATGGGTGAGTCATATTCTAAAAGGAACGCTAGAGGCAACCATGAGTGCAGCTACCTACAGGGTTAAAAGGGACTGCTGCATGCCATATTAGGAGGAGCTAGATGGGTCCTTGTTAGGGGGGAAAATCTTTGGATCAGGGATTTTTTAAAGGACAGCATCATGAAAGAGCAAGTTGTTTAAGACATAGTAGCAATGTTAAATCACTGAATGAAACATAAAATCAGCTGAAACTGTCATTGGTATGTAAACTGTAAATAAGCCTTATGTTCCATGTCATAGGAGCAAAGGAGGCCAATGTTATAATGCATATAAAAATCTGTTCCCTGTATATTGTGTCTTTCCGAGAGGACATTCCAGACCCTGCAAAGCTCGATTGTCTGATGTTCTCTTCCTGGAAACTGATTGTCCCCGTTTTCCACCTACACAACAAAAGACCACAAAACAATATACCCCTTGCTGAATTCAGAGAATGTTTTTGCATCTTCACAATTAAGAACAGCAATGCATTGTGTGTGATGTTCGGGTCAAACCTGATGTAGCACCGTTTCAAGAGGAACCGAGTTCTCAGAAAACACAGTTCCCAGGTGCAGTCAGCTTGCTTTAAAACCTGTAGAAAACGTGCCAGCCTTTAAAGGGGAATTTTAGCTTATATCAAAATCTCTTTCCAGTGTAAGTGTATATTAATGCAGTAGGAATATGATCAGTAGAAGGGGACCTGTGCTTGGCCTATTCAACAGGTTCACCTAAATTGCAACTACGGGCAAAGTAAAAAATGGCATATTATTATTACACAGGATTTATATAGCGCCAACAGTTTGCGCAGCGCTTTACAATATAAGGAAGACATTACAATCACAATACAATTCAAGACACGATGGTAAGGAGTGCCCTGCCCCTGAGGGCTTACAATCTAAAAGGGAGGGGCAAGTGATACATGAGGAGGGAGCTGTGTGGGGATGAAGTGTTTGAGAACGTGATAGTTGAGCGGTTAGGTTGAGGTGGGATAGGCTTCCCTGAAGAGATGAGTCTTTAGGGAACGCCTAAAGGCAGTCAGAGTGGGAGATAGATGGACAGATTGGGGTAAAGAGTTCCAGAGGATGGTAGAGACTCTAGTAAAGTCCTGGAGGCGAGAATGGGAGGAGTTGACGAGTGAGCGGGAAAGCAGAAGGTCTTTTGAAGAGCGGAGGGGACGGTCCGGGTGATACTTTGAGACAAGGTTTGAGATATATCCGGGGGCAGAGTTGTGGATGGCTTTGTAAGTCATTGTTAATCATTTTAATTTTATCCTTTGGGCTATTGGAAGCCAGTGCAGGGATTGGCATAGGGGGTTGCAGACACTGAGCGGTTGGTTAGGTGAATGAGTCTCGCAGCCAAACAGCAAAGGTTTTAGTTGATGTGTGCTTACAACTATCAGTTTTTATTCATGTGGTGAACCATTTTCCAAAGGTTTTTTCTAACTCCAAATGTTACTTGGACTCGGGCTTTGACCTTTCTGCTGCTGCAGTGGGGCTCAGTAAGCAGGTTCCTAGCTACTTACATATGTAAACTTGACTGATCACTTCCATGGATCACCAAAGATGCTAAACCTGCGCCATGTATCCCAGATTCTGTTGCCCCTCCTGGGGGCCCAGGCTAGCACGGTGGCTGTAGGCTGCTAGAGGGGAGGGAGATCAGAGAACATCCATTCACTTATCTCTCCTCCACTGAATGAAGCCGGAGGAGCAAGCAATGAGGATTTAGTCACTTCTGGTTTCTGAGCTGTTATTTCCTGGCTGTAATGGCCAGAGATGAAGCTAACCAAGCTGGATGTGTGCTTGAACAGCTTTATTGGAGAAGAAAGGTGACAGTATTGGTCTAATAGACCTTTAATGTCTTCTAAAAGAGAACCCCATCAACTCCAATGTGCTATCACATAGGGGGCTTGTGATCCCACTATGTGATAGCGATAAAGTTAAGTAAAAAAAGTTAAATAAACAAATACCCCAACATTTTATTAAAGTCCACCGCCCCTTGTGTACATTCATATATGATTGCAAACATGTGTCGGATGTGGCTACACGGGAAAACTACACATGTTGGGTATTGCCGCATACGCCAGACTGAGAGCAATAATTCTAGGGCCATAGTTATCTATTCATAGTTAACTCTAAACTGATGACCTGTAAAAGCTTTAAATGCATTTAAATGTCTGTACTGACTTGGCTAGATCTCCTGATTTTGATTGTCTGCTGCCTTCCCTGACCTTTGGATCATTATCGGGATCTCCTTTCACTCCATCCATCCCTGCCTGCACTGTGTCTCTGGGTACTCTCCACGCGAGCAGGGTGGACCTGGGGTCAGCACACAGCTAAGTCCAAACTTCTGTGAGGGGGTCCCTGGCGGAACACCGGCTGGCTGTTAGATTCCATGCCCTGGGGATCCCATGCGACCTTGCCTGCCCGTGGGCTCACATACTGTGACAAGAGGGCTGAGAAAAGTAATCTATGGACTACAGGTGTGGTGACATCACAGCACCTGTACTCCGTTGATAACTGCTACAGTGGGAGATAGGGCTTGTAGTCTTTTCATTCGCAGATCCTGTGACTTGGGATCTGTGAATAAATGATGACGCTATGAAGGTGGAGCCATGGACAGCCATGCCAAAAATATACAGGAGCCTACAGGAAGAAGCACCCCTTGATTCAGGTAAGTGGGAGACAGTTTTAGGGTGGGGAGGTGACTTCCACCATGTTACATGTAAAACCCTAAATAAGGGTTTAACATAGGACATGGAGTTGAAAATTGGATTAGCATGTAATTTGTTTGGCTGTTACGTAAACTCCATTTAAAACTACAGTACTTCAGTGACGTGCGGTCAGGTGAGGCAGAGCCTCACCTAGTATTATGGAGGAAAAAGTTGTCAGCAGGAAAATCCTCCCTGCTGTGTAACCTGTCATAGACGGAATGCTGCCTGTTAATTACAGGAGGCGCTGCATCCAGCTTTTGACATCTAAGTTAAGTTACACAGCAGCAGGCTTCCCACTGCTTGTGTAACCTAACTAGTGAGGCAACAGCTGCAACAGCCTCTACTCTATGTTAGGGGCTAGAGCTCTGTGAATGGCTGTCCAATAATAATAAAAAAAACCACTGAGGACAGGCCCTTCCTCCTCCCTCCTCCACACATAGCTTGGTGACCGGCTGGTGGGTAGGGTGTCAGCGGGTGGGGCGGCAGGGGGTGA
>NW_017306472.1:594960-598871 GCF_000935625.1 Nanorana parkeri
ATATATAAATATTCTTTTTTTATTTTTCATTAGCGTCACAAATATTTTTATGTCTTTGGATAAATAAATGAACAGACCATGCATTAATGGCATGCAAGGGAATGATTCAGAAATGGTATGCGTCAAGCTTCACTTGAAGCAGACACTGGTGCGTCACTGCAGATTCTGATCAGCAGATTCCACACAATTACACTGTCAGGGAAATAATTGATTTCACACCAGAAAACGAGAATCTGTGACATGCGGGTGCTGAATTCCGTGATAAACCTTTCCTAGAAGGAGTCAGATGTTTCTAAGACATAATTAACATATTATTTTGAACTTTATATATCACAGCATCATTGACTCACAGACATGATGGTCTAACACCGACAATGGCATTTGAGAATACCGCAGATGGATAGATGTGACGGGATTTTTAATTACTACCTTCCTTTCTCATGCTGAATACTCTTACGGTATAATTCTATTGTAGGGGCTGATCTATCTATACGCTACTAACAAACCTCCCAATTTCTGAGATGAGAAAGAGGGACACCTTCTAGCACAATGTATATAGGTAATGGACGTATCCCTGCAACGTCCCCGTCATGGAGACCATTGATATTGATATGCCCAAAAAAATTGTAAAACCCAAACCATAACTTTTCCTGTACACGGCACTTTTAAAATAGCAAACAAGATCATTAAAAGATATAATAAGTTTTGGTGCAGAATAACACTTTTGGTAGGCAAATATACCTTTTCATAGATATCTGTATAGCAGACCAAAAAGAGGGACAACTGAGGAGGAAAGAGGGACAGAGGGATTTGGTTACATATGAGGGACGGAGGGATTTGGTTACATATGAGGGACGGAGGGATTTGGTTACAAACGAGGGACGGAGGGATTCACCTCCAAGTAAGGGATGGAGGGTTCTAGCTCCAAATGATGGAAGGAGGAATTTGGTTCCAAATAAGGGATAGAGGGATTTAGATCCAAATAAGTGACAGAGGGATCTACTGTAGCTCCAAATGAGGGATAGAGGGATTTACAAGGTTATTCACTAAAGGGTGATGAGTTTGGAGAAGGAAAAGTGAACAATCTAGGACAACATAGCTGATTTGGAAAAATTCCCCAATTTGGCTCACTTTCCAGTTCAGCTATGTTGTCCTAGATTGTTCACTTCTCCTGCCTTCTCCAAACCCTTCACCCTTTTGTGAATAACCATGTTAGTTTCAAAAGAGGTACAGTCCCTCCAAATGAGGGACAGTTGGGAGGTATGTACTGATAACAAGGGTATCAAGTGCCATTTTTACAAGCCAAGTTGAGGAAACATCTTCCAGGTGTAACTCACTCACCCGGGTGCGGGCCGCACCCCCCGCACCCCCTTGTGTTATTGCTAAGGGCTTGTTCACACATACATTTCTGCCCAAGAACTTAGAGTCATCATGTTTCCAAACAGCTCCAACTCTCTCAGCTCGGCTCCCCTAAACTTCCCGTCCAGCACAAGGGACAGAGCAGACTACAGCAGCTGTCCATCTACTAACATGGAGAAGGGGAACCGAGAGCAGGGGTGTGACTTGCCTTGCTGTGTCTGTGTGTTCGTGGGGACACACGCAGCTTGCTAGTAGGGATGCACCGATATATCGGCCGCCGAAACATATTTGGCTAAGTGCCGAAAGTGCCATTTTTCGGCCGATACCGCGGTGCATCCATTCTTTCTTTCCTCCTCACTGAGTGCAGCTCTGTGTCCCAGTGGGGAGGAGAGAAAGTGTCACAGGGGGCCGAGCGCTGCGGGAGGAGAGCGCTGTTAGCAGCGTCTCTCCTCCCTGCACCGTTCAGACTCCTGTCACAAATCGGCAGAGCGGTGTGTGGGCGGAGACAGCGATGTCACAGGAGGCTGAGCTCTCCTCCCGCTCCGCTCACTCAGCCTCCTCAGGATAGAGAGCGAGGTACAAACGCTAAGTGATCAGTGATCGCTGCGTGTTTGTACATAATTGAGGACAGAGTCTGTTTACTATATAAAAAATATAAAAAAGTTTATAAAAAATAAATAAAAATTAAATAATTTAAAAAAAAAGTTAGAAATTTATTTTTTTTCCATTTCGGTTTCGTTTCGGCTTTAAAATGTTTATTTCAGTGCACCTCTACTTGCTAGCACACACAAAGGCTTCATAGGACTCTGCAAGGGAAAGTAGCCACCCTACAACAGGGTCAGTGCTCAGGGGATCAGCTGATTCTGCAGGAAACTAAAACTTTTAAACATCAATGAGCAGCGTCCATTGTAAGTGGGTCAGTCAGCATTTGAAATTGCCCAAAAACCTTCTGACTTTAAAGGAGAACTATGGGGTTAAGGCTTTTCCCCATAGTTCTCCTTAGGGTAACGTGAGGACACAAACTAGTGTCCTCCCGTCACCCTACAGCTCGCTGTATACTGAGACGTCACAGTATACCGCGAGCTGCTGCTCGCGGTATACTGAGACGCTGCAGCTGAAGCGGATCCCGACAATTGTGCCGGGATCTGCCTAACTGCGTGAGTGACAGCTGGCCCTGCCTCTAGATAGGCAGAGCCAGCTGTATACGCCCCCTCCCCCATCCGTTCCGCCAGTCAGCGCTGGCGGATCGGAGAGGGGGGGAATACAGCCCCTCCGCTGTCACTGTAGAGAGCCATGACAGGATCGAGAGGTGAGCGAACGTCAGTATGTGTTCGCTCACCTCTCGATCGACTGAGCCGACCTGTGACAGTCTCATTGTCACAGGTCGGCTAGAACTATGAGGTGAGTGAAAAGCACTCACCTCATAGTTCTCCTTTAATATCACTTTAAGAGCCAGACAAGTAGCACTTGAAGGAAGTAAGTTGGCAATGTTTGTTTTGTTCTGCATCGCTCTACACAGTCTGCTGCCTGGTGTTTGTTGCTGTACATCCCTGGAGTAAATCCATTGCATGTTACAGGCACAGCCGGCGCGATGCGTAGCGCAGCAAGAAAGGTCTTCTCTGCAAAGGTCACAGCAAGCTTTTTAGCCCTGAACACAATTCATGCTGCTTGCTTTCATTTTTTTTTTCTTTCTGAGGCACACTTAGACACAAAGGTGAGATTAATTGAAAATTAATGAGTCTATTTCTTCACAGAATATTTAACGCAAGATGAAAGCAGATAAACAAACAACACATATCTGACAAATTAGATGGCAATGAATAGCAATGAATGGAATGCAAGGAGCAGCTGGTTTGGCACATTAATAAAAGGAGGTGGACAAGTAAAGATAGCTTGCCAGATACATTGTACATTTCCGCATGATTTGTCGGGTATATACGCTGCCTGTCTGCTGCTTTATATGTCTAAACCCTAAAACAAAGAATGTAATATATTGCAGATTACCAGTCCTTAGATGTGGTGTATGCATTCATTTTCTTTTTTTATTTGATCCTGCCAGTAACACACTACTTGCCCCAGGGTGACCACGCTAACTCACTGTACTGTATGTATGGAGGAGCAGGCTTGTCCGTTTGTAGCGCTCCTTATTTTTAGTTGTTTTCCATACATGACTCCTCATGCTGTGTGAGGAGATATACATACAAATATGTGAATGATAGGTGTGCTATGTATGTATTTGTGCATATACCGTGTTTCCCCGAAAGTAAGACCTACCCCGAAAATAAGACCTAGCGCTATCTTCGGGGACTTCTGTAATATAAGACCTACCCCGAAAATAAGACCTAGTTCGGGATAGGTCTTATATTACAGACATCCCTGAAGATAGCGCTAGGTCTTACGTTCGGGGTAGCTGCACATGTAATTGAATTTTACATGTGAAGACCGGCCGCAGCTCCCTCCCGCCCCCTCACCCGCCCACCTACCCGCACGCCCACCTATCTGTTGCTCTCTGGATGGCATCATAGCGGAGAGGCAGCTCCCTCCCGCCCCCC
>NW_017306472.1:599021-650132 GCF_000935625.1 Nanorana parkeri
CCCTGCCAGACACGCCCCCTGCCCGCACGCATGCCCGCCCAGCTGTTTGTGGCTCCCTGGACGGCAGAGCGGACAGCTGCAGCCAGGAAAGACATCCCCCGAAAATAAGACCTAGTGTCTTTTTTGTGCAAAAAATAAATAAATGACACTGTCTTATTTTCGGGGAAACACGGTATGTGTATAAACCCACTGCAAGGGTTTATAAAAACCTTTCCCCAGAGTTTGCCTTTAAACACCGGAAATTCTGTAGGTAGTGAAGAGATGCACTGAATATGCTGATTTATTTATTTTGCACATACATACATACACTTTAGGCCTCATTCACAAAGCGTAAGATCGGACTGTACAGATCCGTACAGCGTGCACGGCCACATCGGGCCATTCCCGGGAGGGACAGGTGCTGCGTGTGATTGCGTGCAGCAGCCTGTTCTTCTCTATGGGAGTAAGCGGCCGTACGCACACCCGAGCTGCACATCCGTGCGTATGTGGGTTTTCGTACTCGGACGCAGACAGGAAGGATCCTGTCTGCATCCGAGCACAGACACCCGGACCCGCGCGTATGTGCAGTTCGGGTGTGCATATGACAGCGTACCGCCACGTCCTCCCTTAGGGAAGAACAGGCTGCTGCACGCAATCACATGCAGCACCTGTCCCTCCCGGGAATGGCCTTATATGGCCTTGCACGCCGCACGGATCTGTATGGCCCAATCCTACGCTGTGTGAATGAGGCCTTAGAAAGTTTTAAGAATGGAGGGATGTTTTTTTTTTTTTTTTTAAGCATGTCAATTTTTATTAAGCATAAGAAAATACAAACATGTGCGATGTTCGGCAGTTATCACAACTCAGGTTTCAGTACGCAGACTGCACCTGAAGAAGTTGCATATCAATACACATCAAAGGTAACTCAAAACAATCATAACAACATATTAAAGGAATTGTGTCATAGCCATATTAATTCCCTAATAACGGAGCCAAAACAATCAAGATCCTGCTGATGGACAACCTCCTCAACTTTTAGGTATTCGTGGGAGACATTGTGGCTTCGGTGTGCATATGTATACCATGAGATTATGCGGGGGGAAAAACAAAAAAAATTAATAATATGCGGATGAACAGGTCGAAAGGAAGGAACCATGATTCAAAGGACATCTAAAGGGCCCAGAGAGTTTGTTAATTTCGCTTCAAGATACCATTTGGAGAAACGGAAAGTGGACATCAGGTCTTGCAGCTGCTCCAAGGTTAGGAGGGATGTTTTTAGTTCTACATCGGGGGGAGGGGTCCAGGGTTTATGGCTGATGGGGAGAAAAAAAATACGTTTTTAGAATCCTAAAAAGTTCTATTCTGGGTCCCTGCAGCCCATAGGCTTTTCAAGCTTTGGGTGAGATAAAGCCTCCATTATTAGGTGCACATATTACCTGGTACCACAGACATCATTATTAGTCTCAGCTGTCATTAAGACTTTATATATGTGGGATGACGAATGCTCATATCTCTCTCTCTCTCTCTCTCTCTCTCTCTCCATTAGGGACACCCTGTTAGTTGAATTTAGATAGGTGTTCAGACAAGCATATGTTTTCATTGCTTTATACTGTGGACTTACTGTACAAAGCCTTCTTGCATTCAAACTGTATTTTCTCTGCATTGCTAAATGATACTACAGGACAAACCTGCCTGAATGTCCTTGTCGCGTGCATGGTTTACCACTACCAGCTTAGCCTTCCACCTTCCAAACATATACAGATTTATTTTTACAAAATGTTGGGCCTGGAAGGGCTAAACATACAGTCCACTTCACTTCCATTAATTCAGCAACCCTTTTGACACAGGTTTGAAAGCTTGTTTATTTCTACAGAATATGATTAAGAGACATCAAAGCATAATTCTTGCACCTTTGTTATCTAAGTGGCGAGGTCATGGTCTTCATTCTGCCAGAGGTTGAGGGAATCTATTCAGAGAGGGGCCAGCAATGTTCTTTAAGCCCGGCCAGAGACAATGTTGTGGCATAAATGTACATTTTCTCCAGGAATGTCAAGGAAAATACAGTGCAGCTGATCATTCATCTTAGATTAAGTAGTTTACTTATGTCATACTAACGTAATATAGCGGCCTCTCATTCTGAGATAGCGTGGGCATTTAATTAAGATGTACTGAGTGGATTCTCTGTCTCCCATATCTTTTATATCTGACATTAGAATAGTTACATAGTTACATAGTATTTGAGGTTGAATAAAGACATTAGTCCATCAAGTCCAACCTATAATGTTATTTTGAATTGCATATTTTGCCCTCCTAATACCTACCGTAACCCTCTCAAACCTGTACTTATGCTGAAAATATTCTTACCGAATGCTTTCTCTCCAACAGTCTGATCTGCCATTGCCAAGCTCCCGATAAAGGAAACCATTTTTCAAAAATTAACAGAAACTATTTCTGAAAGTGATATTAAAGTCAAAATGTTTTTGTGATGTAGCCAAACAAGTGCTTACTTTTGGAAATGCATTCATGCAAAAATGATAGCATTTTCAATGTATTATTAAAGTGATATTAAAGTCAAAAGGTTTTCAAGGTATTTCAAATGCTGATAAAATGAATTGCAACGGATGCTGCTCCTTGATGTTTAAAAGGTTTAGTTTCCTGCAGAAACAGATGGTCCCTGAGCACTACAATATTCCCTCTGAAAAAAAATATATATATTGTGATATAGGGAATATAGCACAATGGTAAGCGCTAAGTGACCACTCCTGAAGCCGACTTTAACATAAAAAGGACAGCCTTTATTCCTTCAAAAGGTGAACAGTCCATGAACTTCACAAAAACAACTTGCTTTTCTTTAGCATAATTAAACCATAACAGTCCATTGGACTCTCGTCAACACATCATGTTTTGGGTCTCACCGACATCTGGCTGTCCCATACACTCCCAGTGTGATAGTCCCAGGACTTGCCCTGGAAATACAGTTCTCAGCAGCTTTCCTCAGGTCAAGGCCTGTTAGTATTCACCCCTCATGGGTCACCGTCTCTCTCTGTCTCCCCGACAGATAGCTCAGGGTCACCAACCCTCTGGACCTCTCCAGCCTTCCTGGCTGTGTCCCTTGTGCTCACGCATGCAGCAGAGTCTGCCTGTCGTCATGTGCCTCTTGCACACCCACAACTCTCCTCTAAACCACTGGGCTGGCTTCCTAATAAAGCTGCTCTCAGCTACCTGATCAGCTCAACCTGGCCACTGGCAACACCTGGCCCCAGGACTGAAGATCCCATCCCACTATAATATTCAACTTTAATTTTTTTGCCCATTTTTGTTCAGGGTCAGGTTTTAGGTTTCTAATCCAGCTAACAAGGGGCCAATTTGTGGCAGAAATACAGGTCCGAGGTAGCTTAAATTATCCATTTTACATCCTTAAGGCAAAAGACAACCTCATTCCAACACATTTGATTCAATGGTGTGTTTTGATAAAATTCCTTATTTTTTGGTCAAAGTTGCGTTGATGTCAAAGGTTTCAGTTACACCATTTGCTGCTCATGAGAGTGTGGTTGTCAGGGTACTTCCATCAGCACCCATAGCACAGCTCCTGTATAGATCGCTGCATGAGCCGATGTGCATATGCATGTGCGCATGGTTTTCACGCATGCGCATTCCTATGTGCAGCATTGGAACCATAGATGCATATGTGAATAGGCTCATGCAATGAGCTGCACTATGGGTGCTGACTGAAGTACCCTGACAGTGGCATTGAAAATGGTCAAGGTGTCTGTTGTGTTGAGCTCCCGATACTATCTCTAGGTACTTCCTCATAGGAAAACATGGAGGGAGTAATGCACCAGACAGTCCACAGGAGGGATGGCTGTGAAGGAACCATTCAGTCTGTATTGGATTAGGTAAGCCCTTAGAAGACGGGAAGACTGTCTGTGTTACACCCTAAATTTGCCAGATATGGAGAGGACCAAGCAAGGGTAGCTACCCCTATGGGATGTAAACATAGAGTGCGATTATTGGAGATATTGTACAGCAACAAACTGTGCCACAGACTCTTGACAACGAGGCTCAGAGAAGCCCTGCAAAAAAACGTAATTCACATGGGCCCTTAGAAATTGCCAAAACTTGCAGGTGAGAACCCATGCTGCTGCTCGTAAGTCAGTGCTGAAAGCATGAACCAAAGACCACTATGTCAGGGACAGGTTGGGCTGACTGGTTGGGATAACACAGCAGTGTACACAGGACAGTACTTGATTTCTGGCAGGATTGATAGTTTCTGTTTTCAATTCTCAAACAGATATAACAAAACAGTTTCAATATTACATTTAACAGACCAAAAGGGAGCAAATAAGAGACGTTCATTGTTAGGGTTTACATATACTGTAAGGATCTTGTCCAAGCTTGTCAAAGCAATGTACCAAATATGTTACAGTTAGATAATATGACAATAAAAGGTGGATGTCACCACTGTAGTAGATCTGAATGCAAGTTTATAGCTATCCCATTTACAAAAACATGAATTGTGAACAATTTGCCCAAAAAAGCAGACGGCAAAGGACTAGTCACTAGTAATGCCTGTAGGTTTCCTGCAGGCTATTTTTTCTTACCATGCCTTGTTTTGGACTGTGGCTGTGTGGAAGTAACCATCTTGGTAGAGGCAGGGCGTTGCTTCCTCATTCAAAGCTACCCTCCTGATGACTGGTGATCTGGAGTGGGGCAATGATCAAGAAGCAGGAGGAAAGGTGGAGGAAGGTGGAAGGAAACCTATAGAATACATTAAACTGAAGCAGGGAGATCCTTGCACTACCGGTCCTCAGGTGCAGCTTCATATCCAGCAAGGAGAACAGCGAGCACCGCAGTAGTGATATTACAAAAATGTTCAAATCTTCACTTTCGGAGCTCAGGTCCAGTTTAACACGTACTGTATGTTCAATGTTAGTACAGTTTCAACAAAGTTTGCTAAAATGTTGTGTTTTTTGTGGTAAATAGAGAAAATTACAAAAAAAGAAATTATAATCTAATCTCTAGACAATAAAACTGCAACAACACAAAAGGCCAAGCTGTATTTTAACCTGAGATTCAAAAAAAGGCAGATTTTTGATTGCAGCGCCGCCAGCCTGTGAGGAGTGCTGTGAATGGTCGGCCGGGACCCCCAGTCATATGCACTCTTCCGGGACGAACCCGCAGGCAACTCTGTCGGAACAGAGCTGTCGCAGCCGACCCACCGTGGCAGAGTCTGCATGCGTGCGTCAGTCGTTCAGGGAAGACTCCAAGGATCCACGACATCCAGCATGTCGCCCTGACAACACTTGCTAGAAGAACCAGACGAAAAAAAGGAATTAGTCAGTTAAGAATACCCGAAAGAAAATTCTTAGCTCCTTACTCCTGACGCTAGGCAAAAAACTGGAGACTTGTCAGCAGATGGGGGGTTAGTGTGTTGCCTAGCGTCCTTCTCCTGCAGGTGGCAATATAACCCTACAATACATGATCCTAGATCTGTTCCCTGTGTCCTTCAATGAACGGAGAGAAAATGATTTTACGGTGAGTACAAAAAATCCTATTTTTCTGATGTTGGTGGCATGTGTTTCTAGAATATTCTTTTTTTCTGGTTTGTTCTCGTGGCTATAAAAATATGATATTTAAGTAGATTTTGAAAGAGAATAACATTCTGTACTTTTTTCGTGTGTAGATCAGTGAGACTTGGCACTGTTACTCTTAAATTTGTTTAGAATACTAATGCTGCTTAAATCTTAATACCGGGATTTGATAAGAGCTGAATTATTCATCATCCTGAAGAGACAATCTGATCTCCCCATTAGATATCGTTAAACTGTGTGATCCCAGGGTTTACACTACATTTATCTGATCCTCTGCTGAACCTTTTGATAGCTAACGGGGTCCGGGTTTATCTCTAAAGATTAGTGAACAACGTAAAATATGATCCACCTCACCTGGTTTGTAGGGTCAGGTTATTCACACTCTGCCTATTTCTGTTTATTATTTTTAGGGATGGGGTTCGGTGGGTTTGCAAACCGCAAACTTTACAAGTTTGCCACCAGATATAAGGAGCAGCCCGTAATTCAGTGCATAGCCGTTCCCCCTGGTCACAAAAGCTAATCATAATCTAAAGTTAAGGATAACCCATCCCTCTCACTATAAAAGGTGGGTTCACAATAGCCTTAGATGCTGATTTATTAAACGAGTTGAGAATGTTGTGAATCAAGTGAAAAGCAAATTCTGGTTTACTTATTTCATCTGCACATAATTGTGTAGAAATTGACAAAAATCTGCTTTTCACATAATTGGATAACCAAAGTGAATATTAACATGATTTTTTGAGTGAAGATTCTCAATTCCTTTAGTGAATCAAATATTCTGTGGTGATAATTTTGGGCATTGGCAGAACTACCAGGGACACAGCAGTCGCATATATGCAACCGGGCCCTGGCGTCCTGCCACTTGGGAGGGGCCCTTTCGCTGCCACCAAAGTATGTTGCCGCTGGCAGCAGTCCCCTTTAAACAGACTCCTGGCTTTACACTGGAAGCGATTCTGGCGGCTATCATTCTCTAGCTGCAGAAGCCGGGGAAGAAGCTGCTGGAGTGCAATCTGTGCTCTAATAGCTTCCTTGGAGTGGAAAGGTGACACAAAGGGGTTGATTTACTAACCTTATAAACACGCCACGAACAAGTATACACCTCTGTAGTGTGTTCCCTCCCAGCATGATCTATTGGTGGAATCTAGACACCTTTGTAGTGTGTACACACCCAGCAGGTGTGTTGTGCAAAGCCCTGCATGAATTGCAAGGTGATGTTGTGTAAATTAGCTCTACGTTGTGTTTCTTGCGTTGATGAATGCAGGAATGTAAATGCATGAGCTAACCATTTTTGTCTAAACTGTGAAGCAGCATTATATATGCATCATGTGCATGATTTTTCCATATTTGGCATTAGTGGAAATATGCTTTTAGAGACATGCATGCCACTATTAGAGCGGCGTGTAGCCTATGGCGCATGCTACATGACGCGCACGTACGTAAATACATAAAAACGCGCCATAACTGCGTGAAAATGTGACACGTTGCTCGTGTTTGGTTGATAAATACGTTTTGCTGTGTAAAAATGCACACACACCTGGTGCGTGCGTGTGTTTAGGTTAGTAAATCACCCCCTAAGGGTCTAATTGACCTCTAATGTCACCTTAAAGATAACCTGTCACAAGTAGTATGCTATCACATAGGGGCTTGTAATGCTAACTGATGACCTTGTTAGCTCTAAACTGATGACCTGTACAGGCTTTTAAACCATCATCTATGAACAATTTGGGGTACCGTATTTTGTCACCATTTCACACAATTTTTAACCTGATCATGTGGGGTATCTATTTACTCATTGTAACCTAATCTTTTATATTTTATTAACAAATTGGGAATTATATTGTGTTTTTGGTCATTTAGAAACATTTTGAATTTGATAAAGAGTTGCACTAACATCATGCGGCGTAAACATTTTGAATTTTCAATTTTAAGTAATTTTCAGGCCTAAAATGTGGATTACAACATGTGCACAAAAAACACCTTGGCAGCAAAAGGGTTAAAGAACCAGCACTGTATTTAGGATTTCTAAATATGCACACGTGACCACTGTAACCCTGGTAGTTCCGCCAGAGATGGGAAAATGCTTTACGGTAATTGCAGGATATGTTTTGGTAACAATAGGCTTTGTTATGCCAGCAACAGCAGCAAACATTTATTGATGGGGGTGGGGGGGCCTTCATGGTTTCTTTCACTCTGGCCCTTAGGTTTATAGTTATGCCTCTTATCTTGGCATTTGCCCCATGGCAGTGTCCAGTTTTAAAGTTATCTGTTCGATGAATAACAAGATTTGCCACCCCTCCCCAAAAACTTTAAGTGGGTTTGCCACACTTACCAACACTTACCCCACTAAGGAACTGTAAAGGGGTCCTTGGGATCCTTTATCGGTTCATTCTCCTACTCATGTGTTAGAGGATTGGGATTTGAATGTGGGTTACCTGTTTAAATGATCAGTAGAGATGTGATGATGTAATTATATAATTATGTATGTTAGTCATTTAAACATAATTAAAGGTCAATAGCGATGACTGAACTTCACATCTGAAGCACAGACCTCAATGACAAAAGAAAGGTTGATAATTCTTTCACAAATGTTCACAATTTGTTTATTGTTCATATAGGTGGATAGTCAATGTGTTATTTGTATGAATCCATGGGGGGGGGCTGCATTATGTATGAAGAAAGGGGCAGGGGTCAGCATTGTACAAGGAGGGGGCAGAGGGTTGCATTGTTTGTGAGAAGAGGGGGCAGGGGGCTGCACTGCATGTAAAGAGAGGGGGCAGGGGGTCTGCATTGTTTTTGAGCATGATGGGGGACAGAAAGGACCTCATAGTACACATGTATCTATTATGATTCATGTTTTAATAATAGATTTTCAATAAAAAAGATCAACTTCAGACCAGTTCTCTTTCAAATATATTTTGTTTGTACAAGGACTATGGCTCATGTTTATTTTGCATACAGCAAGTAGGCTCAGGTTCTTTTAACTATACCCCTTTAAGCCACTTCCACTGTTACGGAAGTGTGGCCACACCCACCATTCGCCATGTCACACAGCATGCATCACATCATGCTCCTGGCTTCACTGCCCATGGGTGCCCTAGTGCTTTGCAAATCATAACAATGCCCTTGGTTGCTACACTTTGTACAATGTCAGGAATTTATTTAACGTGTAAAGTTGCTGAAAGGTCCACTTTAAATAACGGTATCTGCCCCCCCCCGCCACAGCTATTACATGGCGGTGCCACTCTGTATGTTATGCTTCTAATTTATTTTAAATTATGGAAAATCCAAACAGAAGAGTAAACAGGAAAATGGAAAGCTCTCGAGTTTTTGAAAAACTGAGGTGGGAACTATGTTAGGGGGGTCTTGTTTTTGGCGTTCTCATGAGAAAAAAGTGACTTGGTGTGCTAGTTTCCCATATGCAAAGTAGCAATTTTTCGGTGGATTGACTTTGTAACTCTTACCCGTTTTTTGAGACTTCTTTTAATACTTTATCCTTTTCTCTGCTCTTTACTTCATTCATAGGCAGGCATCATAGTTTAGCTAACTCTTTCTCAGCTTTGCATAATCTTGGCAATACATTTTTAGCATTCTGAAAATGAGATACATGACTTTGGCTTTAAATGTGAGTCATGACCGTTAAATAAAACCCAGTACAAGAATATTGTTGAAAATAAAACAAAATGGCATCACAAATTAATTTATAGAGCGCAGACCGGTAAATATACATTATGCTCAGTGCAGATGATTCCATTTGCCAATTCAATTTATCTCTCAGCATTTTTTCTCACGTTTCCAAAAGGTGACCTGATTTAAAGGTTATTGGTCTAAATCATGGCTCATATATTTTTCTCCATTGCATTTATACAGTCAGATGTGATTTGAACATAGTATAAGCTTCCATGTTCATTTATGTTGGAGGGTTGCTGATTTTTTATTGTTCATCAAAAATTCTCGGACTTAATCACAGAGTAAGTTCAGCTTCTTGAGAAGAAAAATGTATATGTTATTTCCAGAGGCTGGCTTGTTGAAGGATTAAGGACTAGGGATGAGCAAAACGGAGAGTATTAATATCCCAAAATGATTTTTTCTGTGGTTTACTAAAGGTAGATTGTGGAAACATTAGTACAGCACAAACAAAACAAACAAAGTTCAAAGATACACCTCACAAATATATGAATTGGAATAAAGAGGAAATATGTCACAAAGGTTTGCAAATCTTTGCAAAAATTAAAGTAAAAGTCTTTATACTTACAACAGTATTTATTTATTGAAACAAACATAAGGCCCATAATTAGACATTTTCAATTAGTTTCATTCCGAATCAAAATTCGGACATTCCAACACATCTGAATTTCTGAATCCCAATGCATTCGAATGTGTCCCAAACCGAATTTCGGAAATTGGGAAACTAATTTAGAAAGCAGAGAGAGAGAGACACACAGATTTGTAGGTGTGCATTCATGCACTATTTAAACTTACAATTTTTGAGTGTTTGAATGAAAAAATAAAAATTAGCTATGCTTTAAAGCTGAATTCCGGGGATTTAAAAAAAAACACTCCGACTCTACAAGTGTAAATGCTTATTATGTCTAGCGGTAGAGGAATAAGCCGTAATACTTACCTTATTCCTCACTCTAGGAGGCTCCTTCCTTCTGTGCAACTGGTCCCCAAGGCCTCTTCTCTAAGATTCTTCAGCCATGTTTGTTTGGGATGACCAGGGTATTGTTATATCAGAAATTATATTATTTATCTAATCATTTATAGGTGAGATGAGGCTGCCTCATAATTCTGTGTGTACAGTGGTACCTCGGTTCATGAACGCTTCTGTTCACGAACAATTCGGTACGTGAACAGGAAGTTCAGCAAAATTTTGCTTCTGTTAGCGAACTCCAAATCGGGTGATGAACACGACCACGGCCATCTTCCCCGCTCTGACACGTGGTCGTTGCTTCCTCTAGTCGAGATTGCAGTCGCAGACAGACCTGTGCACACTTGCTGTGAAGCTTTTTTGTGTGCTTTCTAGCACATACAGTACTGTACAGTATTATTCAATCCAGCATGGCTCCAAAGAAAGTGCAGAGCAAGCATGGTCGTAGAAAAGAAAGTGCAGTGTGGTAATGAATTTACATAAGGTTCAGAACAAATTAACCTTATTTACACTGAACCTTATGGGAAAATGTAATTCGGTTCGTGACCAGAATCGTGGAACGAATTAAGTTTATGAACCGAGGTACCACTGTATTTATAATTCTGGGATTGACAGATCTGTAGATCAAGTGTAATTATAAATTTACCACTGTACCCTCAATACACAGAATTCAGGGGTTGATGTTTGCAGTCATTACACTTTTAATTTTTTTTTTTGGGGGGGGGGGTCATCACACCTGACTGGTCTATTTAATGTAGTTTATTTACAGTCGTGCATGGGAATATGTTACATTTTACAAGATATTTAATAGGATAATGTTTTTAGAGGGTGACTTAAAATATGTATGCAGATATCTCTGGGTTGTTTTAAATATGCATCGAAAACTGTACTTGCATATACCTACAGATTTTTTTTTACTTTTGTACCTTTAAGAAATGTATCATGTGAGATGGTGTTAAATACAAGTAATTAGGTAGTGAGGTTCCTGAAGAGAACCGTATTCTGTTCGGTTCAATAAAATTATAGTGAGTCCCTATTTTGTGGTCACATTCAATATGAACCATCATACCTCTGCTATTTGTGTACCACTGTGTAATGTACGTATGTAACTAAATATAGCTCACTGTGATCTGGACTTGTAAAACCTTGAGTTCTTTAAAGAGGAATTCCATCTTTAAGAAAAAAAATTAAAATAAATGCAAACATACTCATGAAAGAAAAACATGTGCATTTATTTTTATTTTTTTTTGCATTGAAACCAGTAAAGGATTGCAGCCAGTGGATCAGTGGATCATCTGGGTCCTGCAGACTATTCCTCCCCTCCATGTCTGTACCTTGGTGTGGACATTTAGTAGCATGGATGAGAAAAGGAATGAATGGGCTACAAGTGTGGTGACATCACTGCACTTGAATTCCGCAGGGATTCCCACCACCCCTCTCCGTTCCTCCAGGGCTGACTGGAGGAATGGATGGGGTGAGGGAGCGGGCACAGCTGGGTCTGGCTCTAGAGAGGCAGAGCCAGCTGTTATTCAGGTAGCGGGTGGATCCCAACAATATTGTCAGGATCCATCTCGGCTGCAATGTGGCTCTGCGCTGTCATCATATAGCAGGCAATAATCCGCTATTTGCTGAGTTTTGGGTCACAGGAGGACATTAGTCCAGTAATAGATCACAAGGAACAGAGCAGCTGTCCATCTACTAGATTGGAAAAGGGAGGAAGGAGGAGAGAGGAGCAAGAAGTGGGGAGAGTGTCTTGCCTTGCTGTGTCTGTGTGTTTGTGGAGACACACACAGATTAGTAGCACACACAATGGTGGCTCCATAGGATTCTGCAAGGGAAAAGAGCCACCCTAAAACAGGATATCAGGAAAGTGGATGAATACAATATTGCTTGTTTTTTGGAGGAACGTTTCACACTCTACTCTCCCGCAGTTCCTGATGTGACGACTGATCCCCCGAAGCCGCTCTTCTTGCAGATCTTGTCAATCATCATTATCAAAGTAATTACATACAATGATGGACCAGCGATCAAGTCCCATCTTGATGATGCAACAGATGATTATGCATTGTATGTGATGACGTAAGAGTGCCTAGCCACAGAGAACAGATCAAGACCTTTATGGCGTCATGGATAATGGTGTAAGGTAAATACCTTTTTACTCTTTTCTATTGATAAAGTGAACCTATATTCAACCGTGAACAGCCTTGCTGGGAGGACTAAATAAAGAGAAATAGCAGAAGTGAAATAATATTCTTTCCTGGAAAGAAAAAAGAAAGAAAAATCTAGTGTTAGCTTGCCTTTCATGCCTAGGCATACCAGACAATCTCATTTTATCCAGCCCATGGCCCTCTGGTGTACTACTTTGTTCAGATCTGCAGAGGGCAGAATGGATTTTTTTGTACCATCTCCGAGGATTATTCCCACAATTCTAATAAAATAGTTTTATACAACATTATCATTACTGCTGCTAGTTTCGTGAGTTGATCCTCCTTTTAATGGTAAGAGTAAATGTCACAGCTAACTTTAAGAGACTCTTTACAGGGAAAAATATCTTCTTGTATTTAATCTATTAAGTTATAAAACACATTTAGCATGTTACCACCACGCTGAATAAAGAACATGCTTTCTGGTTTGATGGGCTGATTCATTCCTTAAAGTTTTTTAAGTACTTTTTAGTCATTAGAGGATGCTTAAAGTACATTTATCAAAGGATTCTTGTGATGTGCCTTAGAAAAAAAAAATGGTAAATGGGAAGTGCAGCTTTTATAACAGAGACATTAACATTAACGTACTGAGATTACTGTTAAGCTTGTGGTACTAAAGGTGAAACTGTCACATGTCAGGTGGGATAACTGTGTTGTAGCACAGACAATTCAAAAAGTACTTTTAGTTTTTACATTTGCCATTGCAATGTAATCTACAGTGGAAAATAAGCAAGGGTGGTGCTGTGATGGGATGGGGGTGCCAGGGAAGCATTGTAGACAGGGTTGTGGCGGGGTGGGTGGGAGAAACTGCTGTATTTGAAGAGGTAAGGTAAATTTAAGCATTTTTTATGGGTGGGGGTTTGGTGAGATGAGAGAGAGTTCCTGTGACCTAGGTGGTCTGATGAGGTGGATAGTAGAGAGGTGCAGGAAACTTAGTGGGTGGTAGGGAGGGAGGTGCTTTGGAACAGTGATACTACCCCCCCATGCAGACTCCAATCTACTGCAATCTTCTTGCACATACCCCAGCAATGGCAACTATTTGTCTGACCTCTCCTCCCTCCCACAGTTCCAAGCAATGACAATCACAGTTGGCTTTTGCTTCCTCTTCTTTTCCTCCCCTGATTGAGAAGTGAGATCTCCCTCTCAGCAGTCAGTTGAGGGGATCAGCTGTATCAGAATGGGGGTCGGGTGAGGAGGACATCTGTGCAAGAGCAGGGGTAAAGCGAGAGGAATAGCTGTGTCCAAGTGAGGGGGAGGTGTGGGGGACACCTGTATCTTAGTAGAGGTAATGTGAGGGGGACACCTGTATCTTAGCAAAGGTAGGGTGAGGGGGACATTTGTGTACACAGGCCCTAAAGGTGACCTTACTTGGGGCAATTTGATCAAGTTGTCAATCTTGTGCTGAAGTTGTCAATTTATAGCCACATTTAATCAAGTGAATTCAGGTGCTCAATCATACTCGTGCATAGATTGCTTGGTTTAAGGCAAATACTTTTGATTGTTTGATTTCAAGCAATTGAAAGTGGTTGAAATTGCCTAAATGTTGCCCCATGTGTGGTCATGTTAAAGAATATGTGAGATTAGTATCAAATGGAAAAGCTAGAAGTAGCTGGTCACATTCAACAAGGCTTGTTCTATAATGTCAAAGACATTTTGGATCTTATCCAGTCCACTGCTTCAGTTCAAATTAGTGTCAGAAACATTCCATTCACATCGATCTGATCACCATGGAATGTGTCAAGGCAGATGTTGATTGTCCAACAAGGGAGTTGTGTAAGATTGTTGGAACACCATGTTCCAATTAAATAAGCCAATCTGTTGGTGCCAGAAAGTCTTCAAAAGGTGGTGAAGATTAATATCAGTTAATCCAATACAATCCGATACAATTAAATGTAAAGAATTGAAGTGGGTTTTTAAAACATGGTGTTTCCACAAACTTTCTTATCTACCATCCTGTTCTTGGATAATCAACATCTACCTTGTCACATTTCTTGATGATCAAAATAATGTGACCTGTATGAATATAACACTAAGGGGTGTTCCCATCCGAAATGAAGAAGCTGCTGAAAAATGTCTGCAGCTTACAAAAAATCAATTTGACTGTGAATAATTACTTCCAGCTATACCATGACCTGGATACAAAAGGTCCTTTAAAGATATACCAAATGGCAAGTTAATGAAGGTCCCTGGACCCCCCCCCCCCCCCCCCCCCTGCTCACCGGCCCCCATTCCTAGTGATAGCGAGCCCTGACTACCAGAAGCACGGGTTTTCTGATTAAGATACCATGTACAGGCTATGTAAAGTAGCTCCCTGTGGATTGGCTACAATTGCAGAAGGTACTAGGATGGAGCAAGCCTTCACTGTAAGGCTTCCCCGAGGAACGTGCCAGCATCCAGTGGATCGTCATCTCCAGGAGAAGTTGCCCGCCCACCTGATCTAAGGATCTTTGTCACAGCTTTGTTGGCAGTTTGACCTTGCCAGAGAAAAATATATCTTTAAAGGGCTATGCCCTCAAGTTGAAGTTTGAGTCAGTCCAAAGGCCTGCCCAGCACTTATGGTAAGTACAGGCCCCTCTCATGTGGATAGTTGAGGTGCTCACAGCACAGATGTAGCTGGCACTAGTTTAAGGTAATGGCTTTAGTGGTTCTTTTGTAATTTCCAATCAGGCTGTGGTCTTGCCCACTTTCTAACTTATCTCATGTCTGGGTTCTTGTTTTAGTGCAAGGCTGCATACGTTTTTTGCTGTGTTGATGCTTACATCTATGTTTCTCGGCAGTCAAGTGGCAAGAGTCTCAGAAGAACAGTCCAAACACACCTTAAGAGAACACTATGAACACAGTATACACAAGTAAGTTCACACAAAACTGTTGCATGTATTATTTTAAAGGTGATAGCATGCACCCTACACACCCAATCAGTAAAGGCCGCTGCGCACCTAGGTGACACCTCACCTCGTGGCAATCCTGCACGACTCCGCCCGGATTGCCGCTCGGTCAGAAGTCGCCTAGGTGTGCACCGATCGCGCTGTTTTCTAATGGCACGCCAGGCAGATCGCACGGTTTCCCGCCGCGATTCCGCCCGTGCTTACCAATACTAAAACAGCCGCACGTCGTGTATTGCAAAAAAAAGGTACTTGTACCTTTTTTCTGCAATTTGCCGTGCGGATGTCACTCCATTGAAATCAATGGGGCCGTGCGGCAATCACTGCCTGCATTGTGCAGGACCGTGTGATCCCAGGATGCACAATACCAGATCGCGTAGGTCTGCACCGGGCCTTACTAGTAGCTTCTTAGTCAGCTGCCAAAGCCCAAAGTATTGCCCTTCATCTCCGGAACTGTTGCAGTCTGGGAGCATGATACATTCCTTCTACAGCTAAACAACCCAAGTCGTTTGTCACAACGGCCAATAGGGGGCAAAGCATAGAGGAGGTTTGGGTTCAGTTTGAGCTCCAAAGGGAAAGTCAAGCTCTGCATTTAATGTCAGCTGCCTATATCTCTGGATCTCCTATTGGTTTCACATATACTCTTTGCTGAAGGTAAATTTCAATCTTATACTCACAATAAAATTCACACATTTGTGTCAGGTTATTTTAAGTAAAAGAGATATTTATAGAATAAAAAAACCTCAAACATAACTAGAGGCTTCACTTTACCCAGTTTAATATCTACGGAAAAAAACATTTTCTGTTTCTAAGCATGATATGAAACGTCCTTTTCAGAATACTAATAATGTTCCAATCAGCGCCAGCTTTTTAGTGCAATTTGCTTCTGCCTCAAGAGCTCTCGAAAATGCTTATTTTGTTTTTGTTAAGGTCAGCAGGTTGTGTGACTAAGATGTACAGTTCGTTTCATGTAAAAATCAAACTACAAGAACATAATATCTTTTATTATAATATCTATTTGAGGGTTTTTCTGAGGATGGCGATCCATCCTGTTCAATAAACAGGCTCAACAATGCCAGAGATTGTTCTTCCTGATCAGCTGAGGTCTGGAGAGTGCAATTACAATGCTACAGGTAACTACCAAAAGATAATATAATATATTAGAGTAAAGCTGTAATAGGAGAAATCTGGGGACTGCATTTGCTGACTTTCATATGAAAAGTTAGGTGACTGGCTTTGATGCTTACTTTCAACTGCCATTGCAAATAATGAGGCTCAATCTGACAAATCACATGGGAAGCTGATTTTATATTGTTCACTCATCTCTAGTCCAAGACTGGTGATAGATATTAGATGTTTACAATCTCATATATAATCTCAAATGTTAAAGTAGACTTGATGGACCACTCCCACCTCTCTTCTACTTTTCTATTTTTCAATAAATAATCAGCTTAAGGAAAAGAAGCACCAGCTGAAATCTGTAATACACAACATGGCCAAAGGTTTGTGTAACCTGGCCATCATTTCTATATGAGCTAATCAGATATACCATTCTAAAATCCCTTTGCGGCTATACCAGCCTCCACTCTCTCCTGGAATAAATCGACAAGATTTTGGCATGTGTCTGTTAGGGATGCACTGATACTAATATCGGTATTGGTGCTGATACAGAGTATTTGGGCGAGTACTCGCCCCAATGTTTTAAAACTTTTCCCCCATACCAGAACTTACGGTCAGAGTGAGATTTCCCCTGATCGCCAGTGCCACGAGGTAGCAGGGAGCTGGCTTCCCAGGCAATCAAAAAGCCGGGCAGCCTCCCGGGCAATTAAGAGGCCGGACGGCTTCCTCAGACTCAGCTCCTCAGACTCAGCTTCCTGAGGATTAAACTCCCCCTCCTTCTCCAGTGCTCATCCACAGATAGTGTCAATGTCAACCACCCTCATGGATCACAGAGGACACAGGAGCGACACTACAGGCCACCTCTATTTTTTTGTATTCCTACAAATTTTATTCTACTTACAACAATTTATTACACATTTTGATTAACAATTATGCTTGGATTGTTCATGAAAATTTCATAAGTCATTAAACAAAGCTAGTAGGGATGAACAGATACCAAGTATCATACGTGGTACAAGTATAAGTACAAGTACAGATACCTTTCCAGCTCCAAGACCAGACTAGAGAAAAACTGAACTCTGGCTCCTGGGATTTGTGCATCCCTGTTTTAATGTGTGATTTGTTATATATAATGCACATGAAAATATATATATAGATAGATATATATAGATAGATATAGATATATCTATATCTATCTATATATATATTAGGGATGCACCAATACCATTTTTTCCAGACCAAGTACAAATACTGATACTTGTCCAAGTACTGACAGATACCAATTACTGATAAATTTTTGTTTAGTGTCATGTGACAGTTTTTCTAAAACAATACAGACTAATGATTTCAGGACAGTGGTGGAGTGCCAAGGCCCGGTCGCAGCTGCAACCGGTGCGACCCTGGTAGTTCTGGT
Organism: Nanorana parkeri; assembly: GCF_000935625.1. NCBI lineage: Eukaryota > Metazoa > Chordata > Amphibia > Anura > Dicroglossidae > Nanorana > Nanorana parkeri. Next base: position 616,859 of record NW_017306472.1, read on the forward strand.
GAAAATGCCAATTATCGGCACTGGTATCTGAACTGGATATTCCTAAAAGCTATCCATCAATTCAAGGTTTCTCCCCTGCTAACTATATTGTATTGTATTTTTACAGCCACATGCATGTTAGGGGAGTATCAAAAACATAAAAAAACAAAAAAAACGTTAAATATATGGGTGGGGGTACTTTCCCACCTATGGTGGATGACTTCCTGGTCTCCCAGGGTCTCCCAGGGTGCCTTGCATCTATTTCCATGCTGTCTGATGTGATGCAATCTCCATTTCTCAAGACTACATATCCCATTTCACCAAGCAAAGATAATGTTACATTGTTCAGACGTTAAGTTGTAGTTCAAACAGCAGGCTCTGTGCGAGTGGTGACACAAGGAAGTCATATTTACAGGGCTGAGTGAAATTGTGTCACTGCATTGAGGAAGTCCGTCCTATGGACATCTTCAATAATCAAGTTCACACACTTCTAGATGGATATAGTTATTAGGAATGGGAGAGAACTTATGGAAATTCAATATAGAAAAACAAATTTATTTTTAGTTTTGACCTTAGATACCCTTAAAGCACACTAAATCTAGTTAACCGTTCCCCAACCTATAGCTATAAAATTGATACTTACAATGCAGACATCCGAACTGCCCCGGATGTTCCGGGTGTCTCCCGCTATTAGATAGTGGCTCCCTGCCGCCCGGGAGAGAAATAGTATAATCCGGAAAGGTTTACTGTGCTCGATCTAGCAGAGTAAACCTTTCCCTGCTGTCTGTTTTCCCTGCTGTCTGTTTTTTGGGGGGTTTTCTTACTCTGATCTCTGAGCCCCTGGCAGCCATCAGAGTTAAAAAAAAAAAAAGACGGCATAGAAATGAATAGCTAGATTGCTATTGGCTATTTGAATTTGCAATAGCCAATAGCAGACTAGTTATTTCACCCGTCCACTGCTGCTGTCAATCAGCAGAGGTGGACCTGAAGTTCTCCATCAGGCCCTCTCTCTGCTGGTCGACAGCAGCAGAGGGCGGGTGCAATAGGCAACTCGCTATTGCAAATTCAAATAGCCAATAGCAATCTAGCTATTCATTCCTATGCTGTTTTTTTTTTTATTCTGACGGCAGCAGCTGTCAGAATACTTAAAAAAAACACAGCAGATAGCACGGCAAGCATCAGCTTCTTTGCTATCTGCCATCATTTCAGGGGGGTGATCCCCCCAAATGGGGGGGGGCAGAGGGCACCTCCCTGAAATTACTTGGCAATTACTTGGAAATTACCTGACAATGTAGCTACAAATGTTAGCGGCCTGGAATTAGCAGCGCTGAGAAGTCTACGTCCATTTATGAAGAGCCGTTTAAGATCAGCTTCAGGGCCACAGAAACCTTTGGAGTGGTTCAGGCTTTTCTTGGCACTACAAGGTTCCTTCCAGCCGAGATCAAGCGGCTTCAAGCACCATTTGTTAGCAGTAGAAAACCCCTTTAAATCTTTAAATGCATCTAAGGGCTTTGATTCTTCCGCAGCTTTATATACAGTCTACAATTCTGCTTCATCCTAAATATAAGAACCTCTCTTTCCTCTATGATGAGCTGATTCTCACCATTAGCGCTGAGCCTTTTCTTTGAAAGTCACGCAGAAAAAAAAAAAGGAACCGAAGATGAAAACAGATGGACTTTTTTCCCCGCTCCTTTGTCACTAGCTGAAACTTGGTTATTCTAATTAGTGGGTGCGTACTGCACTCCTGACAGCATAGCACATCGCGCCATGATCATCTGAAGTGTAATAAAGAAAAAAAGCGTTACAAAACAGATCTGGTTCCTTAGCGTTGGTGAAAAAAAGAAAAAAGCAGCAGTCAATAAATTATTCTTGCATTCCCAACATCAACTGTTCCTTCGCAAGAGCAGTGATAAGAAGGCAATGCTTTTAAAGGAGAACTATGGGGTCAGTGTTTTTCCCCATAGTTCTGCTAAGGGTAATGGCAGGATACAAACTAGCGTCCTCCCGTCACCCAAAGCTCAGTTGCTTGCGGTATACTGAGACGCCGCAGCCGGGACGGATCCCGATAATACTGTCTGAATCCACTCAGCTGTGTGAGTGACAGCTGGCTCTGCCTATCTAGAGGCAGAGCCAGCTGTACCCGCCCCTCCCCCATCCGTTCCTCCAGTCAGCGCTGGAGGATCGGACAGGGGAGGGGGGGAATCCCTGCAGGGTACAGGGCTGCAGGCACAGGATCGAGAAGTGAGCGAGCAACGGTATGTGTTCGCTCACTTCCCGATCTATTGAGCCGACATGTGACAATTTGCTTGTCACACGTCGGCTCGAACTATGAGGCGAGTGATTTTCACTCACCTCATAGTTTTCCTTTAACTTTATAAAACAAAGATAAAAAATGATTATGGTTATGGACGTTGAGCCCCTATTCAGACTACAGTGTGAGCATTTTCAGACAATTGTGAAGCTTTTTTTGCAGGTTTAGTGCACTTTTTTCACATGTGAACACGTTTTTGAAGCATTTTCATGTGTCTTCAAGCTTAAGGAATTTTTGTTTTGGCCAATGGTAAGCATTGTATCTCAATCCTTGTTCTTCTGTGTGGTGTTGGGGTGTCTTGAGCAATCAGAGCTCTCAGTCTAGGAAAACTTCACACCCCATTTCTTCCTAGGCCCTATGATGTTTGAATTTGTTTTCAAACATCAGGCATTTTTGTTTTGGCCAATGAAAACCAGTGGCATCATGTTGTCATCCTTGTTTCTCATTCCTGGTTCTTCTGTGTGGTGTTGAGGTGTCTTGTGCTATAGGAGCCCAATCTGGGAAAACATCACGCCCCATTTCTTCCCAGGCTCTCTGCCACTTGACATGGTTGTTGAAATGGGCATCACTGGGGTCATAGAGGTCATGGAGGTTGTCTCCAAGAGCCCTCACCAGGAGAATGAATGTCTCAACATCCAGCTTGGATATTCCTGAACCCTCCATTTTGATCCCGGGCCTCAGGTTGCTAAGGGCAAGAGGTTGCTAGGCTCATGAAAATTGTGCATAAACCACGCTAAAGGTTGTATCATGCATTTTCAGGAACTCATATTGACAGTGATGTCCCTATAATGAGGCGGCCGGAGACGTTCAAATCATGTGGCCTCTCACTAGGAATAGTAGAATATATATATATATATTCCTCAATAGCCACAAAGGATATAATTCCACTTTGTGTGCATCAAATGCATTTGCAAACCTATTTATCACCTTGTAAACGCAACAGTGACATAACCTGTGCCTGTACAGTGAGCAGAGCTGTGGGATGGGGCCCAGCAGGCACCACCTGCTACAGGAAACTACAGGAGGGGGAGGAGACAAGACCAGTCACCCTGCACAAGGAGAGGGAGCAGAGCTGTGGGAAGGATCCAACAAGCCCCACCCACTACAGGCTGTCTGCAGAAGACTACAGGAAGGGCGTAGACAAGACCAGTCACCCGGCACAAGGAGAGAGAGCAGCAGTGACCGGTCTTTATCACAGGCCCAAGTCTCACACTAGATTGCTGCATTGATCTGGAAGAAATACACAAAGCTCCCCAAGATTCAAGGAAGAATATACATGACTCTCGTCTTGTCAGACAATATTTGCTTATTACAGAGGTCAGCTTTAATATTAAATATTAAAACCTTTCAAGGCTACCACACTTACAGCCACGGCTTCCTGCAGATGCACTGCTGTGTTTGTTTTTTTTTGTTTTGTGACGCAGAGATGGAAAGAGCGGTAACATCGTAATGATAGCCATCTATTGGCAGGTGGAGTAATAATCACCTCTCAGCTCTTCCTTAATTCAGCCCGGGAACATTAGACTTCAAGATTGAAACATTTCAACACACGGTAGCGGTTATTGACTTTCACAGCGGAGATAAACAGAGAGAAATCTGCTGACGGAGAGAGAGATGGATACATTTTCCGGGAGTGGATGATCCCATAAAGATGCTGATATGTTAAAATAGAAATACTCATGAAGAGGGTGGAATATCGGGGGTAGTGCACTGCGCACATGAGATCAACTGATACAGAATTACACAGGAGCTTGGAGTCTGTAATCAGCAAGTTCACTTGTGTAATAGGCAGGTTCACCTGTATACATTTCAGATATTTTTTTATAGATCGTGGATGAGTATTATTTCATTTTGCACAAAAATAATAACTGCGTAATTAACATCTCATTATTTTTAAATATTTTGCCCTTTTTTTAACCACTTTCAGTCCGGCCATTGTAATTAAACAGCACACTTGAATGCGGTGGATGTTTTTGAATGGCTTTTTCCGCTCCAGCTTACGTGCCCTCCCGTGTGCGAGTCAGAAACTGAACATTTTAACAGTCAGTGAAGCCAGCTATAGAGCCGCCTGATCGCTTGTACCGTGTTTCCCCGAAAATAAGACATTGTCTTATATTTTTTTTGACTCAAAAAAAACACACTAGGTCTTATTTTCGGGGTAGGTCTCATTTTTCTTTTTTTTATGTACAACAATCCACACTTATTCATGTAGAAAAATATGGTGAACAGGGCAATCAGGGGTGGCGTACCTTTCCAAGAGCAATTTGCTAACAAATCGCTGGCCAGAACAAGCGAAGCACACTTTCACTATCATTCCTTACAGGCGGAGTGCATTTGGTATCACTCCGCCTGTGCCAGGAGCGGGAAGCATCAGCTTATGCGGCTCTGCTCCCTCCGCTGCCATCTCGCTTCCTCTAGCACTGGCTTTGCTGGCACCGCTGATTCTCTCCTGCCTCTCCCACAGCTCTTCAAGTTCCCCTTATGCCACCACCGACACTGGGAATGGTCATAACTAGGTCTTATTTTCGGGGTAGCTCTTATATTTTAGCAATTCCCAAAAATAGTACTAGGTCTTATTTTCAGGGTAGGTCTTATTTTTGGGGGAAGGAATGATGCAGAGGAAGTGTGTGCCTTCCCCCACTCCCCCACCGCTGGTAGCCATCCACGGCTCAGCTGTCCCTTGTGCGGGTCTGGGTCCAGCACGACAGGTCTCTGATTGAAGTGAGATCACCAAACTTCCACCACCTGACCTCCCCTCCGATCACTGCAGCTGGTAGTGATGTGAATTACATCACTTCTGGTTTCAGTGAGTCATTTCTCTGGCTGCTGTACCTGAAGAAGAAGCTGGTGAATCTTGATTTCTGCTTCATCAGCTTCTTTGGGGGACCTAGGTGATATTAGGGGTCTGATAGACCCCGTATGTCTCCATAAAGAGGACGTGTCACTGTATCTGTGTTAACCCCTATGTGATAGCAATAGGCATGTAAGCTGCGGAAAAATTTGGTTTGGTTCAGTACGGATATTTCGTTATTTCGGGTCTGAAATTCAATTTGGTTCGGGGTTTCGAATTCGGACGAAATCTGAATTTTCGGTCGTTTCGGATAAGTTTATACGAATATTTGCTACCACAGAACACCATATACAGATATTAATACTAAAGCTGAATCTCTTAGACCCGAAAGGCATTCAAGAGCTGCCAAATGCTATTCGGAGATTCAAATCCCGAATGCTATTCGAGTTTAGGAGCCTCAGCTTCAGTATTATATGTATATATTAGGGATGCATTGATATATCGGCCGCCGAAACATATCGCCCGAAAATATCACTTTTGGCAAAATGCGTAAAGTGCAATTTTTTGGCCGAAATAGCGGTGTGTTCGTGATTTCCACTGCTCTGTGTCCCAGTGGGGAGGAAAGAAACTGTCACAGGGGGCCGAGCGCTGCGAGAGGAGAGCGCTGTGAGCGGCCGGCGTCTCTCCTCCCACACCGCTCAGCCTCCTATCACAGATCAGGAGAGCGGTGTGTGGGTGGAGACAGCCAGTGCTGTCACAGGAGGCTGAGCTCTCCTCCTGCACCGCTCGCTCAGCCTCCTGTGACAGCTGTCAGGAAGGAGAGCGGGTACAAGCAGTCTGTGATCAGTGATCGCTGAGTGTTTGTTGATAATTAAGGACAGAGTATGGTTACTGTGTCCTCAATTATGAATGAATGGGAACTGATCTACATCACCTCCTGTTCATTCATGATTGTGGTTATAGTAAACATACTCTGTCCTCATAGTATTTGAGGTTGAATAAAGACATTAGTCCATCAAGTCCAACCTATTAGGATCTCATTCTAGGAGTACCCGTACCCCTGTATATTACGGTCCCTTAAGAAATCGTCCAAAAGTTTCTTGATCTGTGTCCTCAATCTCTTTTTCCATTTTAAAAGGGAAATATCAGGTGTCTTATATTTCCCCAAAGCCCCTAAAATTAAAGTAAAAAATAAAAATAATTAACAAAAATGAATAAATAAAAATAAAATATAACAAATTTAAACTTTTATGTAAAATTTAAATAAAATGTTTTTAAAAAATTGAAAAAGTTAGAATAAAAAACATTTTTGGTTTCGGTCTGACATTTTTTTTCATTTTGGTTTCGTTTCGGTTTTTAAATTACCATTTCGGTGCACCTCTAATATATACTGTATATGGCTCCCATGTTGCTGTAACGAAATTCGTGTTTAGACCAGTTCGGATGCATTAAACTCCGAAACAAAAATTCTGATTCTGACACATTCGGATGCATTGGGATTCAGAAATTCGGATGTGTCAGTGATTGCATCCTGCATATAATGTTTATTTGTAATATAAAGACTATATATATAAAAAATGCATGAATTAAAAATGAGCAAAAAACGAATTATAGCTTCCCTTCAATAACAGCCCCCAAAAAATGTAAATACATGATCACAGCCTGATGCCAGCTCTGCATGCAGTTACGGGTTGAAGGTGATATTGAACGGGATAAGAGTGACTATACCTGAACTGCAGCAGATGTCGACTTGTTAAATAAAATGAATTATAGCGCCACATAATAGTTCTTAATTAGGCCAACTTTATCAATGATAGAATTAAACGTCTGCCTGTGGCAAAGACACACATTGTAAAAATGCAATTGATGTGAAATATGTGAAATGTGCTGGAGACAGAAGAGAGCAAAACTATTCCCCAAGATACCAACTGAATATGGAGAGGAAATAACTGCAGAACATTTTTGTTTTTGTTTTTGCTGTAAAGTTTTAAAGTTTGCAGCTTCGGATGTTTGCTTCATAACTTCATAATATCTTCTCATCATGAAAGAAAGTCTAAAAAGCAAGATAAAAGCAAGGTAAAAAGCAAGGCAAGATATTTGAAGCTAAACTCCAGGCGAACAACTAAAACAAACACATACAGTGTATATATACTGTATTTTGCGCTCTATAAGGCGCACCGTACCATCGGACGCAGGGAGGGTAGGCTTCTGTGACAGCTGTAGTTAGTCACAGCTGAGACAGGTGGCGCTATAATCAATGATTACAGCGCCACGGTCTCAGTGATCACACAGAGCAGACGAAGAACGGACGTTCTTTGTCTGCTCTCGGGGCTCTATGGTAAGCTCCTATGCCGTGGTCACGCGTCCCCCAGAGGAGCGGGGGACCCCGAAAACCACGGCGGGGGGGGCCTTGACACCATCGCCGCAGCTCGATTTGATACAAGTGATCTGATTAGATCACTTGTATTAAACGAGCAGAAGCTCCCACTTTACATTTAGCTCTGCTTGTCCGGAGCAGGGCTAAATGTACAAAAAAACGACTCGCCAGACGCCCGAAACTGCGTGTCCCTGGCGTCGGGCGATAGGGATTCGCTCCATAAGAAAAAAAGTGTGTCTTATGGAGCGAAAAATACGGTATATATATAAAAACCGTATTTGGTATCAAGTCAATGTTAAGAAAAGGTAAATACAACAGTCTGGCATAAAGCAGTACTAACGAGCAGGGATTACAGTTTCCAGGAAGAAAAAATTGGTTGTACACGTGTGCCACATTCACTAATCTTAACAGCATACCTGGCTCGAAATGAACTGTAACGGTTTAAATCGTAAAGAAGAATACCACATGACTCGACTTATCGGCCAGGGTAAGCTTAAGTAGAACAAGGACAGAGGAAAGTAGCCAGGAAAGAAACCTGGAAAAGAAAAGGAAAAAAGTAGAAAGGGTAGAAGATAGAAGGTAGATACCGACTTCGCCTCGCATCTCCAAAGAGCGGACCTGAACCAGCCGGTCCCCATTATCCATGGGAACCAGCAAGCTCCTTTTCAGCCCAAGCTTCCCAAACCCTGTTGTAACGAGTCAAGTTGTTATTCAGCCTAGCAGTCGGGTATTCCGGTTTTTGGGCGTCCTTGATTCTGGTATAGAGGTCCCAATCTGTGGGCGGAGTACTGCGCTTCCAGTGAAGGGCTATTAGACAGCATGCAGCTGTCAACACATGAGATGCTAATTTTTTATCAAAATTATGGAACCCTTCAGGGGGAAGACCCAGTAAATAATTCAAAGGGTCTAGCGGTACCCTACGGTGGAGAAGGCTCTCCAATACAGACTGGACATTCCTCCAGAACGGCCTGATCCGGCCACATTGCCAAAAGATGTGGAATAGGGAATCCGTTTGAGACTTACATCGCCAACAGAGTGAGGAGGCGCTCGGATAAATATCATGAAGAAATTCAGGAGTGTGGTAACAATGATAGAGTGTTTTATACGTGCTTTCCTTTTAGTTAGAGCATATTGAGGATGTAGATGCAGCTCTCCAGATTCTCTCCCATTGTTCCTGCGTGATGGACAATCCGAGCAGCCCCTCCCATCGCAGCATGTAAGGGTGTCTCGTAAACTCACCTGGTGCCGCATCCCCTAGCAAATTGTATATAATGGAGATCAAGCCCCTGGAGGAAGGTGACCTTACACTGAGAGATTCAAACGGGGTACACTTAGGGAATGGTTGGGATTTAGTGATTCACTGGGCATAATGCTTAATCTGGAGATAAGAAAATAGGGTTTTATATATACAGTCTTAAAGGAGAACTATGAGGTGAGTGCTTTTCACTCACCTCATAGTTCTAGCCGACCTGTGACAATGAGACTGTCACAGGTCGGCTCAGTAGATCGGGAGGTGAGCGAACACATACCGGCGATCGCTCACCTCTCGATCTTGTCACGGCTCTCTGCCGTGACAGGGGAGGGGCTGGATTCCCCCCTCCCCGCTTCGATCTGCCAGCGCTGACTGGCGGAATGGACGGGGGAGGGGGCGGGTACAGCTGGCTCTGCCTCTAGATAGGCAGAGCCAGCTGTCACTTACGCAGCTGGGCAGATCCAGACATAATTGTCAGGATTCACTTCAGCTGCGGCGTCTCAGCGGTAGCTCGCGGTATACTGTGGCGTCTCAGTATACAGCGAGCTGAGCTGAGGGTGACGGGAGGACGCTAGTTTGTGTCCTCCCGTTACCCTAAGGAGAACTATGGGGAAAAGCCTTAACCCCATAGTTCTCGTTTAACAGTCATCCACTCGAGAAAATAGAATAAACTCCAACTAGTCTAGCAGTTAATACACAGTTTAATTTCCGCCTTCCAGTTCAACAGAAAAACAGTTTTAACTTACAAGGCTGCAATCACACAGTCTTTCTCCGTAGAACAACATAGTCTGACTTCCCCAAGATTGGAGAGAAGAAGGAACAATTAACTCCCACTAAAAAGTCTCCATCAGTGCCAATTTATTTATTCACCAACAAGCTTATTTTCCTCTGTTTCTATCACAATATATGTAAAGTTCCAAAATGTATCTCTTTTGTGTTCCTGTCCCTGGGAATTGGGGTTGTGAGGACAATAGGGGAAGACAGACTTAATATTTCATACTTACTGTATCTTCCTCCTAGATAAATAAGCTTAATGAAAATAACATCGGTTATAGCAAAGAAAACCCCATTATACAGTACCAGCTCTCTACAGTGAAAAGTTTTAGAATAATCATGGAAGACATTTTCAGTTAACGTGACATCTACATCACCGTGCCCCCTCTCAGCCCCACCAGGTAAAGTCAGTGTGACATTATTACTGTACATTATAAATTTGCATATAGAAAGTAAAGAGGATGAATAAGATCCACGCTACAAAAATTGCCAATTTCCACATTATATTATGAAGTGTAAAAGTAATGGATGTCTCACTTATCCTCCAGTTACTGTCGGGTTCTTTTTTTTTTTTTTATCAGAACAAAGAGCAAAAAAAATACTGTGATACCTAATGTAAAGTTTCCCTTGCCTATTCTTTCAGGAAAAACATGAGAAAATCTTTGCAGGTCTTAGCAATCCATCCTTATTATTGCAGTTGAAATACTGATCAAATAAATAGAAGTAGGACTATTCCATTTGAAAAGAAAATTGTCTTTTTTTCTTTAATATGTGCTTATTAAAAGTTTTTTTTTTAAACGGTAAATCCAATTATCGGAGTACAGAAAGTAGAAAAGGAATCAGTGCAGTAATATAATACTGAAGTGTTAGGTCCAATATCATGAGCAGAGCTAAAGGAGAACTATGAGGTGAGTGCTTTTCACTCACCTCATAGTTCTAGCTGACCTGTGACAATGACACTGTCACAGGTCGGCTCAGTAGATCGAGAGGTGAGGGAACACATACCGGCGTTCGCTCACCTCTCGATCTGCCGTGACAGGGGAGGGGCTGGATTCCCCCCTCCCCGCTCCGATGTGCCTGCGCTGACTGGCAGAACGGATGGGGAGGGGGCGGGTACAGCTGGCTCTGCCTCTAAATAGGCTGAACTAAGGGTGACAGGAGGACGCTAGTTTGTGTCCTCCTGTTACCCTAAGGAGAACTATGGGGAAAAGCCTTAACCCCATAGTTCTCCTTTAAGGAGTAACTCCAATGTCAAAAGATAAAAATGAAAAAAAATCTTTAAAAATGAAAATAGTGTATATATAATTGTCACACAAGCCATTTTGTAATTTACAGGGCTATTCACAAAAGGGTGAAGAGTTTGGAGAAGGCAGGAGAAGGGAACAATCTGGGACAACATAGCTGATTTGGAAAAATTCTCCAATTCAGCTCACTTTCCAGTTCAGCTATGTTGTCCTAGATTGTTCCCTTCTCCAAACTCTCCACCGTTTTGTGAATAGCCCTTTTAATGTTATTAAAATATAACTTACCATTTCAAACTTCAGCCGCTGTAATGTTCTAAATCTGTCCAAGAAATGAAATACAATATGGTGACCTGTTGGATGTTCTGTACATTGTTGGTGTACGGAACGCCCCCAGAAATGTCACTTCCTGCTTCTGTGATTGGCTAACTGATTTTCCCAGAAGTCTGCACTAAGATACAAGTACAAATTTTGGTATCCCTTGACATTTTTGGTGAGATATTCCCTAAGGTTTACTACTGAAGGGATGACGAAACTGCAACTTTCCTCAGTACAATACAGAAAGTTTATCAAGTGGCAAGTGTGAATGAAGCCTTAAACATTGCAATTTTGCAGCAAATCACAAGCTGAGAGGCTGCAGCAGGGGCTGATTTGTGTCAGATAGCTGTGAGAACAGAAAAGATCTGCAGAGACACCAGGATTTACATGATTGAACCATCAGTCTAGGCAGGGCTGTCCCTACAGTATTTGCCATCTGAGGCAGCCATGAAGGATGTTGGTGCGGGAGGTGACAATGAATGGTCATTGCTGGAAGAGGAGGGCTTGGTTGGGTGCTGTCATTAAATGGTAATCAGTTGGGGGGTTGTCAGTAAATAGTTGTCCGGGGGGAGGGGGGGTGCAATGCTGTCAGCCAATGCTCCTTACCTCTGGGTCCAGCAGCTTTGTCTATCACAGGCAACCACTAATGTCAGTGAGTTGGGCGGGAAGCCAGACAGAATGTCACAGGTTGCTAAGAGCTCTCTCCCACCTGCCGCCTTCCAATGACATGTCGCTTGAGGCAACTGTTTCGAGTTGCCTCATTATAGGGAAGGCCCCAAGTCTAGGAAGTAGGTGGTGGCCCTGTTGTCAGAACAAGGATGGCTCTGTCCTTCTGGACAGAATAGCAGATGAATGAATTGGCTGGGGATGTCTTGCGGGAGGTAATAAATACCTGCAAATGTTACTCTTCATTACTTAGTGTGGATAGATAGCATAGGCACCCATCACCCCTATTTGTTGTGCTGGTATTACAACGATCTGGATCTTGTTTCTTCTTCTGGTATTACAAGGATTGGATGCAAGGGGCATCCCCTAACGGCATACCCTATCCCACCGAATGAACGTTCCCTCCTCTCTCTGCCAGCACCCATCACTGAGATGGTCGCTAGTATTTAAGTGTGTGTGACGTCATAACACGCGGTTGTCATGGTATCATGACACGCAGGTGTCATGGCGTCGTCACATCCTGTGCGTGCGTAATGACATTGTGCGCATGAGTGATGACGTCCCGGGGTGACACCTGGTAGACACCCAGCCTGGGGACACCTCTGCAGCAGACGCAGGTATGTTAACAAGGGTCCTAAAAACTTTTTTTTTTAAATAATAATGAATGGCCAGGAGTGAGAAGGCTGGGTAAGATTAGTTTTTTTTCAAGTGGGGCTCTAAGCTTCACAAATGTTGCAATCAAAGAGAAAGAGAGACTTAAAAATCAGAGAAAGAGAGAAAAGGTGGGGACATGCATGGAAGGAGAGAAACATGGAACTTACATACAAACAACCTTTTTCTGGAAACAAGGTTAATGCCATGCCTCCCAACTTTTTAAGATGAGAAAGAGGGACATCTTCCAGTATAATGGGGGGGGGGGATTTATCAAAGCAATTGCAACAGTTTTAGCCTCTTAGATAATTTTTTACAAATGTGTAAATCTGTTTTTTAACACGTGCCTCTGTTTTCATCGGATCTTGCACTACTTTTCCAACTGCACGTGCTTTGCACCTGTTTTGACCAGAGCTTGCATCTGTGTTGCACCTGTTTTCATCTGCACTTGTTCTGCTGCTGTCTGAAACTGGAGCATCACCGTAGGAAACAATCACAACTTAAGAAGTCCCCATGACCACTTCTCCAAGAAGTGACAGTTAAGCTTTTTGCCTGGAGTTACGAGTTTTATTTCCTGGAGTCTATTAAACCTCATTTATGAACAACATTACACTAGCATCATAAATCTGGTGCAAATATATTCCATACAAGTTCAAACACTCGCAGTTGCTATGATAAATTCCCTTCAATGTATTTAGCCCCCTGCCATGCCCCCAGTTATGCAGACCATTAAAACGTTATGGTTAATAGCACATTTTCATATCTGCACATTAGGCCAAAAAGAGGGTAAACTGAGGAGGAAAGAGGGACAGAGGGATTTGGTTCCAAATGAAAGAAAGAAATGAGGGAATGTTGGAAGGTATGGTTAATACACATTGGTAGGATTATTTACAGTAAGCTGATTACTTTCACATGTATGTCTAAAATTAAATATAAATTCCCTTTATAGGATAAACACCCTTACAAAGCACCTTTTGCTTAAAATATTTAGTGCCTCAGGGTAAAGAAAATATCAGCTGTTGCAGTAATCCTACTTCAGATTTGCCCTGTGACCCTGTGGTAGCCAATGTCATAGTTGTCTTACTGCAATTCAATTTTCCTTATTCGTGCTCGTCTGCCCCTAGCTCTATGGAGTTAGAATACAGAGAGGCACAGTGGAGTGGGCGAAGGTAGAGGGGAAGGTGCAGTGATAACAGTGACCTCAAGATGTCACAGGCTGCCAACTGTAAAATTGCCAATTTACCTGCCAATGGTATTTTCATATGTCTACCCTGAGATGCTTAATATTTAACTGTTTACGAACTGAAAATACACTTTTAACAGAATGAAACCTACCTAAAGAAAAAGCCAAAAAAAAATCAGTGAAATCATGATCATTTCCAATCATTTTCATTAGACCAATCTTTATATTTATCAAAAAATCAGAGTATCCCCTAATTTAAGAAATCCCTTTCTCGGAGCTGGTTTAGTTAACAGGTATAACATGTAAATTTAATCAAAAAATTCATTTAATTGTAAAGAAACAGGAATAAACAAAAACAATACATCCATAACAAAACACTAAAATCAATTAAAAAACTTCCCTTGAACAAACAGTAGTAAATAGTGACACGGAGGATCTGCAAGCCTGCTGGTGTGGCAAAGACCTGATTAATATAGATACATGCACTGTATTTCATATACGGATACAGAGTATCCAAAGTTACTAACAATCTTTATATTTCTGTATTTTGTTTCCTTCTTTTGGCCACTTCTGAAAATGAGTAGCTAAATCTAGATAATGAACAGGAAAGGGGTGCCGGAGATGTTGAGTCATTAAGTCCTTTGAAATTGCTCTTTGGCACAAAAAAATCTCACTCCACCCCACCTGCCTTTCACTAATCTAAAGCACATCCACTTTAAGGCCCCACTTTCTCTCCTGAATCCATTGTCATGTGATGTGCCGAGTTCCAGGTCTTCTCTCTAGACTGGGTTTTCAAGAGAGTATTTTCTTGGGGTACTGTTCTGATCCCTCCAGGTCTGCCAGGACTATTAAAATTGTTTGCAGAATCATAGTTGCATAGTTAGTCAAGTTGAAAAAAGACACAAGTTCAACCTATAGATATAGTTAAAAAAAGACGAAAAGCCTAAACAGAATGTTATGCCCACAGTTACCCCCTGTTGAACCAGAGGAAGGCAAAAAACAAACAAACTATAAAGCATGGTTCAATTTGCTCCAACAGGGGAAAACAATTTCTTCCTGATCCCATAAGGCAATTGGATATTCCCTGGATCAACAATCTCCGGTGCTTAATATACCTATAAGAACTCTCTTGTAACTCTCTTTGCTACAAGGAGACCCTCCTTTGCCTGAGACAAGAAAAGTTTTAAATTCCTCGTTTTCTAGTGGGTCTCTGCAACGCTCTTCCCCCCGCCACCTGCACGGGTGCCTCCATCAGCTAATGGAGGCACCCGTGCGCGCTCGTGCCCACAGTGGCTGTGTGTGTCCATGGACACATACAGGCCTGTGGCAGGCCACGCCCCTTTGCTCTGACCAAGACTTTGATTGATGGCAGAAGGAGCCTATGGCTCCTCTGCCATCAGTATCCTCCCCCTGCAACCAGGAAGTACAGGGAATGGAGGATCACTTCCGGACCGGCGGCGGTAACGAGCGTCGCTGACAGGTAAGTGTGGAGGGGCTTGGTGGAAAAAAAGGTTTTGGGCAGTTTTTAGCAGAATGCAGAGAATGCATTAAGGTAAAAAAAGCACAGACCTTAATACTACTTTAAGTTAAATGAAATCATATTATGGTCACTGTTACCCAGATTTTTGTTTATATGACCATTTGTAATAAGCTCTGCATTGTTTGAGATTACCAGATCCAGCAGAGCATAATTTCTAGTTGGGGATTCTACAAACTGTACCATAAAATTGGCATGCAATAAATGTCCATCCTTTTACTGTTCCAGCAGTGCCATTACACCAGTAATGGATCAGGATAGTTAAAATCTCCCATTAATACTACTGCCCCCTTCATTAACACCGGGGGGCCTGTAGCAAACAATTACCTTTGCATTATGCATACCAGTATACAACTCCATCCTGTAACACCTCAGCACCATCACACTCACCATCAACAAAGTCCTCTTTCACACACCCTGCAAGGAATTACAGGTCTCCCTAAAATAATGTTCGGTGTGTCACCTGATTCAAGTTGTATATAAGCACAACCCTGGCGAATTGCCTGTTTTGTTGCTGACCTGGTATGTGGCTGCACTCAGCAATCATGGTAGCCACAGTCATTATAGGCCATACCAACCACCACAGCAGGGGGGTGGCCCGTGTGTACATCTGTCTAGCTCAGCAGCAAAACAGGCAATTTTTAATGCATTATGGCTCTTTTAACATAAACCAGGGTATTCGGTTAAGAAGACCCAGCACCAGTCACTTCCAGGGCTGGTGTTTAAAACACCATTAGCAGTACTGGTAAACTTGGAGGAATCATAACAGGTGCCTATGTCTCTTCTAGTGGCATGGACACTTTCCATTGGCTGTTTGTTGATGATATCCACACAGTCCAGACGCAACCAGCTGTGTGATGACATTACAATAAAAGGCAGCAAGACCGGTTAGTGGTGGACAAAACTGCAGTGGTAGATCTTTGGACTTCACCAGCAAAAGAAGCACTTCAAAGGGTCATGTGTAACTAGACTGTAGCAAGCAAAAATATCTTGTGCCCTGCCTTATATCTGACTCTACTGAAGCTGGTGCACCCTTATCTTCAGTGCTAGTACCACCAGGTGCCACCTTTCTACCTTAGTATTCCTTGTAGATTTTTTTTAATGAAGTGGCTGAGGCTTGTTTTTGGGCCACATCATCTCATCAAAGAGAGCTGCCAGCGGCTCATAATGAGGCTGCTCTCAGTCACCTGATCACCGGCAACACCTGACCTCAGGACTGGAGATTTCATCCGACCCAGAACTCTAAGAAATCTCCAGAGATCCAGATCCCAGCTACAATCGAAAGAAACTGAAAGGCCAGCAATTTATTTTCTGGAACCTCTCAGCCACTCTGGCTAAGTCCTGGGTGACAGTGTTGCCAGCATACCCCATGGCATTGCCACGCTCTGCCACAATACCCTCTGGGGCAATATGTGCAGACAGCTGAGGAGATACCTGAGAATCTGAGCACAGGTTCACAGCATAAGTGTGATGCCTTCCCCCATTCACTACATAGAAGAGTTAAGGATCAGACCCACATAAAGCAGATATTCAAAAATAATTGTAAATTGTCCCTACACCTTTACAAGAGCTTCCAAACACTGGAGCAAAACATTATTACCCTGCAGGAGCCCAAATATTGCAAGAGATGGTCAAAGGTAAGGACATCATTCCTATTCTCCAGATCCCAAATAACATTACATTTCTAAATTAGAAAAACAAAATGTTGTCTTTTTTTTGTCTCTTCCGTGCAAATCGAGAACGTACGGTTCAATATCATTTGCATAATATTCTTCTTAGATCAGAAGGAGAGTTATGGCATATATTTTAATCAGAATTTCATTAGATTTTCACCATTAAGAAAATCCCTGACTTTAATTCCAGGTCTTAATTACGCATTGTTAATGAG
This sequence comes from Nanorana parkeri, assembly GCF_000935625.1. NCBI lineage: Eukaryota > Metazoa > Chordata > Amphibia > Anura > Dicroglossidae > Nanorana > Nanorana parkeri. The sequence goes on from NW_017306472.1 coordinate 633,827, forward strand.
ACTGTGGCTCGATAATGCTCTAAGCCTTTGCTGTTAAAGCTGTGAAACAATAGGCCTCGGCAGGTGGTGTTTATGTAGATTCTATTAGAAAATGGACTTTTATTTCAATCCTTCCATAAAAAACAGAAATAATAATGAAATAGTCTGCAGCCTACACAACATAATTACCCAGCAGTGTCGCTTGGGAGGTTAATTAGCAACATTGGCCAAACAATTTTGGCAAATGGATCAGCTCTGTCTGTGTGGTGGTTTTGTTGGAAGCTCCAATGGCACATTACAGACAGAGGGGGCTTCTGGGGACATATACAGTCAGGACATTTGGGGAAAATCATTTCAGGTTCCAAAGAATTAGGTTATATTAAAGGCAGCCAAAACGCAGCATGCAATTATTGCAATGCTTATTGTTTAAGGTCCCTCTGGGCACTGGAATAATAGGCAATTTAGGGGGTTTGAAAAGGCAATCCAGCTCCTTATTCCTTTCAACTGATACAGAAGACAGACGAAAAGGGCATGCTGAGGATATCAAGAAACCAGCAATCTCTTGAACTAGTTTCCCTCACCCATACCCTCTTCAAAGCAAAACTACTGTTTATCCCTGCTTTACGTGCTGGGATGAATATAAAGTACAAAGGAACTTCCCAAAACACCTTTGAACCTTTGATGACTTTCCCCTGTGGTCAGCTAATATATTGTTTTGTGCCATGTGCATGGGGAGATTCTTTGTAATGTAATTGGGCTTATTAATAGCTTGACTATGGCAATATATACATTTATAGTAAGGACGCCATTGCTGACACACATACCCACTTGTGCACTGTGAAGTACGAGCAGGCACATGCCAAGTCAAAATTCTACCCTTGGTTTTCATTGCACATCGGCTTCTCTAACTCTTAGGACCTTTGTCTGTTTTTCCAGAGACAGTCCTCTCCAAATTTGCACACACAATTTTGTTGCCACTGCAACACAGGCTTACCAATTCAGCCCCCATTTCCCGACTCAAGGTCCTTTGTGGACACCTGACCTTAGGTACCCTTTCCTGCCTAAATAGGCTCTCTATGAGTTTTGGAGCAGTGGCTACTTTACAACACACAGGGACCATGGGGAACAAAAGTAGTCACTCTCCAGAAGGAAGGACAGTGTCAGCACCAATTCAGAGATGATTTGAGGATCTACAGCCGAGTGATACACAAATAAGATACATTTGTGTTTATAGTTCAGGTACTCGAACGCATTTTTAAGATTTACAGTAACTCCTGAGTTTATTGTCACTTTAACTCCCACCCATCCTCAGCAATATCTACTCACCGGTCCTTCTCACTGAGATGCTCTGTTCAGCTGTCGGGACCTGGGAAAGTCTTACAGAAGCTTTAAACCAACTTCCCAAGGTGTACACAAGGCTATGGACTGATACCCCAGCCCTTATATAACAGCACTGGGCACGCTTTCCTGCCTAAATAGGCTGTCCATGAGTTTTGGAGCGGTGACTACTTTACAACACACACAGGGACCATGGGGAACAAAAGTAGTCCCACCCTCTAGAAGGAAGGACAGTATCAGCACCAATTCAGAGATGGTTTGAGGATCTACAGCCGAGTGATGCACAAATAAGATACATTTTTGTTAATAGTTCAGGTACTTGAAGGCATTTTTAAGATTTAACTTTCTTTTAAATCCCATTGACCTAACCACTAAACGTAAATCTTAATCTGACCATACTTCTGAACTTTAGTAACCTAACCCTTAGCCTGCCTTAACATAAAGGAACCTGTACATCTAACTCTAAAGTAACTCTAACCGGCATTTTATGGTATAAAGTGGAAACTTATATTATTACATAAAACATAAATTGTAATACAGTTGATGTATAGTAACATGTTCTTATGAATTGATGTTGTCCCAAACATAAACAATAAAGGATCTGTAATTAAACCTTTTAACTCCAAAACAATGGTCCAATGGCCTTCGTTAATGATACTGAAAAACATTCTTTAAATATTTTTCTGAATGGCAGATCCCTAATAAAAGCAATATCAGAAAAGTGAACGCAACTTATAATGTTTTTAAAGTGTAGGTAAACCCAAGAACAAAAATGTATTATATTACAGCCTACTGGTCCTTAGATGTGGTGGCTGCATTAGTTTTTTTCCAGGCCTTTTTTTCTTTATATTAACCTGGTGATCCTGCCAGTAAACCACTTCCTATTTTTGAGTGACAACCAACACTGACTGTAATGTACTTATAGATGAGCCATGCCATGTCATCACCTCAAGACAGGATGTGTGTTAAAGAGATATTAAAGTCAACATGATTTTAAGCTATTTTAAATGCTAATTGAATCACTTACAATGGACGCTGCTTCTCGATCTTTAAAAGTTTTAGCTTCCTGCAGAATCAGCTGGTCCCCTGAGCGCTGGTCCTGATATCCTGTTTTAGGGTGGCTCAGTGGTGTCACAAGGGTGGTGTGGGGTGTGTGGCCCCACACCCAGGTACCACCATTGAAGGGGTGATGCTAAAATGACTGATAGTCATTTTGGTGCCATCCCCTCTAAAAAGTCGGGCACTCCATCATGGACCGAGAGCCCGACAGTGTCAAAAGAGAGGAGGGGAACCGGCGGCATACCTCATCCCACCGGGTGAATGTCCCCTCTTGGCTTTGCCAGTGTCCATCACCAAGATAGTCACCATCAGGCATCAATTAGATGACCGCATGCGCGATGACGTCACTGCGGGGTGTCACCTGGTCTCCGCTCCGGGTGACACCCGGCCTAGGGGGCACCGCTGGGGTGGCTCATTTCCCTTGCTGCGTTCTAATCTCCCTGCTCCCCGCTTGCCTTCTTCTCTTCTCCATTCTCCATGTTAATAGAAGGACATCTGCTGGGATTTTTCTATTCCTTGTGATCTTGTACTGGACAGGAAGTTCAGGGAAGCTGGACACCCCCCTCTCTTCTTCTTTATAACATAGGGGGAGGTGTAGTTCATAAAGAGAACCGGGAGCTTATGAATTGACAAGATTTCTGTCGGGATCAACAGATTTTTTTTTACACTTATTGAACAGATATAAAGAACATACTTTCAATGGTTCGATGTTCATTGTTAGAGTTTATATACACTTGAAGTTTTGCTAAGATCAGAAGGTTCACTCTTTGTTCCTTCATCTGAGTTCTTTGTACTCCCCCACAGCCAGTCGTCTTGCAGCACACTGGGAGCGTACTGGGAATGTACTTCCTGATGGAAATGCTTTGCAACTTTCTCTCTCTGGTTACTGTATCGGAAGTCACACTCAAACTCCCAAGACAGGTTTTATTGTAGTAACGGGGTGTGAGGATTGTTATAGTGCTAGCACAACTGCTCTATGTAATTAACAATACTGATAAACCACAACACACACACCACAATATTTACTGTATAAGGACTTTCACACATATGATCTACTCTTCATATCATTAAAGAGAACCTGTCATCAGACCATTCATCAACAACAATCTTCCCCTAAGGTTGTCTGTGAAGGTTCTCATTCATCCAGGTCATGGTGTATCTGTAAAAAATAAGTCAAGGCAACTGGACTTGCTGTATTTTTCTTGAAGACATTTTGCTGGTCATCCAACTAGCTTTTCACAATTCAGAATGACTGGTACAACAATTCTCTGGGAATAAATATGGTGAATGTTGCTCTGCTTAGCGTAATCTGTTTACCATAACTTGCATAGGGTCAGAGACCTCATGGAGGTAAGGTGTTAATTGCAGTTGCATGATTGGGGCTAGCAGGTGTTATTAAGGCACCCAGAGAGAGGTGCTAAAACAGCATTGTATGTGGCAGACAATGGGTGTCTCAACCCCCCTCACCTCTATTCAAGCTTGGCTCCATTTTAACATAAATGGCCTCTTTTATACGTCTTTTGAACCAGTCCTCCTCCCTGTCTAGGATGCGTACTTGACTGTCTTTAAAAGGAGTGACCTTTTTCCTTTAGATGTAGGTATACTTCTGAATCCTGACCAGAGGGTTTGGCTCTTCTATGCTGTACCATACGCTGGTGTAGCTGCTGTTTTGTTTCCCTGACACATTTCTGAGCACTCCTCACTGCACTGGACTCTGTAAACAATGTTGTGTCTTGTGTTTAGGTGTTGGGTCTTTTGGGTGAACCAGTTGTTGCCTCAGTGTGTTGTGTTCTGAGTTTCTCAGAAGGAAAAATACAGCAAGTCCAGTTGCCTTGATTTATTTTTTATAGATATTCCTGAAAGATTATCTTAAAGTATTTTAGGCATCTTATTTACCTTTAACAGCATTCCGTAGGTAGACATCCAAAAGCCCTGAGACTGCTTCTGGGTAGGGGTAAGCTCAGGTTTGGACCAAATCCGTTCTGAACCTGAGCTCATCCGAACATGGAAGGAAGTTCCCTCCACTGCCGCCCAATCAGCTGCGGCCAGGGAACCCTTCGCCTGCAGCTGTGTGTAAGCAAGGTGCAGGATGCAGTGACTTCACTGACCTTATATGGCCACATGGATATATTTGGACAATGACAATGTAATATGGCCATGTGGCCATATAAGGTCAATTACATCAGCATAAGCATCACATTTATTGCTTATGTGTAGGTGCAGGGTGGGGCATGCCTCAGCCTGTAGCTGATTGGCCGGGTGGCCCATGACACTTTTGTTTCCAAAAAAAGCTCAGGTTCAGTCTAGGTTCAGTTGAGACCTGAGCTCATCTCTACTTCTGGGAACTGCCATATTGGATGTGATGTCAGCAGCCCCAGCAGGCTCACAGCTATCACTCAAGTGACACCCTAGAGTAATTCCCTTCACTCCTCCCACAAGAGCTACATTAAAGGATATGTAGGGAGGTGAAGGGAGGAGTGGAGGAGCTTGGCCAACACAGACACTAATTAGACACTCAGAAGACCCAGAAGATGAGAGGGCTATGGCTTACACGGGGGCTGTGCTAGGGTTCTAAGGCACGTTCCATGCAATTACAAAAATGATTAATGGAAAGGAATAACACTGCAAGCAAGCATGTAAAATACTTGACTTTCTTTCATTCTTTCTTTTTCTTCTCTCTGATTTTTTTGGTGCTTTTTCCTGCAATTTGTTTTAAGTTGTTGACAGGGTCTCTTTAAGATATTTGATAACACAGGTTTCACCAGAAGAAAGGCCAAAGGGCCTCAAGAATGTTCACTGGCCTTAAGAATTTTTGTACGGATTCCCAGAAACTGCCAAGCTGTCCAGATGTCAGTGATATTCACCATCCAGTTGTTCCATCTCTGGATGTGCTTACCCATATCACCTTGGGGCCAGCAACCATCTGCTTATGTTCAAAGCCGCATTGAACATATAGGATATAGCTTTTTTTAAATGGAAAGTTAGGGATATTTGAATATTATAAGTTATTACATTGATGTGTGCCTATACTGAGCCAAGTCACTCTGTCTTAGGTAAAATGCTTTTTTTAGGTTATGACAAGCTGAACATCCAGTTTTAACTACATCATAGAACTGGGAGCATGGAAAAGCCTACTGGGAGAATAGAACTGGGAGCATGGAAAAGCCTACTGGGAGAATAGAACTGGGAGCATGGAAAAGCCTACTGGGAGAATAGAACTGGGAGCATGGAAAAACATGGAGACGGATTACGTTTTAGGCTTTTTGTTTTCTATGCAGCATTGAACTGCATTTTGCCGAAGTGCACTGAAACTAAGAAAATAAACCCAAAGTGAACAGGCTGCATGTAGTTTAATTTTAAAATGGATCACTGATGGGCTATACTGTCTGTGTCTGTCTTTCACCCATCTAGTTCTCAACCTTCACGGTTACAACATGTAATTAGCAATCGCAGGATGTGAACCTAGTACTACAGGGGTGTGAACTTAGTATTTGTGATATGTAATAAATGCAAAGAGGTACAGTATTCTGTTACAAGGGATGGATGGACTATGATAAGGCTGCGGTGGTTTCCAGTGTGGCACATAAAAATTCCACATGTGTGTAGAGGCTATAGCACGGGGCATTAAAATATTGTGCAATTATAAAAGAAGTATTAAACTCTATTAAGGTTTTTTTTCCAATAATGAATCCAGATCAAAACAAATATTACATTTCTTTAAAGGAGAACTATGAGGCGAGTGCTTTTCACCCATCTCATAGTTCTAGCCGACGTGTGACAATGAGACTGTCACAGGTCGGCTCAGTAGATCGGGAAGTGAGCGAACACATACCGGCGTTTGCTCACCTCTCGATCCTGTCACAGCTCTCTGCCGTGACAGGGGAGGGGCTGGATTCCCCCCTCCCCGCTCCGATCCGCCAGCGCTGACTGGCGGATCGGACGGGGGAGGGGGCAGGTACAGCTGGCTCTGCCTCTAGATAGGCAGAGCCAGCTGTCACTCACGCAGCTGGGCGGATCCAGACATAATTTGTCGGGATCCGCTTCAGCTGCGGCGTCTCAGTATACCGCGAGCTACAGCTGATACAGCTATACTGAGCTTAGGGTGACGGGAGGACGCTAGTTTGTGTCCTCCCGTTACCCTAAGGAGAACTATGGGGAAAAGCCTTAACCCCATAGTTCTCCTTTAAATCTCTTCCCAAGCACTTTAATTCCTCATGTTTACAAACAGCCCCAACTCTCTCAGCTCTGCTTCCCCGAACTTCCTGCCCAGTACAAGATCACAAGGGACAGAGCAGTCTCCAGAAGCTCTCCATCTACCAGACTGGAAAAGGGAGGAGGGAGGAGAGGGGAGCAGGGAGGAGGGGAATGCAAAAAAAAAGCAGAAGGGTTAAGTACCCATGTGACTCTATGCTGATGTGGATGATTCTCATTGACTGCAAGAAGCATCCATTGACAGGATCATTATTAATGGAGAACTATGGGGTCTGCGCTTTTCCCCATAGTTCTCCTAAGGGTAACGGGAGGACGCTAGCGTCCAAACTAGCATCCTCCCGTGACCCAAAGCTCAGTATACCGCGAGCTACGGCTCGCGGTATACTGAGACGCCGGAACGGATACCGACAATGCTGTCTGGACTGCAGCGGTAGATCAACACCAAAAAGGCGCCACAGAGGCACTAAGTTACGGAATATTTATTGTAAGAAAAAAAAGGGTATTAGTAGGGTTTCTATATTAAAAACAAAAAACAAAATCTACAATATAAATGGGTGGGAATGGGGAGGTTGACACTAATTGCTTTTTGCCCAGAGATGGGCTGTTCATACATTGGGTGGAATTTTTTGTCAGTACCATCCAGTGAACGTTGCACGCTCTTGCTGGAATCACTTTGAGTAGCATCAAAACCCGATGTCTGTCAGAAACAGTTAAAGGATTGATTACTGTATATATGTACAAAGTGTCCGCAGGTCAAATTCTCTGCCGACCCCGCAGCACTCAGAGAAAATTATTTCAACGATGTGTATGATTACACCGTAATTAAATGGCCTCAGTGGTGACATGAGAAGTGATGATTGCAAATTTTGGAGTGTTGATTGCAAATGCTGAACGTTTTGTTTTCATGCGGGAAAAGAATAAGTAAACATAAAAACAGTTGCAGTCACTGAGCTGAAAATTTCTTTGTTGGAATTATTTAGCTTGTGCCCTCCAGTACAGAGCTTTAGGCCTACCTTGGTTTAAAAAGGGAACTGATTGCTTGGTTATGCGTGGACATGTACAGAAAAAAAAGCAGGAAAATGAGTTACTTGTTCTTGACACTTCATTTAAATAAATGTTAAAAGAGAAAAAAACAAACCAATCAACCCAAATGCTAACCTTTCCCATTTCTAAAGCCAAAACTTTTTCTTGTTTGGAGTATGGAAATAATATAACCTCAAGCAAGCAACCCACACTGAGAAGATTTATGCCCTCATTGCCCTGATTAACCATTGACACCCCGGATGAAAGTGGTAGGCAACTCGATTTTGTTGTCACCAGAACAGAAGTAGAGAAAGATAAATCTTCCAATGGGGACACCCGTTCAGATCTATGAGATGATCACCATCTAACTGTTTAGAGATTTCATCTCACCTACCTCACTTTTTCTCAGGGAAAAATTCTCAGATTAAGTCTGACATCTTTTTTCATTTTGTTTTCCTTTTGAAATTTTCATTTTGGTACACCTCTAATGATTACCAATGAAATATTGGTCACTAATGCATATTTTACTGATCATTAAAGAGCAACTCTTAGTAACTTTACTATCTGGGCATGAAAATAAAATTGACATGTCACAATACACAACAGTGTGTATATATATATATATATATATATTGCATATACAGTAAGTCTAGGTCCACTTTAAGGTTATCCATCATTTCATCCCATTGCTTTCATCACAACAGATCATTAGGGTTAAACTGTTGCTAATTAATGTTGATTGATCAGGTTATTAAAGCCTGTTTGTGTCCGGGGTTGTGAAGTTTGTGTCCGGGGTTATTAGGGGAAGTATGATGAATGGAGATGAGGGCCAATTATGTTTCTGTTGGTCAATTAAAATAACCAGAAATGTTGTACTTCAAATATTTTTTTCATGAAGTCATTATGCTGCTTTACAATTTAAAGCACAGCTTCAATAAAACCCTTTATTTCATTTTGAATAAACCGTGAAAAATAAGTAAAAGAATAAGGAATGTTGTGTACGTAACGTATTTGACGCGTATTTGCTCTACATGACAATATTATTTTCAGTTATAATAATGACATATGCTCCCTCGCATTGGGTAGCATATTTTGAATACACAGTACACTCATTTGTATAATTTTACACATGTTCACATAACGTTCAAAACGCATATGTTGCATTTGCAGTGTCATTGTTCATGGCACCCCAAATGCAGCAAGCCAAATGCACCACAAATGCCTAAACAGCTGCATGAGCTTCTTTTGTAGTGCATAGGGCAGCTCATTGAAATAATTGGGCTGCCCCAATGCAGAATGTGACAAATGTATCAAGACATGCAAAAATGGTACATACATAGATGGTGTGAATGGGAGCTTACACTTCCTGTGAGGGTAGAGGTTCCCCCTTACGCTACTGGTCAGTGAAAAGCCCAAGTACATTGGTGGTCAGTGAAGGCCCTAGTATACTGGTGGTCAGTGAAGGGCCCTAGTGTACTTGTGGTCGGAAAACAACCCGAGTACACTGGTAGTCAGTGAAGGGCCCTTATATACTGGTGGTCAGTGAAGGGCCCTAGTATACTGGTAGTCAGTGAAGGGCCTTAGTCCACTGGTGGTCAGCGAATGGCCCTAGTACAGTGGTGGTCAATAAAGGGCACAGTAGACTGGTGGTCAGTGAAGGGACCAAATAAACTGGTGGTCAAAAGAGAGCGCCTCCATAGTGTAAAAATGTTATTTAATAGTAAAAACACGCAGCTCTAAGGCTGTACTTACAACAGTTCAGTAGAATAAAAACCAGTAGAATAAGGTGTGAGGACGGAACCCCTGACAGGGAGAATCTGGAGCGATGTAAAACACCAGTAACCTCGACCCCTGTGTTGATAAATGGTTTACGTGTTTCTGGGGCACGCCCCCTTCATCAGGGTGCCCCAGAAACGCGTAAACCATTTTGCAACGTCTGGAGGAATACTAGGGTTCCACAAAAATCTGCTAGGGAAAGGCTGTTCTATACCTTCTCCACTATCTTCAGTACTGAAAAGAAAAAATGTTTTTGGCTAAAGTTGGGCTTTAACACACAACTCAAGACTCAGGAACTAAAAAAATGCATCAGCCCATGCAGGAGGACAAAGCAAACGGTAGCATACTCACACCTTTACTTCACTCCCTTTAGCACAGGGAGATAAAAAATAAAAATATTCAGTACTCCTAAGTATGGAGGAGCATGTAACTTACATAGTTACATAGTATTTGAGGTTGAATAAAGACATTAGTAAAACTTACTCCATGTGACAACAGCACTGTCCAATGGGAGTCCATAGCCCTGTGTAAGCTATGACTTCAGTGACCAGGATTTACTTTCACATCAGGTGGCTGAGAGAATGGAAGCAAGCTACTGAGGACGGCTAAATAAAGTGACCATGTTGCTTTTCCCCTCATGAGTTAAACTTAAATACATGCTTAATCACAGACCTGAAACTAGCACACAGCAAGTCAAGTGGGATCTCCTGGTCATCATACTTGTCCTCAGTGGCGTAACAATCGCCATAGCGACCCAGTCGGCCACTATGAGGCCCAGGGCACAGGTGGGCCCAGCCAGAATGTAGGTAGGTGCAGTATGGCCAACGGCCACTAGATGCCCCCATGGGGCCCTGGAGATAGATGCAGCTCTGGCCTGGGGAAACTCTGTGTCCCAGGAGAAGTTGATTTATAGGGGGCGGCCGAGAGGGGAGGGAGTTGTTCAGAGTTGAGTTCAGAGGAGTACAGGAGAAGTCTAAGACTGTCTGCAGAGTCTCTGGAGGGAGACTGTTTCTGGACTATAGGCTGGTCCATGGGAAGGACAGGACCAGGCCTAGGACTATGTAGAGCTACAAAGATTCCCTAGTTTCCCCACAGGGGGAAACCCACCGTGCTAGGACTGACAATGGATGGGATTCCGGAGAATAGTGAAGTGCTAGGAGACTGACGATATTCGCCAGTAGGCCTATGGCCGAAGTAAGTCGTGACTCTGGGCTGCACCTGGGCTGATGTACCTCTCTCTCTCTAAAGTGTATTACCATGCAAGTAACAAGAATTGTGCCGTCATCCCACCCGGGGGTGGCTGAAACGTATACTTTGTTCTGTTCTACCTTCAAGTAAAATCAACAAAAAGACTATCTGTGTGGACTGGTTCTTCTCCCTCCAACCTTTGAAAAGGTGGGGTTCAACCGGAGTGTGATGTTGGACGGTATCGTGGCTGTAACCATCTGTGGAGGGTAGGTGCGCAATGGGGCAATGCCTGACACAGGGTGCCGTTCATGGTGGCCTTTCTCCCTAAGGGGGAGGAAGCGCCGAAGACCGCAGAGGCGGTTGAAGCCATGAGGCCCTGTGTACGCAGTACTACACGTGAGGGAGTGTTTGCACGAGACCAAGGCCATGGCCCCTGACCGTGGGGTGTCTGGTTTCAAGTTGCATGCACGGGGTTACCCAGCCAACCCAAAGGGAACACACACGCAACACCCCAAGAGTGAACCCCGCCTACAAGCACATCCCCTGATGACTGCCTGGGTCACTAGGGCATCTCATGCTGCTGGCTGTCACTGGCGGCTATGAAGAGGAATGCACCACTGTTCAGATCACTGTCAGTGATAGCCAGCAGCGGAGCAGGAGTAGGCTGGACCCGGCAGAGGAGAAGGAGGAGGGGCCTGGGGTCAGCAGCGGAGGATGAGGCAGGGTCCAGCGACATAGGAGGAGCCGAGGCCCGGCGACGGAGGAGGTGGGGCCCGGTTATGGAGGAGGCGGGGCTCACCAGCGACCGTGGAGGAGGAGGAGGCGGACAGCAGACCAGGGCTGACAGGTAAGGGGTGTGACCAGCCCACCTGAGACCCTGCAGAGCCCACCACAGAGAGTCTATGGTGGGCTCTGCAGGGTCACTCTCAGGTGAGCTGTTTGGGATCTCAGGTGGGCTCTGCAAGGGGCATAACTAGAAATCACAGGGCCCCATACAACATTTTGCTATGGGTCCCTGTGATTGCTAGTTATGCCACTGCTTGTCCTGGGTCAGTGACTACAAATGCATTGAAGCTTGATGATCAGAATAGTATCTAGGCAGTGATCTAGGGTTCTCAGCAATGGCAGCCTACATATCGTTATATAGGCTTCCTTTAAACAACCACCAAAGTCTTCCACTTACAAAGTAAAACTTTTCCATTCTTTGCGCGTCTTTTGATCATATTCTGAATTGTGTCTCTTTTTTTTTTCTTGCGTAGTCAGCAGAAACTTCAAAGCCTGTACTTTTGCATCTGCGATCATGCACAGTTTGGTAAATGGTAAAGTGTTTTGCATTGACAAATACATACATTGCACTAGACATTAGCAGATGCTCCCACTATAAACACAGCGGAATATAAATAGACACACACTAAATTATTTATCATGTAAGGCTATTGTTGTCACTTTAAATTTTAACAATTTTTTGTTGGTGCTTTCAGTTGAGCGTCTCTGCTTCGTCTGACTTCCTGCCATCTAGTGGCCGCAAATTAAAATGAATCTTATTTTTAAATGCTGGTTTGTTACTAAAAAAATTAAATACGTGGGCGCAGATTGAATCTCGCGTTTGTGTGCTTGATACCACCGCTATCTTTTATATGATATAATTTCTACTTCCAGATCTAATCCCAGAGAATAAAGTTGATGTTAACATTTTGCTAATACATTTTAAAGGATTACTCCAATGTTTTGGATACAGTAACGACAATATAAGCTATTTTTATAAGCTTATAATTTTTATGAACATAAAACAATGACGTTAATCAAGAGTCTAACAATTTCAAAATGTATTTGATTCTGTTTAGATATGTAAATTCTGAATCATCCAGACTCCAAGTTTAGAGTTATTAAAAAAAGACCTGTCATGGGACAAGTACTACAGCAGTTTTAGAGCTGGTCACGTGTTGCAGAAACTTGGTGCAAAAATAATAAATGATCGGTTTGTTGCTTCACCATTGAAAAAATGGAAATGGTTGGCTGCGCAAACTGTTGCCGCTATACAAATCCTGTATAATAATAATAATTAAGCAGAACCGCTGCACATTTGCCCATTTGAACTTCATTCACAACTTTCTTGTATCTTGATTTACCATTGTTCTATACTGATGCCCTGATGGCACTCACCATATTTGTAGTTTGTCCAATGCTACATTAGGTAGCCCGGTCACTGACAGTTCTTTGCCCAATGGCCTGTGCATACCCTGTTAATGCAGTTTTCCTTAGCTTGCAGAAACTTTTTTTTTTACACCAGCTGTAATTAGTTCCTGATCCCCATAATGTTCATGCATTCCAGTGCTGACAGATGGACATTAATTTTCTTTTTCTGGCTCCTATTTCATTAATTAAGGTTAGACGCGATATCAGCTTTATCGCTGATATTAAGTTGTACAATATCCATACATCTTTCCCTTGTCATCTGCCAGTCCGCTCACAAGCAAAAATGACTGGTAATGAGCTGTTTAGTGGAACAATAAATCTGGGGGACTTTAATGATCTGGGGAAAGGAGAAGTTCAATGAAGAGCTTAAAAGACTGATTCAGAGATTCTGACTATATCATTTTGTCTTGGAACTTGGCCAAAGTCCAGAGTTGTATGGAGATATATTGCTCGCCAGATAACGAGGGAAGAGGACTTTGGGGTGTTGTCTTCCATCAGTAAGGAGGCAGCTTATAGCGAGATAACAGCTCTACATGGATACAATAAATTGAAATGACTTAACTCGGCAGAAATTCTTTATTCCATCAGGAGTTATTGATGTCGTTAACACAATGTAGCAGAGTATAGTGATAAACACTTCTTGTGAGTTTTAATACAGCTCGTCAGGATCAGGAGTAGCTGAACAGCAGAGGTTTGCAGATTCTGAGATTGAGCCTGTATTAGCATCCTGGTCTGTTATACTAAATTCATATCTGATTTTCATATTATACGCTTAGCTTGGACTGCGTTACAGTCAGGAATAGAACTCACAGAGTGAACGTTCTGCGTACTACAGAGAAACAAAACCAACTGCAATGTCCATTGAGCCTAGTGATGTATTAAAGGGTATCTATGGCCAAAACCTAAAACTAAATCTGTATTTCTATATTAAATTTCCATAAGTTATATCCCATTCCTAATAACCAGGTCCATCTAGAAGTTTGTAAACTTACTGATTGAAGATGCTCATAGGATGTACTTTCACTCAGCTTTGTGAATATGTGCTTCCTCATGTCGCCACTCCAACTAAGCCTGCCGTCAGTGGTGTATTTAGAAATCCTGCTGCCAAAGGCAAGACAGCAACGCCGCCCCCCCCCCAGTATCAAGGGGAGAGAACCACAGCAATTGCCGCCCTCAGGGAATCTGCCGCTCCAGGCAAACGCCTTGTTTGCCTCGCAGCAGATACGCCCCTGCCTGCCGTCTTTAACTACTTAAAGACCAGGGTGTTTACACCCCCTTCTTGCCCAGTCCATTTCTCAGTATTCAGCGCTGCAGTACTTTCACTGACATTTATTCCGTCACGCAGCGCTGTACTGAAATTTATTTTATACCATGTTTTGGGGACAGATAGCGCTTTCTTTTTGTGGTATTTAATCACCACTGGGGATTTATTTTTTACTATATTAGGAAAAAATTAACAAAAATTTTATTTCCCTTATATCAAATTATAAAACATTTATTATTACCCAATTTTTTGGTCAAATATAAAAGTTGGGGTCACGTCGGGTAAAAAGACACCAAACATGTCAAGCCTTAAAATTGTGCGCGCGCGAAATCTCAAAAAACTACAATACCCAAAATTGGCCATAGGCGACCCTTTAAAAGCTTTTACCACTCATCAGTTTAGTGTTATCTGTGATTGATGGCCCTAAAATTATTGTTCTCACTGCAACGTTTGCAGCGATATGTAACATGTGTAGCGCAATTGTAATTTTTGCATGCTGGGGCATCTGACGCATATTTCCGTTTTATATGTGCGTAAACGTGGGGTTTGGGGAGATAAAAAAAATTGTGTTATTTTTTTTCTTTTTATGTGACTTTTATTATTTTTTTACTTTTTTTTTTTAAACTTAATGTTATTGCTATCACATAGGGTGCTCAGCTATTCTGCTCGGTACCTCCAAGGTACTAAGCAGAATAGAAAAGAAGTGAAAAAAAAAAAGTTGAAAAATCATTTTTTTTAAATGATAAAAAAATAGGAACATTTTTAAAAAATTTTAATATTTTAAAGAAAATTTAAAAAGTTTATAAAATGGCTGTAGCTAGTGGTGACAGCTAGCTCCACCCAACTGTTTCCTTTTGGCCGGCATCTGCCAGAGTCTTCTAGCAGGTCCCGGCCAATGAATAACAACTGACGTCACGGCCTGCTCTGCCCAGTTGTTATTGTTTAATGACAGATCAGCGTCCCCAGGTCATCTGGGGAAGGATGCTGATCTGTCATTACAACTGGGCAGAGCGAGCTATGAGATCACGGCTGGCTCCGCCCAGCTGTCATTTGTGTCGAGATCGGTCGGCTTCGGCTGACCGTTCTCCACGTTTCGGGTGTCGCTACGGCTCAGCCGAGCCAAAGCATATGTGTTTGGCTCAGCTGCCTGTGACTGCTGTACGGGCTATTGTGAATAGCCCTACAGCATCCCCTTCGGTTCGACTGAACCGAAGGGCAGAGGCGGCTGAAGTGAGCTGAAGGAGCAGCTGAAGCTACGGCTGGATCCTTTGGCTCTTTAGTGAATAACCCCCCTATATATACCCATCAGCAGCACAGCTGTTTTTTTCTCAGAAGCTTAAACCAGTGTTACTTTTGACAGTTTGAAACGTTTCCACGGCCGCTAGATTCTTCGTCGTAGAAACTGATGCGCTGGCGGGGGAGTTGGCGAGATGCAGATATTCAGATAATTACCACCCGGCCGTTCTGCGGCACTTCTATCCAGTGTGAAATTATCCTTTCACTAGCGACAGGCTCCTCCAATTCCCCCAGTCCCCGCACTCTTTTGCTTTAACTGTTTTTAATTTGAAACCATACAGCCTTCACTTTGAAATCGCATCCTGGACGTAGTTCAAAGATACACTCTCATTAAACTTAGCATTTGCGAGATTAGAATAATTCAAATAAAAATATGAAAACCATAAAATTCTGAATTACTGCTGTTCAGATTAAATGGATTATTCACCCTCAAGTGAATTTAAAGCCCCCCACCCCCCACAACTCCACGAATATTTCATAGATGATGATGAAACTATATTAGTTTCCTGGTTCTGCAAACATTGTTATGGATGTTTTTGGTTCCAGAAAGGCAAAAAATGTTGGTATCGCATAAAATTGGTACATTTTAGTGACGTAGAACTTTTGCTGCCCTGGCTTATATTCCAAATTAATTTATCACATCCAAAAACAATAATGCTAAGGAAGGAAGAGCCATTTTTAATATAAATTGGCAGGAGTAAAGTATATAAATCACATATAGATCAATGATTTAAGATGAATTATGGGCTGTTTATTGAAGGCAGTTACATGTATTCACATAACCATCATTATGTGATAAAGTAATGGAAGTAATGGTAAGCCCTAACTGATTGACACTCAGGGATCTATTTATAAATAATTTGCAGGGCCCTTCAGCCTGTGAATATCTGCGAACGTGCCAAAGATGCCAATGCCAAAGATGAACATTCTTCATATATATATATATATCTAGATCTATAGATCTAGATCTCTCGA